>NC_092142.1:62979138-63288707 GCF_043159975.1 Macaca nemestrina
TTTGCTAGGGTTTATTTTCTTCTAGGTTCTTGATGTGAGAGTTTAGATTATTTAAAACTTTTATTTGTAATGTATATATTTTGTCTACACATTTTCCTCTCAGCACTGCTTTACACAGTTCCACAAATTTTGATATATCACATTCATTTTTATTGTTTCATGTATTTTAAAAATTTTTTGAGACTTTCTATTTGAGCCATAGATTATTCAGTACAGGTTAAACATTTCTAATTTGAAAATCTGAAATGTGAAATGCTCCAGAATCTGAAACTTTTTGACTGCCAACATGACACCAGTTTGACTGGGTCCCACTTGTCAATTTTTGTTTTTTGTCACAATTGCCTTTGGGGACTTAGTCATAAATTCCTTGCCAAAGCCAATGTCTAGATTATTATTTACTAGGTTTTCTTCTAGGGTTTTTATTGTTATAGGTCTTATATGCAGTTCTTCAATCCATCTTGAGTTAATTTTTGTATATAGTGAAAGGAAGGGGTCCAGTTTCACTCTTCTGCATATGGCTAGCCAGTTATTCCAGCACCATTTATTGAAAAGGGAGTTCTTACCCTATTGCTTGTTATTGTTGAAGATCAGGTGATTGTAGGTACATGGATTTACTTCTGGGTTCTCTATCCTGTTCTGTTTGTCTGTGTGTCTCTTTTTGTAACACTACCATGCTGTTTGGTCACTGTAGCCTGGTATTAATAGTAGTTTGAAGTTGGGTATTTTGATGCCCCCAGCCTTGTTCTTTAGGCTTAGGATTGCTTTGACCATTTGGGCTCTTTTTTGGTTCCATATGAATGTTAGAATAGTTTTTTTTCTAATTATGTGTAAAATGACAATAGTAGTTTCATAGGAATAGCATTGAATCTGTAAGTTGCTTTGGGCAGTATGGCCATTTTAACAATACTGATTCCTATCCATGAGCATGGAATGTTTTTCCATTTGTTTGTGTCATCTCTGATTCAACAGTTTCTTGTAATTCTCATTGTAGAGATCTTTCACTTCCTTGGTAAACTGTATTCCTAGGTATTTTATCCTTTTTGTAGCTTTTGAAAATAAGATTGCATTCTTGATTTGGCTGTGAGCTTGGACACCATTGGTGTATAGGAATGCTACTGATTTTTGTACCTTGATTTTGTATCTTGACACTTGACACAGAAAAATTACCTACATTTATGTGCCTTTATTCTCCATCATTTATAATGTAATTGCCTTAAGTATTTTCTATGCATACCTTTAAAACCACATCAAAAGTACTGTAATATTTGGTTCAATTATCACACATAGAAATTTTAAGGAAAAATAGTCTAATGCATTGTCCATATTTTGCTTATCAAGATCTTAATTCTTTCTTGATATTCAGAATTACTCCTTTTGTCATTGATATAGTTTGGCTGTGTGCCCACCAAAATCTCGCCTTGAACTGTATTAATCCCCATGTGTCAAGGGTGGGGCCAGGTGGAGATAATTGAATATGGACGTGATTTCCCCCACACTGTTCTCATGGTAGTGAATCAGTCTCACAAGATCTGATGGTTTTATAAATGGGAATTCCCTGCACAAGTGCTCTTGCCTGCTGCCATGTAAGATGTGACTTTGCTCCTCATTTGCCTTCCGCCATGATTGTGAGGCCTCCCCAGTCATGTGGAACTGTGAATTAATTAAAACTCTTTCCTTTATAAATTACTCAGTCTCAGGTATGTCTTTATTAGCAGTGTGAGAACAGGCTAATACAGTCATTTTCTTCTCTTTATAAAACTGAACTTACCCATTGTTATAGAATAGATTTGCTGGTAATAAATTCTCCTGGTTTTTCTAGATTTGAAAATATCTTGTTTTCTCTCTTCATTCCTGAAGGATATTTTTACCGGATATGGGATTCTGGATTATAGTCTTCTTTCAGCATTTGAAAATCATTTTGCCACTTTTATCTTGTTGTGGCTTTATTATTGCTAGTAATAAATCCTCTGCCATTTAATTATTTTTGCCCCATAAGGTGTTATTTCTCTTTTCTTTCGTTTTTCTTTGTCTTTTGATTTTCAGAGATTGATTCTGTTGTGCCTTGGAGTACATTTGAGTTTATCATAACTGGGATTTGCTCAGTTTTCAGAATTTATAGGTTTATGTCTTCTACCAAATTTAGAAAGGTACCAGATATTATAATTTGTAGTACTTTTCAGCTCTTTCTCCTATCTAAAGACTCTTGTCTTCTATCTAAATACTCTGTTGACACAAATGTTACATATTAGTCTCACAGATCTTTAATGCTCTAGTCTTTTTTGTTGTCTTTAGTCTATTGTTGAGATTGTTTAATTTCTTTGTTCTTTCAGTTTATTGATTCCTTCTTTTGCCCTCTCCATTCTTATGCTGTGCCCATTCACTATTTTGTTTTGGTTACCATATTAATCAGTTTTAAAATTTCCTTTTTTTTTTTTTTAATAATTTCTATTTCTTTGCCAAAACCTTTCATTTGCTTGCTGCAATTACCTTTTTTAAAAAAAAATTTTCAGGTACTTTGCCACTTGCTTTTTGAAGCATTTTGCTTTTAAGTATGCCACTTTAAAATCTTTATTAGGTAGTTCTAACATTTCTATTACTTTAGTGTTGGCATCTATTGATTTTCTTTCTCAAAGGCCTTCTGATTCCTGGTATGAAGCGTGGTGCTTAATTGAAATCTAAAAATTTGGGGTCTTATGAGATTCTGGATTTTATTTAAACTTTAACTGGCTTCTCCTGACACAGCTCTAGCAAAGAAAGGGTGGTTGTCTCCTCATATACAATCAGGTGGGGTAGAATTCCAGGTTTCCCAGTCAGCCTCTATTGATACTGTAGAGGCTGTTCCTCATTACCATTGGGTTGGGGTATGCCATCTGGATTCCCATTGATACTTTTTGGCTGGAAAAAGGTAAAAGTACTTTATTTACTCGTACCCATGTAATCTCTACTGACACCAGTGGTAAGGTGGGAGACCACTGCCTTGTTACCACTGTGCAGTAGTGAAAGTTCTCAGGAACCTAGACTTTTATCCATGCCAAACTGAAACAGGCATCTAACTCTGCTACCGAGGATAGTGTCAGAAAGGCATGTAAGCAGCCAGGACTTTCACCCCCAACTGGTATTTAGGAAACCCACACACATTCATCACTAGGCTTCCTCTGATATACCCACATGGTGTGTGGGTATGGGTTTCAACATCAGTCAGATGGGGATGGGAGTCTCTGCTGTCTACATGGCTTTTCTGATGCCCACTCCAGCAGTAGGGCTATGAAACCTCACTACAGCCTAACAAGACAGATGTCTAGTTTCTCCGCTGGGCCTTTTCTGGTGTGAACAAGGGTGGGGCCACAGCTTTTCCTTTGGTGTTTGGCTAAAGTAAACCAGTTATTATGTAAATATTGTTTTGCTAAGCTACTCTTTTCTTGGTCCTTTGGCTAGAAGAGCAGGCTTTTATTATAGTATTTTTTCTTCTGTGCTGATTGGCATTTCTGATTTGCTGGCTTCTTCTCCTCTAAGTATGGGAATATATGAGGCAAGGAGAAAACCAAAGGAACTCACCACTGTGCTGTTCCTTTAGTCCCAAGTTCTGTAGTTTGTGAGCCGCCTTCTTTTTGCCTTCTCGAGGCTTCTTATGCTTGTTTTAAGGTTTAATGCCCAAGGTTATTAGTTATCTTAGAGAAAAGAATAAGGAAATGTATGTCTAGTCTATCTTCTTAGAAGGGGACATCCCTGTACACCTATTTAAATAAATAACTTTTTACAAACTGTTTTTCAATTACTCAGTCTGAATGTATCATCCATTTCTTGCTAGATCCCTAACTGATACACCTAATTTATTTATATTGACACTTTGTCTCACCTAAAAATTTACTTTTGGGACAGGATATGTGCCAGATTTGTATTCCTATTCGTTGATAAATACCTAGGAATATACATAATTTAAAAGTCACAAAACATTAGCAATATTCCATATTTAAACTTTTTGTGTTTGATCTTTATCTGTGTAGCAATTTATAATAAAATCCCTAAAACTAACCAAAAAGGTCTGCGATTTTTAACTAGCTAATGTTAGGGAATCTTTGGCTTAAAAGCAAAACCAAACAAACAAACAAAAAAACTACTCACTCAGAATGCAAGTGGGGAAGAAGAATAGGGTGTACAGCAGTGTCACGGTGGCCCAGAACAAGAGAAGAAAGTACACTGCAACCTGAGAATGTGCCCGCTTACAAACAATGATTTATTCTGTCTTACCATTTAAAGCACAACATGGCAATTTCTTTCTCAACCTGGACTGTATATTCTTGAGAGTACAGACTGGTTCTCTGTACCTCCAGTGCTCATATTAGTCCTTCACAAAAAGAAGGTGACTGGTAAAGAGCTTTGAATGCATTCCCTATACACCCATATAGTAACTTATACACAATACAATTCAAACATGCTTGATGAAAGAATGGTGACATCGTGTATTGTGTCTTGAAAGAAATATCTTTAGAAGAAAGTGTATTTCCTTGCAAAAGACTGAATAGAGTCAATATAATGAACACTTTATCACGATTTTCAAGCATACATTGATATTACCCAAGGATAATAAAGAAAACACAATAGACCTAAAGCCATATAATTAAAGTAGCTGAATTAATGTCATCTTATGGAAGGATACACATTGTTTCTCTATCATTCTGTCATATTTTGAAGCTTAATTTTGACTGGTCTCCAGAGGACCTTTTATTTCCTTGGCCAATGAGAGGCAATCTTACTTGTGTAATTTTTTTTTTTTCATTTTAAGATAGAGCTTTCTGAAATCATGTTTCTGAATTACAGTTAATAAAGGTCAGTACTCCAAGAATTTGATTGGTTGAATCTTATTTCATTAGGTGTGATATGGTAATACAGGAGATGAAGAAAGCCCATCTTATTAAGTTTAGCAATTTGAAAACCAAAAATCATTTTGGGATAATAGCATGCAGAATTCTTCAAGCTATTGAAGTGTGCAGAAGATGTTAGAATAAACCATGGTGCTCTAAATGGAGAATTCATCCTATGCAAGAAAGATGAATTTATGCTAATTGTTCATTCAGAGTGTATAAAATTGCCTTCTACTTTAGAAAGCACTGACCTCATCAGGGATTTGTAAAGTTGGACGCTGAAAACTGTGATTCTTTATTTTTCAAGAGCAAAAATTAATAAGTAAAATAATGCCACAACATGCAAGAATCTGATCCTGCTATGGATATAACTAATAAATTTCAGGAACATATATTAAAATTTAGAATTCTAACTGAATACCAAAGTCACATTCATCAGTTGTTTTCACATAACATGCCAAGTATTTTAGTTCCAATTCTTCTACATTTTTTTAAGGTTGTGGATCATCAGTAAAAAAATAAAAGCAGTACAGCCGTGGCTAAAATGAATTGAGTAGTACCAAGAATGTAGGATTTTTGCCAAAAGATGAGAGCACACTGTGTCAGAATAGAGAAGCATTCTCCATTGTTTCAGGCACTTGTACATTATTGTGAAGAATAGCACTTTTTTTTTTTCCAGAAACATGTAGTGGAAAAATGTATATGTAAGTCACATCTGGGGAAGAAAAAAAAAATCACAAGCCTTTATTTGCTAGACAGCCATCATGGAAATAAGGTGCATAACAACCACACATGTGAGGAGCTACTGCTCTGTACCTGATATAAATATGTGCAGATGGGTTCAGTACCATCCTCAACAAACTGACTAAATGGGTTCCCAGTATCTTATTTACCATTATTTGCCATGCTTTAAGAGGAAAGTATTTAAAAAATTTAAAATATTTTATGCAAGAGATAGAAATTATTTAATCCACTCCTATATCCTTTTTACAGATGAGAAAACTGATATTCAGGGTCAACAAGAAAACACTTGTTACTGCAAAGATGGTATTTTATATACACATATACACACATTATATAATGCATGTACATCATGCACACACACACACGCACATATATTTATTTATATTTTATCCCAGCTCTTTTGAAAAAAGACTTAAGTGGCCAGGTGTGGTAGCTCACGCCTATAATCCCAGCACTTTGGGAGGCCAAGGTGGGTGGATCACCTGAGGTCAGGAGTTCAAGACCATCCTGTCCAACATGGTGAAACCCTGTCTCTACTAAATATACAAAAATTAACTGGACGTGGTGGCAGGTGCCTGTAATCTCAGCTGTGTGGGAAGCTGAGGCAGGAGAATTGCTTGAACCTGGCAGGCGGAGGTTGCAGTGAGCCAAGATCATACCACTGCACTCTAGCTTTGGGCAACAGGGTGAGACTCCGTCTCATAAAAGAAAAAAATACTTAAACTATATATTTATTCTTGTGAACTTTTAGCAAGAAAGAAACAAAGGAAAATTATACTGTTTGCCAAGCCTCACCAGCTCTTCGTTTACATTTCCAAAGGAAGCAAACTTACTAAAATAGACTTACAGTGTGGGGTGGAAGATGATGGGAGAAATTCATCTCTACATTTCCCACCTCCTCACATTTCTGTGCTCGCCTGTTTCCAAGTCACAAGCAAAGTGAAATGACATGGAGGGTTTTATATAAGATTACGCTTTTCAAAACATCTAATTTGAAGCCCCATTTATGGTGTTTATTCCATTTCAGGGCAACTAGTACTGTGGCATGTTTCCATATGTATGTAACTCATTAGTTGTTCAGTGCTTTCCCATTGGCATTGTGAAGGTGTTAAATCTCACAAGTGAGGATATGAATGTACATTGTAATAATATCCAACTTCCAGCACCTACAAGCTATATTCCTGTGCTACACCCCTGTAAATGGGATTCAGCTTTGGTCTGAATATTAAAACAAAACACAAAAATAAAAAAAAAACCTATGTATTTAATTATTTTATAGGAAGGAAAGAGGGAAGAAAATAAAAACCAAAAACACCCAAATTGTACGTTGTTTAAAATGTTTTAAAAATTGGAAAAAAATCAGTGAAAATAATTAGATCTCAGTGTTATCAAATGTTTTGAGATTCAAATATCAAATAGAATCTCTATAAATGGACATTTAATTCATATATTCTACACATTTTGCTCTATTTTTTTTCTATCGTGTAACTTGAGCATGGAGCATAATAGAGAAAAAAAAATTCTATAACCTTGAACTTCATTAAATCTTCTGGAATTCTCTTTAAGAGAATCTAATGACTCAAATCTGTCTCACAGAGTGATTAGTGTGAAGCAATAGTTCTCAAGTGTATTGATCACAGGGACCTCCCCAGAGGAACTTGGTAGAAATGCAAATTCCTGCTCTTAAATTCTTAGTCAGCACTATCGAATAAGTTCTAAGGTTGGGACCCAGGAATTTGTGATTTATCAAACCCTCTGGGTGTTTTAGATAGAACCTAAAGTTTCAGAATACTTGTATAGAAACATGTACATTAGAACACTCATGGCCAGGTGTGGTGGCTCACGCCTGTAATCTCAGCACTTTGGGAGGCCAAGGTGGGAGGATCACAAGGTCAGAAGGTCAGGAGATCAAGACCATCCTAGGAAACACAGTGAAACCCCGTCTCTACTAAAAAATACAAAAATTTGCTGGGCGTGGTGGCACAGGCCTATAATCCCAGCTACTCGGGAGGCTGAGGCAGGAGAACCACTTGAACCAGGGAATTGGAGGTTGATGTGAGCCGAGATCACACCACTGAACTCCAGCCTGGTGACAGAGTGAGACTCTATCTCAAAAAAAAAAAAAAAAAAAAAAAAAAAAAAACAAAAAACAAAAACAACAACAACAAAAAAAAAACCACTCATTCTCTTTTTTAATCTATTGGGCAATTTCTCAAAATAGGGTGAATATATGCTAAAGTGAGGTTCTATGTTTTTCTTTTTATTTATTTATTTATTTTTTTATTATTATTATACTTTAAGTTCTAGGGTACATGTGCATAACGTGCAGGTTTGTTACATATGTATACTTGTGCCATGTTGCTGTGCTGCACCCATCAACTCATCAGCACGCATCAACTCATCATTTACATCAGGTATAACTCCCAATGCAATCCCTCCCCTCTCCCCCCTCCCCATGATAGGCCCCGGTGTGTGATGTTCCCCTTCCCGAGTCCAAGTGATCTCATTGTTCAGTTCCCACCTATGAGTGAGAACATGCGGGGTTTGGTTTTCTGTTCTTGTGATAGTTTGCTAAGAATGATGGTTTCCAGCTGCATCCATGTCCCTACAAAGGACACAAACTCATCCTTTTTGATGGCTGCATAGTATTCCATGGTGTATATGTGCCACATTTTCTTAATCCAGTCTGTCACTGATGGACATTTGGGGCAAAGGATATGAACAGACATTTCTCAAAAGCAGACATTCATACAGCCAACAGACACATGAAAAAATGCTCAGCATCACTGGCCATCAGAGAAATGCAAATCAAAACCACAATGAGATACCATCTCACACCAGTTAGAATGGTGATCATTAAAAAGTCAGGAAACAACAGGTGCTGGAGAGGATGTGGAGAAATAGGAACAATTCTACACTGTTGGTGGGATTGTAAACTAGTTCAACCATTATGGAAAACAGTATGGCGATTCCTCAAGGATCTAGAACTAGATGTACCATATGACCCAGCCATCCCATTACTGGGTATATAACCAAAGGATTATAAATCATGCTGCTATAAAGACATATGCACACGTATGTTTATTGCGGCACTATTCACAATAGCAAAGACTTGGTTCTGTGTTTTTCTAAGCTCGAAATTAAGACCATTCCCGTCAGATTTCAAAGGTGAAGCTTCAATAATTATAATAGAAGAGTAGAAATACCAAAAGGCTGTTCCATCATATATAATTGCCAGCATTTTCCCTAACAGAAAGATAAAGGCAGATAGCTCGGTTGCTTAGGTAGAAATGTGTTGGTATCTGTACAGTGTGTTCTCAAGGTTTTCAAATTAACCCTTACGTTCCTACATTTCTATTTGATAGCTGAAATTTCAAGTCTTTATGCATATTATGTTGAGATAGACAAGAAGAGGGAAGAAGAGGGAAGAAGAGGGAAGAAGAGGGAAGAAGAGGGAAGAAGAGGGAAGAAGAGGGAAGAAGAGGGAAGAAGAGGGAAGAAGAGGGAAGAAGAGGGAAGAAGAGGGAAGAAGAGGGAAGAAGAGGGAAGAAGAGGGAAGAAGAGGGAAGAAGAGGGAAGAAGAGGGAAGAAGAGGGAAGAAGAGGGAAGAAGAGGGAAGAAGAGGGAAGAAGAGGCGAGAAGGTGGCTCTACAGTTGAGACAGGCTAATTGCGAGTAAACCTGAGAAGGGCTTCTGGCCAGCAAGGTCAGGAGCAAGCTTCTCTTACAGCCTGATGTTTTTTTAAAGGGCCCAGTGGAGAAGTGTGCTTTGAAGCAAGATTCTATTAGACAGGGGTTAGGAAAGTGCTGGCTGTTCTATGAGGATTAGGGCCCTTATGCTCTGTTGAAGCTATGGAAAGGGCTAACATTTGCCATTTTGGCCAGGTGGCCAAATAGAAACGTAAAGCTTAAGACGGTGGGGTGTTGTGAAGATGGCAGTACTCTTGTCCTATCATATTAAGTAACTGATAATGATTAAGAAGCAACTAGATGAAGTAAAGGTAGCCCTTTAATATGTTAGCAGTTATTCAGTTTGAGAAGACGAGAGCTAAGCTGAGCCTTAGATATTTGAGACCATTTTCCTTTTACGATAACAACTTTTGAGGGAATAACATATATGAGGACTTAATTAGGCATGAAGAAATAACGTATTTGAAAATATTATTAGGCCAGATGTGGTGGCTCACACCTGTAATCCCAGCACTTTGGAAGACTGAGGTGGCCAGATTACTTGAGGTCAGGAACTCGAGACCAGCCTGGCCAACATGGTGAAACCTGTGTCTACTAAAAATACAAAAATTAGCTGGGTGTGATGGTGAGCGCCTGTAATCCCAGCTACTCTGAAGGCTGAGGCAGGGGAATCGTTTGAACCTAGGAGGAAGAGGTTGCAGTAAGCCAAGGTTGTGCCACTGCACTCCAGCCTGTGTGATTGTGATAGAGCAGGACTCCATCTCAAAAAAAAAAAAAAAAAGATGATTAAAAGCAATACGGAGGAATTGGCATCATCTAAGCAAATTCACTGAAACTGTTTCACAGGTACAACACAAGGAAAGAGTACCTTTTATTCTTAATTTATTCTAAACTTGTTCAAAATTATTAAGTTATTCAGGAAATAGAAGAAGAAAAGCTACTGTATGTTTTCTAGTCTACCAATAATTGCAAGAAAGAAGTGAAAATTGAATCCCACAAGCAACTGTTCTATGTTACCATATTAGTGTGAATTATTATTTTAATTGAAAGTTCAACTGGCAATTAGAGAACTACATTTTGTGAACTTGGTGAGTCACTTTACTTCTCTGAGCCTTGGTGTTCTGTTTAATACAAGGGAATAAAACTGGATCTGTAATTTCTATGTGTGATGTAGAGAACTCTTGATAATTACTGTGATTTCATTAGAAGCCACAGTGGGGGAAGGAGTTAGGGGCCCAGATGGAGGGTCCCTACCCAAACCTTAACACAAGTCAACAAGAGAATCTGATTTTAATGGTATACATTTCTATTTCTACTGTTATTTCTGTTTATAAAATTCTGTACTTTTCTGATGCTATTTTGTTTGTTAGAGAAGTTTCATTCAAACGGCATCAGGAAAAGCAAGATTCACGCTTGATACTTAGGATAGGATACTTGATGCATTTTGTTTCAGGACTTGAAAACCAGAGTTTGTTGATTCTTCCCAAACTGAAGGTTGAGAATAGTGTGCTGGGTTTATGTGTAGTCTCTCACAAAGTTGGTTTTCTGTAGCAACTGATAGCAGAAATTAATGCAGATTTTTTACTTTTCCCCTAAAAGATAGACGTTTTAAAATTCCAGTGTAAATGAATGATATATAATAAATTACTCCTGCTGACATGCCTTTTAAAACCAAAATGTATCATTAAAATACACACAATTTTTTATTATACATTTTCAAATACATAAAAAGTTGAAATAAATTTATAGTGAATACATATATATCCACCAGCCAGATTCTACAATTACAATTTTACTATAACTTTTATTAACACCACATTAATCAATTTATGAATTTAACTATCCATGAATCCATCTGCTTTGGTTATTTTTTTTTTTTTTGGACATATTTCAGTGTAAATTGTTACATTAGTACACTAAATACTTTAGGATTCACATCTTTACCCAGTGTAAGATATTTATTTACAGTATTTTTACTTTTTAGATAAATTTATGAAACTAAAACTTAAGTCAGTATTTACTCAGCATTGACAAATGCATACGTGGATATCAAATTATAGAATATTACCATCACTCAAGAAAATTCTCTTAACACATGCCCTAAAGATTCAGCAACAGCCACCATTCTGAATTTTTCTAACATGATTTCTATTTGATAGAGAATTTTATATAAAAAGAATCATACTTTATGTGCTTAATGTGTAAGTCAGCTTTCAGTTACCACAATATCTATTCATATCATTGTGTGTATCAGTAATATATTCCCTTGTGTTGCTGATAGTTTTTTATTGTATGAATATGTGTTTTTTTAGTCAATTATTTTTATTGATGACTACCTGGGCAATTTTTCATTTAAGGCTAATACACATAAAGCATTATACACCTTTTTATAATTCTAAGCCAATGTCTTTTTTTTTTTTTTTTTTTTGTCTTCCCTTGGGTGAATATCTAGAAGAATGGCTATTACATAGAGAAATGTGTGCATAATATTGAAAAGAAATTTCCAGTCTTGCAAAGTGGTTGCATCATTGTATATTCCACCAACAATTTATGAGAGTTCTAGTCATACTATATTCCTGCCGACTTTGAGTAGCAACTCAGGCTTTTTAATTTTACCTATTTAAGTGGATAAATAGTGCTATCTCATTATGATTTTAATTTGTACTTACCTGATAACAAATGCTATTATGCTGTTTAAAATATGCCTATTGGCCATTTGCATAACTGTTTTTGAAGTATCTGTTCAAATCTCTGCTCTTTTGTTATTCAATTGTCTTTATTATGGAATTGTAGTTCTTTATATAGATTGAATACCAGTCCTTTGTCTCTCTCCAAAAATATAGACTGTGAATATTTCTCACAACCTGTGACTTACCTATGTTCTTAATGTTATGCTTTAATGGACAGAAGTGTTTTTATGACACTTAAATTATTTTTTTCTTTTATGGTGATTACTTTCCGTGTCCTTTCAAGGAACTTTCGAGTATCCCAAAAACATGGATACATTGGCCTATGTTTTATTCAAAATCTTTATGATTGCAACTGTTATGTTGAGATCTATCTTCTGTTTTAAATTAAGTTTATGTATCATGTGAGGGTGAGATTAAGACTATTATTTTTTTTTTTTCCTGTGAACATCTATTTCATCCAGCATGATTTGTTGAAAGGCTCTATCTTTATGCCTTGAATTACTTTGGTGCTCTTGGTGAAAATTTAAATAGTAACACAAAGTGACTATTTGGGGGGATGCATTTTTATTATATCTCAATTATTTATTTTTTCTTATGCTAATATTGTGGTTCTGAAATTACATTTTCTTCATATTAAATCTTGAAATTGTATAATTTCTCTAACTTTGCTCTTCTCTTTTTTAAAAAAAAAAATATTTATGCCCTTAGTGCTTGCAATACATTTTAAAATAAGCTTTTAAATTGATTTAAAGAAAAAGGCTGCTGGCATTATGGAAGAATCGACATATTGACAATATTAAGTTTTTCAATCCATGACCATGGTATATCTCTTTGTTCACTTTGGTATTCATTTTCACTTATTTTGTTTTTTGAGTCTAAAGATATTCATATATTTGATAAATTTATTTCTGAATTATTTATGATGCTTTAGGTAGAAATGTTTAATTTTTATCTTAATTTCTGACTGCTGCCAGAATACAAAAATGTAATAATTATATACATTAACTTGTAACTTAGGACTGTGACACATTTCATTGTGAGTCATAAGATTTTGTGAATTTCTTAACATGTTCTACACAAGTAATCATGTCAGTTGCAAATGGAGATATTACTTCTTTTCACATCTTTAGGACATTAAGTTTATTCTCTTATTTTTTAATAATTAAGACCAACTTATACAAATCTGAATAGAAGTGGGGTAGTAAGCACGCATTTTTAAAAATTTGGCCAGAAAAGCATTGCATATTTCACTATTAAGTAACTTCAGTCACCTGAGGTTATTGTATATGTCCTTGTAACAGATCAAGAAAGTTCACTTCCATCTTATACTTGCTCAGGATTTTGCTTATTTCTTCATGAACAGGTGTTTTTTTCCCAAAGTTTTTTAATGTATTTAAATAATTGTATTGGGCCATTTTCATGCTGCTGATAAAGACATACTCAACACTGGGAAGAAAGAGAGATTTAACTGAACTTGTAGTTCACATGGCTGGGGAGGCCTCAGAATCATGGCAGGAGGCAAAAGACACTTCTTACATGATGACAGCAAGAGGAAAAAGAGAGAGAAGCAAAGCAGAATTCCCTGATAAATCCATCAGATCCTGTGAGACTTATTCACTATCATGAGAATAGCATGGGAAAGACCAGCTCCCATGATTCAATTACCTCCCCTAGGGTCCCTCCCACACATGTGAGAATTCTGGGAGACATAATTCAAGTTGAGATTTGGGTGGGGATATAGCCAAACCATATCAAATATCATATACTTTTAACTCATACATTTAAATTCTTGATTACTTTTGAGGTAATTTTTGCATAAAAATCACTTGATGAAAAATTGATCAGTGTAGGGTTGTATTTATGAATGTTGTGTTATAGAAACTTTGGATACTGTTATAACCCCCCTCCCCCCAAAAAATGCGTGTTTTGTTCTGCTTATTTGTATTAATAGGCAATTAATTTGGTTGGATTAGAACTGCAAACCCTTTTGGACATCATTTTAATATTAGGTCAGTTTTTTAATCCTTAACTGTGCTGTTTGGAATCTACCTCACAAATGCAGGTTTCAGAGATCAGAATTTGTTCCTTGCCTCTGGCTTGCTCTTTCCTGGGATTCCCTTCCCTCGCTGTCAGTAGGTCAGTAGTTATGGTTACCCAGAACTCTATTCTTGTTTGTTTTTGTTTTTGTTTTCCAGAACAGAAAGATACTTGGTGTTCTATTTTAGCCCCTCCAAGCAGCACTGATTTTGACCTGTCCCCAGGCTAAATCTTATTTAAAAGAGGAAACTCCTCCCAATTATTTCCTGTTTCAGGTGTTCAGTGCTCTCTGCAATGTGTCAGTAATATCTAGCTCTCCAGTAGTTTGAGTTGTTTTTTCTATTTTCATTCAGAGTTTATAGTCTCTAAATGTAGGAATGGTGGTTTGGTAGGAGCTTACTTGGCCACTTCAGAGGTGCGGATTTCTCACACACAAATTAAAGTTATTTTCTCAATGAAGAATCAGTGATTCATAAACTGCTTAAACTACTGAAGTTTTTCCTTGTTAGGTTGTATATGCCTTAAATTTCTCTAATCTTCTATTTTTAATTTATTCCATATTTAGGCTTATTGATATTTTCCTGAACCATGTCCTTATATAAACTTTCCTCCAAGTGATTCATTTATTCATGCATTCCTTTATTCAGAATTTCTGTGCTGAAGATAATGTCTTCTTTTAGAATAGGCCTTTTGAGTTCTTATTTAACTCTGTTCAAAAGTGTATCTGTGGATTTCCTCTTGACTTCAAATATCTGATAACCAAATTTTCTCTATAATAAGAGTAAATTAACAGTAAAACATTATAAAATAACGATTTCTGCATAAGAATTTATGTGACTTTGGACAGAGAAAATAAAAGGGAGGGGGAGAGAGGAAAAAAGAAGGGGAGAAAAAGAGATTAGTTTCTTTGGATTTCAAATTTTAACCTATCTCTGGTGCCTAAATTATGATAACTTTTAATTTGTACCACAATTTTATTTTAAGTACCTAAATGTACTTCAAACTAATGCTTTATTTTATGTAGGCTTTGCAATCATAACCCCTGCTTCCACCCACCACCACTTTAGAAACTATTAAATGTGAATTCTCCAAATTTGATAATTGTCTAATTGAACATATTTAATGAGTCAACCCATAAGTGTGTTTTAAGAAACGCCTGAATTAGCTGGAAAGAGATGATGCTCACTGATAGGCAGTCTGTGAGTGCCCAGTGTAGTTTCTATCAGGCTGCTCTCTTGCCAGGAGACTACTGTTACTCCAGGCAAAATCTGGAAAAAACATGCCACCCTTTAAAATGATCTGAATTCGAGTTTAACTAACTATAACCTATAGCATTCAGATGAAAGCGGCAGCCTATGTTTTACAGAACAGAAAAGGGGAGATGTTTCTAGATGAAAAAAAAGTAGAAATATTCCACTTTTTACTAGATGGAGTACCATCGCAAAGACTGTTGTAAATTCAAACAAAAGCAAACAAAATTAATGAAACAATAGACACAACCTTTGCTTTTTAAGTCTGAAAGTTTGAAATGGGAAGATAGACTAAGAGTATTCCGTATTTGGAGACAAAAACTGATTCAGGTGAAAAAAAGAAGAGAAACGTTTAAGCAAAGTTCAGTTCCTCCAAAATTGGCTTTGGAACACATCAAGAAATTGATGCATAGTGTTGATTGCAAGAACCGAAGAAAGTAATCCAGACCATGGGAGAAATATTTCAATTAGTGGTGCATGCTAAGAAGTTCACCAAGTTATTAGATGTTGAAAACTGATACAAGAACAGTATTAGATATAGTATTTGCATTGTTCCTGTATGTGTGTTTATGTGTTCATGCACACATATATAAGCTGTTCAAGCTTATATTTCATTAATCAATTATAGTTAGTGTCTGGGATACGACTGGAGTCTTTCTCAAAAAAAATAGTGCTTGCTGATTTAGACAATCCCAACTATATTTCATATGTTAATGCCATGTGTCACACATGTACATGCACATGAACACACACACACAGTGCTGCAATAATTGATAATTATCATTGAGAAATGAGGCATATTTTCTTAGCTTTTTAGAGATTTGCAATGTCCAAGGATATATGAAAATTACTGAGAACCCTTACATCAAGCAAAGTTGTTGGGAGTTAACTTTATTTAGCTTAATACTTCCTCCTTTCTATCTACATAATGTTTATTAATGAAGACACAACCTCTGGGATACTTTTTAGGAGCATAGATACAAAAACATTTAAAAAGTTATGTCTAGATTTAATGTATCCCAGCTGACTATATCATTGAAGACTCTAGTGGCCAAAGATGATAAGCCAGGTAAATATTAGATAAAGATTGACTTGCAACTTCATAAACTCAAGTTGATGCATCATTTCTGACAATCTTAGGGAAGCTAAAAATGAGTTTGAATATTCAAAGTAATCCCTCAGGAAAAACAAGTAAGGAATTCCCTTTACAGGGAAAAGTCAATGGTTTAAAAATTCTTCTCCCTCTCTGCAAGTCCAATTCATGGACAATGCTGTCCTTAATCTTTTTACCACCACCATTCACATTTCCATCTCTACCTGCTTTGGCCAAATTTTCACACACCTCTGTAAAAACCTAGTGTGTGTTGGCTCTTGATTTCCATTACCCTACTCCTCATTTCCTAAACGTATTCTTTTCTGTTCTCTTCCTGAAAATACATATCAACTTGTTTCCGGAATTTTGTCTGTCACTGGCTGTTTGACCCATTTCCACTTGTGTATATATGTAAACATGTAAGAGTTTCTAGAGTCTTTTGGCTGGCAGAGGAAAGGCAGAGAACTGGAAGGAGGGTAGAAAGAGGTTGTGCTCATTCAGCTATTTACCTCCTGATCAAGCAAGCTTCGCACATTTTTTAAAAATCATGTTCTGAATTATGACAGGATGCTAGTATGTTGTTCAATTTGTGTTAGAATTGTAAAGAAAAATTTGTTGTTTTAATTGTTTAAAAGAAGAAATTTAAAATCCAAATAATTATTGTTATATGTCTAATTGTGATAGATAAACTCATTTTCAAAGTATGGAACACATGCATGTTTCAGCCACATGAAACATGTTAAGCAGCAACTACAGAGAACACAGATTGCATTGAATAACTTTAATCCAAGCAACCCTAAAGGGCTGGGTACTGAATATACATGTTTTTGACAAGTGATATGCTGGTGATCAGAAGTTCCAAATCACAGGTCACTCTAATCGTTGATCAATTTGATTTTCAATCAATGGGTGAAAGTTAATAGTTAATGAGGCATGGTTTGCCTTAATTGGATATTGGGAATTTTTTTTTTTTTAATTTATTATTATTATACTTTAAGTTGTAGGGTGCATGTGCATAACGTGCAGGTTTGTTACATATGTATACTTGTGCCATGTTGCTGTGCTGCACCCATCAACTCGTCATTTACATCAGGTATAACTCCCAATGCAATCCCTCCCCCCTTCCCCCTCCCCATGATAGGCTCCGGTGTGTGATGTTCCCCTTCCTGAGTCCGAGTGATCTCATTGTTCAGTTCCCACCTATGAGTGAGAACATGCGGTGTTTGGTTTTCTGTTCTTCTGATAGTTTGCTAAGAATGATGGTTTCCAGCTGCATCCAAGTCCCTACAAAGGACACAAACTCATCCTTTTTGATGGCTGCATAGTATTCCATGGTGTATATGTGCCACATTTTCTTAATCCAATCTGTCACTGATGGACATTTGGGTTGATTCCAAGTCTTTGCTATTGTGAATAGTGCCGCAATAAACATACATGTGCATGTGTCTCTATAGCAGCATAATTTATAATCCTTTGGGTATATACCCAGTAATGGGATGGCTGGGTCATATGGTACATCTAGTTCTAGATCCCTGAGAAATCGCCATACTGTTTTCCATAATGGTTGAACTAGTTTACAATCCCACCAACAGTGTAAAAGTGTTCCTATTTCTCCACATCCTCTCCAGCACCTGTTGTTTCCTGACTTTTGAATGATCGCCATTCTAACTGGTGTGAGATGGTATCTCATTGTGGTTTTGATTTGCATTTCTCTGATGGCCAGTGATGATGAGCATTTTTTCATGTGTCTGTTGGCTGTATGAATGTCTTCTTTTGAGAAATGTCTGTTCATATCCTTTGCCCACTTTTTGATGGGGTTGTTTTTGCTGGGAAAATTGGCTAGCCATAAGTAGAAAGCTGAAACTGGATCCTTTCCTTACTCCTTATACGAAAATTAATTCAAGATGGATTAGAGACTTAAATGTTAGACCTAATACCATAAAAATCCTAGAGGAAAACCTAGGTAGTACCATTCAGGACATAGGCATGGGCAAAGACTTCATGTCTAAAACACCAAAAGCAACGGCAGCAAAAGCCAAAATTGACAAATGGGAGCTCATTAAACTAAAGAGCTTCTGCACAGCAAAAGAAACTACCATCAGAGTGAACAGGCAACCTACAGAATGGGAGAAAATTTTTGCAATCTACTCATCTGACAAAGGGCTAATATCCAGAACCTACAAAGAACTCAAACAAATTTACAAGAAAAAAACAAACAACCCCATCAAAAAGTGGATATTGGGAATTTCATTTGAACTCTGTTATAATAAATCCATATTTCCCTCAGGGTGAAAATATATTTTGATTATACAGATGTTGTGATTTTTTTCGCCTTCAGAAAGAAACAGTATTGCTTCCAATGTTGGAGGAAGCTTGTGGATCTTTCCTATTTGATCAGAAATACATGCAATAAATTATTTTCTACTTTGAAAATAATGAATTATTTTCTACTTTACGAAGAACATATGGAGAATGTGTATACATGTGTTTGCATGTGCACATATGTGCTTGTGCATTATCATATTTATTTTAAAATATCATGAATTACACTGCCGTCGACCGCCTGATTTCATGGGAGTCCACATTGGTGTACATCTTTATAATTAGGCCAGTGGCAGAAAGATGAACGTAATCCATATGATCAGACTTGGGCTCATCTTTATCTTTTTCCTTTATTAACTCTCAGTGTCATTCTGTGATGTCCCATATAAAGAAATTTTAAAAAAAATAACCTTTAACCATAGTACTTCAAGAAAGTAACATTAATTGTGACACCATACATCAAGATTCTATTCGTTTTGGGAGATAATTTTTAAAATAATTTTATTATGGTAACATAATAATTGAAGTAGCAAATAACCAATATTATATGGAATGATCTTTCTGGAGTCCCTCACATTGTGTCATTTCCTTCCTAGTATCTACTGTGCTTCCACTCGCCCTTATGGGCTGCTAGTGACTATCAAGACTGTAAAGGAGAGGAAAAATAATAAAGAAATTGTGAGTGCTATTCTGGGTTTAGGGGTTAAGGAAATACAAATCAGCGAGTTGTCCTAAAGTTAAGGTTATTCTTTGTCAGTGTCATAATATGCTCAGGCTCTTAGAACAAAAGTACCACAGACTGGGGGATGGCTTACACAACAAACATTTTTGTTTTCTTTTTTCACACAGTCCTGGACACTGAGAAGTCTGAGATCAGGACACGAGCAGATTCAGTATCTGGTAAGGGCTTGCTTTGGGGTTGTATAGACTGTCATCTTCTTGCTAGGTCCTCACATGATGGAAGAAGTCGGGGGGGGTCTCTGGAGTCTCATTTATAAGAACACTAATCCCATCAATGATTCATGAAGGATTTACCCTCATGACTTAATTTCCTCCTAAATGCCTAACCTCCAAATACCATTATATTGGAGGCTAGCATTTCAGTATATTAATCTGGGGCAGAGAGCACAATCTTTAGTCTGTAATAGTGAGGAAAGAAAACCCTACTATGCCTCTTATTAGACATGTAACCTCAGGCTACTTATGGAGCCTTTCTCTGTCTGGGACTTTTCATCTGTAAAATTAGGATAAGAAGCAAACCTGTTATTTTTGGTGAGAATCAAAGGAAGACAAATATGTGGATATACTAGAAATACTACATGAACATAGTAGGCACAATTATCATTGTTGTTGTTATTATTATTACTATTATAGGGAGATTTTTTTGGTATTGCATATCCTATTCAGAGATTTGTATAAGTTAAATAAATCATCACCACACACCAAAAATTCCTGATGAAATGTGGGAGTAATCTTTGTGTGGATATGAAAAAAAATCTACTGTTCATGGACATCGAGTGACCTCCAGAACTTATGCTCTTTCTTTGCACTCATAACCTTGGTGATATAAATAATTCAGTATAATCAATAAAATACATTAAATTTTGTATGTTAAAATGGCCCTAATCCTTTTTAAGCTTGAGCCGTCCCTTGAATATATTTGTGTCCAACTTTTTTACAATGGTATGCGTTGAAACACGTACACTTTATCATTTAAAATTCCACTAAATCTTGACCTTCATTACTTGCATAAAATTAACCTTTGAATAGCAAATTACAGAGACATCTGGAAGGATGAAACAGTAATACTTAGTAAAAAGTACGAATTATGCAGTATACAACATATTTGGGAAGAGCTAAAATTGCTAAAAGCTACATATTTAATTATGCATGACCCGAATACTTTTGGAACAAATTTATTGTGTTCAAATAAGCACTGTTTCAAAGGGCACTTTGGAACAGAAATGTAAACCGACATTCCCTTTTGCTACTTATTTTCTTACTCAATAGAACTTTACTTCTGAAAAAGAACATGAAAAAGATCCACTTAGTAGGTCACTGTTATTAGAAAAAAATGCAAATGAACAACTAAACTTCACTGCACAAATCAAGCTGCCTACTCTCCTGGGCATTATTTAGTGCTTAGTTTAATATTTTCCCAACATTTTAAGAGTTTTTGCAATTAAATATTAATACTTTTCTCAAAGAGAAAGAGAGATTTATTATCCTAAAGAGATGGTAGAAGGGAGGGACAGTGATCTGCATCAACGGTTAGAATGACGAACTGAAGAGAATGGTTCATTAAGGAAAACATGCTGAGCCTCCTTTCTCTCGTACACCAAAAAGTCACAGGCTTGTGTTTAACTATGTGGTAGAATTAAATGAAAAGTCAATATCGTCTCCAAATGACTGAGCTGACTGGGCCAGGAATTCTCTAGTCATAGTATGGAGCCATTACAAGGTTGTGGACACATTACAGCATTGAAATACTCTGTCTAGATTTACAAAAGAAACACAAACAAAACCCTACAGACTTACTAGGCATCTTTGCATTTCAACTTGCCTGGCTATATACGATGTTCACGTAAGAAGCCTGCTGACCTCACTTCAATGCCTACTGAATTGGATTCCCTGGTCCTCCCTGCATACGTGCTCCTCCAAGACTGCAACAGTGACTCCTGGGGCTGCTGAGACGAGTGTTGACAGTGGACAAATCTCAGCTAATTCCCCTTTTTTGGGGATGCAACCTCAGCTGAATTAAGCTGCCTTGACAAAGTCATGACTTCTTTCTGACAGCATCCTCCAACAATTTACTGGTCTATGTGGGGTCTAAAGGCCTGGTGCCCATAACCTGATTCAAGACATTTTTGGAAATCCATTTCAGCTCGAGAGCCCTGTAAAAAATTTCAGGAAAATGCTATGACTGCATTTCAGTTTACATTTCTCTTTGTTCAATCATGCCTTATTACTTCCTCAACAATGTTGATCCTGAAAACACTCAATAAACTTACTGCATTAAAATATCCATCTAAGAATCAACTTCTTGAAGAACTCAGTGTGTAATATCTACTATTAATATCGTGTAACTCTGTGACTTTGAACACAAGGCTCTTATTTGCAACATTTGCATAATTGTTCTCTGCCCATTGGTGTCTGAATATACTCAGCATGGCTCTCTTCATTGAAACTCGCTATGATTTCCTAAGGTCTCTCAGATTAAGCTGCTTTGTATCTACAGTTTGCATCAACATAGGATAGCCTACTCTGCAACACAAAGAATCCTCAAATCTCTGTGGCTTAAGAGTGTAACATTTAATTAAACAACTAATCTTTTTATTTTTATTTTTTTCAGAATAGAGATATGCTTTTCTGTCACTCTCCTCAAACTGTGTATTCAATTATCTAGGCTGACTCCATCTTGTAATTAGTATTTTCTGTAATGCAGAGCTTCCAAGGTTACTGAGACAGAGGAGGAAAAGAGATGGAGAAGACAAGTTTTCTCTAAATAGTCTTTGTCCCAGTGTGACTTGAATTATTTCTGGTTACATTGCATGAATCAGAGCTGGTTGCATGGCTCTAACCCAACTGCATGGGAAGCTGGAAAATACTCAGGGATAGCTGGCGTGCTATAAGTAAGTATAAAATTCCCATCCAGTAGTTACAAAATCTCCCCCAGCCACAGTTGCCAAAGTGAAATTTGGCTCTGCCAGTTTGTCACATATTGGGTGAGACATGCCAAACATAATCTCTAAATGGGTAAAATTGTTTGAATTTTTTTCTTTTTCTATGATGTGTGCAAATGATGAAAAATCCACTTTATTTTACTTATAAAAATATATATAATCAATTAAGTGTCTGAACTTCAGTATCTTCATCTGTCACATAATAAAATATAAGTCCTGTCAATCAGCTAGTGTTTTGATAGAAAGCTCTCCATAAATATTAATATTGGTGATTTTAGTTAGACGTTCTACCCTTTTTATCTAGGGTATGACTTGGCTCTTGTTTATTATTTTTAATATTCCAACCTAGAAAAAAGATGCCAGAGGGCAATCATTGACAAAACACCATAGAATGAGGCTTAAAACATGATTTGGAAAGAAATGACTTATATATGTATCAGGTTTTTGGCAATTTGCCTTTAATATGGAGAGATGTTAGCTTTAAGGAATATCACCTAAGTTTTCAAGGAAGCCCACTTGTTTGGGTGAGGAGGAACTTTCCAAGAAAAACAGCTTCTGATCTGTCCTAGAGATCAGGCTTTAAATATTGCCAGTCTTGGTTCCCAGTCCCCACCCAGGCCAAAATCTTGCTCTGTCATTCATAAACACTTTAACTTAGGTCAAATTCCTTCATTTCTCAGGGCTAATTGTCTTATGTGTGAATATTACATGAGACAATCATAGTTACTAGTACATAATGACCAGATATAGCCAGATTCCCGGATAACAACCTTCCCTCTGCCATATCCAGCCTTCTCTAATCTAAGCTCACTGAGTGCCCAAACTCAAAACTAGAATTGCAACTCATGCATAGTAGTAGTATGTATACTAATACTCAAATTCAAAGGCTTAGTGTGCTCCATACCCAAGGGTTAATATGGTTCTCTCCTATATTTGAAATGTAGTGGGAGTAAGTATTATTCATATCCCTATCAAATTGTTACCCAAGCCTTCTTTGAGGTCCAACTACCTTACGTTCCCAAAAATTAACCATTTAATCCCCTAATGTGTTTTTCCTTTTTCTTTCCACAGTTGGAGCAACCCATAGGTCTTAATTTCTGCCACATTTATTATTATTTCCCTTTCTACCTTCTAAGACTCCCTTATGTAACTGAAGTCTGTACTCTACCTTTTCCAAAAGGCTAACATCTGTACCATCTGTTTTCTTTATGGAAAATCAGAACCCTAACTGTGCCTGGTTCTAAAACATTTAGCTATAGTCCTAGTCACAATCTTAGCTTGCAACCTGATCCATTAGGCATCTCTCAATTCTGGTAAGAAAGAGCCTCATTCTTGACGTCCAGACTTATTATTTAATGCCCATTGGAGATATACCCCCATTTGGCATGGTACTTTAAACAAAGGTGATCGAAAAAGAAATTAGTCATCACTTCCCCTATACTTTTTGTTTCTCATCTCAGAGCATAGCTCCACCATCTAGTAATTTACCCAATACAGAGAGCTTTACGTCTTTTTTGAGCCTTTCCCTTTCCCTTAGCCCACACATTCTATACCATAAAACTATTATTCTGACTTGCTGATTTCAAATTTTGTTTCTTTCCAGCCTAACTAGCAGTTTCTTGTCCAAGATACCTGTAATCTGCCACCTTCATCCTGTAACTACTGCATACCCGAATAACTGGTTATCTAGGCTCCCCTCAGTCTCATCCATTGGACACAATATACCCAGCCAAAGTCTTAAACTTCTATGTCTATTATTTCTTCTTCAGTGGCTTCCCTCTGTCCTTAGGATAAAATTTAACCTTCTTAATATAACTTACATTTTCTTCTATGGTCTTGAATTGGTTTACCTATCAAACCACTTAATGCTCTCTCTCTCACTGATTCTTCCCTAGCCACAATGTACTCATTTACTCCCAAAACATGCCCTGTTCTTGCTCACCTGAAAACTTTCACAAATACTCTCTTATTTGTCTCTTGCCCGACTTTTGGTTACCATTCCAGTGTCTGTCTACAATTTCCTTTTTCAAAATTTCTCTCCAAATGGGTAGGATACTCGGTCCTGCTATAAATCTCTAGGGTATTCTGTTATTTCATTTTGATAGCCTTTATTATATTTAAAAATTAATCCTCATTCAATTTTCTGCCTTTCCTGCTTGTCTACAAGTGGTAGGATGGCAGACTTCACACTTGTCATGCTCACTACATGAGCAGACATGAACACAGTATTTGGCATATGGTAGGTGCTTACTCAGTTACTGTTGAATGAGCAGATGCCACAAATACACACTATACATTCCCTCATGGAGACTGCTCACTTCCATGGCAAGACATCAGAACTCCTGAACCACATAACGCAAAGCAGTATTGCTCAAGTGTGAAAAATGAGCCTTCATGGCTCTATCGCTTACAAACTTTATGACCTTAGGCAAGCCATTTGACTTCTTTCTTCATCTAAAAAAAGTAGCTTTAAAAATTACTTCACTGGATTTTTGTGAGCATTAGATTAAGATCATCTATGTAAAGAGATTACCCCAGTGCCTGACACAGAGTAAACAATTGTTTTATGTCAACAATTATTATTATTTGGGGATGAGGCTATAAGGTACTATCTGTAGGGGTGTGATGGTTAATACTGAGTGTCAGCTTTATTGGATTGAGGGATGCAAAGTATTGTTCCTAGTTGTGTCAGGATGGCATTGCCAGAGGAGATTAATGTTTGAGTCCGTGGACTGGGAGAGGCAGATCCACCCTCAAACTGGTTGAGTACCATCTAATCAGCTGCCAGCGCAGCCAGAATAAAGCAGGCAGGATAATTTGAATAGAGACATCCTGAGTCTTCTGGCTTTCATCTTTCTCCTGTGCTGGATGCTTCCTGTCCTCAAACACTAGATTCCAAGTTTTTCAGCTTTTGGACTATGAACTTACACCAGTGATTTGCTAGGGACTCTCGGGCCTTTGGCTACAGATTGAAGGCTGCACTGTGGTCTTCCTTATTTTGAGGTTTTGGGGCTCACACTGGCTTAGTTGCTTCTCAGCTTGCAGACAGGCTATTGTGGGACTTCACCTTGTGATTGTGAGTCAATAGTCTTTAATAAACCCCCCTTCATATATACACCTATCCTATTAGTTCCGTCCCTCTAGAGAACCCTGACTAACACAGACAGTTGGGGGCAGGGGTAGCTGCTTCTATTTCATCCAAAAATGGTTATAAAATCTTCAGTCCTTTCCCTTTTGTTTCCCATTGCCTTAATCATTTATGGGAATGATTCAATTACAGTTTCCAGTCAATGTACCTCATCTTAGTGCTTTTAAAATTCCATTCAAGTTAAACTTATTTAAGCAGTGAGGGAGGAAGTGATAGTCGTCTTTGCTGTTGACAGAAGCTGACATGTGGCATGCCTGATTCATCAACTACAGACAGTATTTAACTTATTTATGAGGTGCACAGTGCAAAATTTTCAAGATTCTGCACATTCTGAGATGCTGTTCAAGCTTTCTAGAGGTTTTCAAGGTCTAGGGCCATTCCAGAAAAAAACAAAAAAATATTATTTGTAGTAGTCACCAGGCTGCAAAATTTGAGTATGGTATCACTAGTGTTCTGTTCACAGGTGGAATCATTACTCCAAAGAGATGTTCCCAATACTTTAAAATACATATAATGATTTAAAGTGTATATTTACTTGTGATGTTTTTCCCATTTTTATTGTCATCATCTTAGTCCAAAATAAGATTAATTATCTCCTAGATATACACATCCTCTATCTCACTTGCCTCCCTGAATATCAATTTCTGGACCACATTTCCCTTTCCCTATTGAATATCTATTCAACATGCAGATCCCTGTATTCCACTTCCATGCACAAAATCATTCAATGTCTTTCCATTGGTCTTTAGATAAAATCTCAACGTTTTAACATGGCTTAATTAATCCTCCCATTATCCATTGAGTATTCCTAGAACATCAGTTCTACCCACCCGTACATCCCTTTCTTTTACTTCTTGTAACATGCATAGGATCACTCACCTGCCTTGGAAGCTTTATACAATATCTTACCTTTAATATGCTTCTTTCCATTGCACCACCCATCTTTGCCTAGTTACCTTCTCGTCTTTTGAACAACAGATAAAACATAGCTGTCTCAAGAGAACTTTCCTCAGGCCCCCATCTGTATCAGATCCTTTTGTTATACAGTCTCACTGAAAAATGCTTTTACTTCACCATGTTAATCTTAGTGACTATGGACTGATTTGTATAGTTATACATTAGAATATTAACTGCTAAGACTGCAGGGACCTGCTTTTCATTGTATTCTCACATTCCACTTAGCATGTGAGGCACAGTCTAAATAATTTTGGAAAGCACAATGAAACCTAACTTGAGATGTAGTCAGAATTGAGAGAAAATTAATACAAAGACGAATGCCTTCTATATCCATTTACAATATTAAGAGGATCCAGAGATTGAGTCAAGACAATTGAACCAAACTATATAAACCCAGAAATCCCACTTGTGACTCCATCTGTAATAAGATGGTCTACAGTATGATCACAACCAAAACAAATATAAATAATATGAGGGTCTATGGGAGACAAAATTTGTAAGTCATAGATTGATGTTGCAATAGTGGTTTCAATGTTTCTACAACTCAGACTTTAGAATCATCAATTGAGGTGAGAGCTACGTTCAGTGAACCAGTTCTACTTGATGCTGAAGAGGAGGAGGAGAAAGTATGGAAACAGGATAATCCTCAAGAGATTTCCAAGGGACATCCGAGATCATGAATGTAATTCTCCATTGATTCATAGTGAGCTAACTTTATACCTGAATTAGGAAGTTAACTTAAGTCTAAATACATTAGATGATGTAAATATCACATATTTCATATCCTCTTTGGCTCAGGAAACATCACAGGCGATGAACATTCAGAAAAAACACCACTGCCTGATGTGCACAAAACAGAGTAGCACTTGATGAAGCAAAGAGAGTATCTACAACGTTTCAGACACTATAGTCAGGATACATTATGAAATATGTAGATAGGAAATATATATAATTAATACTTCTCACAGTATTAGCCTTCACCGTCCTCTTTTTAAAATTTAATTATGGGCAGAGAGGATCTCGGATAAATTATTTATAAAGCCTACACAAGCCATGCAATTGTAAAGGAAGTAGTCACACAAAGGTGAGACTAACACTCAAATTTCTCCGACTCCAAGGCTGTAATGTTGCTACTCTACAACAGGCCAAACTTAAGAGAAAAATGTATATGGGACAAAAATCTCAATCCCTCTCTCTACACATGTCTCTCTCTAGATTTTACTCCAGCTCTTTTTTTGTCCTCTTGAACATAGATAAGTAAATACACATATCACTAAATATCAACATAGACATAACCATGTCAGTAAAATGTTGACTCATCATTGATTTTCTCTATTCTGATTTTCTTCTTTGTAACTCAGTGAACATTGGAAGAATTACCATTAAATAATGGTATTAAATCCCTTATATTCTAGATTCATAGTTGGACATTTAATATGAACGATCCATTTGTGGCACAATGTGATTCTGATGCTGTCTGATGTATAACATTTTCCAATGTCATTTGGAAATGTTACACTGAGGCTTGATAAAATATCAGACATATATGTATAACTAGAAAGTACTAAAGTTGCAATTTGAGTAAAGAATGTAAAATGATACCATAATTTTTATCTTTAAAACACAATTTTCATGTTTTAGGCAGAGCCAGATTTAACCAGAATACAAAATGGAATGAATGAAAGCAAACATCAAAATTAAAGAATCCTATAGGAGCACATACGGTAAAATAAAAATAAAGAAATTAATACTTAGACATTATCTGGTAACTATGTTTTTCTTTGGTGTTGTCTATGACAACTTAATTTATCGTTTTTTAAAATGTTTTCAAAAATCTTTCAGGATTAATTTCTAAACTATTCTTCATTTTCTGTATGACTGGGATAGCATGTCATAGAGGATAATGGAGTAAATGGAAGAATTAGTTTCTGTATTAAGTTTTAACATAATATACTAAAAATTACAAAATTACTGGTATGTGCATCTGGTTGAGGAACATTAATTGATGACCCTATAAGGGATAAACATGACTATTGTTATAGAATAGAAAGTAGAACAAATATTAGATTAAAATAATATAATGTCCAGAATGCTGGAGGTAAGAGTCCAGTCTTCTATATGACAATCAAACAGACTTTTGCTGGAAGAGGGAGGCTACTTTTTGGACTTTTCAAGAGATATGTAATTAATTTAGAACCTGATCAGATTAAAATTATGATAATTATAAATGAATTAGAAATCAAAATCCCAAAAATCTTCACCCTGGAAAAAAGTTGGAAATTGAACATTTCTTCACCTTAGAAATTTCTAAGCTCTAATAAGTCTTCAACATTATATGATGTTAGAAATATTATTTAATTTTAGAAATACTATTAATCAGCAGAAACTGCATGCCAGATTTTGGCAAAGAAAAAACAAGACTCTTATTGCCAGAGTTACTCCAGAATAGAACAAACTTCACAGAGTTTCAAAACGAAGAACCTAAGCTAGACTGAATTATCAATTGAAAGACATTAACAACATAAATGAAGCTTTGATTAATAGCTTGAACAAATGAAAAGGTTAATAAATAGCAGTCATTTGTTTATATAAAAATAGTTTTTACAGAATACTGAGTATGACTCAATATTGTGCCTCCAACACTGTAGGCATAGTACCTGCTTCTGTTAATTTCACAATAAAGTGAGACAAAATGCCCATTAACGAATCAGCACCAGTGGGACGTAAAATCTGCAGTCCAACTGAATATCTTCCTATCTATAAGAAAAATAACTTTCCAATATTCAGTAGCATCAAATCCAAATTCCCATTTGTATGAATAGACTTTTGATGTTATTAAGAGAAAATGGCACACCAATTACTTGGAATAATTAGCGAAAGAGAAGTTGAAATTGAGAACTGGAAAACTGAGTATACAGTATAACAGATTTAGAGTAAACACACTGGCAATGTGATTTGAGAAAAAATCAAATGAATTTTGAGGAGAAAAAGCTAAAATGTATGTAGACAATGTTAACGTCATGTGCTTATGAAAAGTTATCCAGGAATGAGATAAGCAAGGCTAAAATATTTGATTGCTGGAGAAAGGATAAAAAAAAAAAACTCTCTTAATCTATAGTAAGAGTGGGTATCACATTTTCCTGTGTCTCTAGGGTCATGCCAAGACCTGCTTAGTAAGAATCAGTGTTATGAGTTATAAAATCAGTAAGAAATCAGCCATATGGAAATAGGACTAGACCAGAACAAAAAGAAAAAAAAAAAAACAAACACCAAATGCCTTGTAATCTGTATGTGAAATAAAGAAGACAGGCAAATATATATATGTATATATATACACAATCATACATATATGCAATTTTATAATTATACAACATATGCAATATATATTGTATATATACACAAAAGGATATTATATATATATAATTTTATAATTGAAGTTTATACTAATGAAGGGGCTTTAAATAAAGGGACTTTAAATGAAAATTAATTATCTGAAAGACTGACTTAATGACGATTTATGCACAAAAAAGCTAGATTTTAGTAGCCCAAGTTTCTTATGTTCATTTAGCATAAATATTAGATATAAATATTTTCGTAAGTAATCTTGTATCCTTTTAATATAGACATCCCATGTGATTTTAAAATTCTAACCAAAAATTGTAAGTCCCCGATGGGGGCATTGTCCTATCTTGTGTGTTACTGTATTGGAATATTTATTACCTTGAATTTGGAAGTTTTATGTTGTTAACATCCATAGATTTCTGGCAAACCTACAGGGCACGCTTTTTAACATTTTGAGAACGTCATATTCTCCTTCAATATAGAAACGAACATTTCAGCAAGCAACATCAAGACATATTACTTGTGTTTCAAAGAAACATAGTCCCAAAGCATTAATAAGTACTGACCTTGACTTTACTTAAAAACTATATCTCATGCTGAAAGTTGCCTTGAGGTCTATATGCACTATAATTTACTGAAGTAGTATCTAATAGTAAGGAATCAATATTTGATATTCTTTGCTGTATGTTAAGAATGTTTTGTTGGATGTTGGCTAAAATCAAAACTGTTCTTGGTCAATTAAACAGAGATCATTCCCAGACTTAGAGGCACATGGATGAAGGAAAGTAGTTGGGGCACACATAAATCTAGCTTAACACCCTGGTTTCAGCATGTGCTTTATCTTTTCTCAATCTCATTCCATCTACTGGTAAGATTCAGATAATATTTATTCCACTAAGGGGTGTGAGAACTCAGACACAAGTTACGATAGCTGGTGGGAAAATTCACTGTAGCTAGTGAATATTTGTTCTACCCTAAGGAGATACTACATACAAAACATTCCTAAAAACATATATTAATTTCAGAAGATTTCCACAAATGTTTTTCAAAGTATAAATATTCACTGTAAATTGATTTTGTTTTACTCACTTTAATTGTAATCAGATAAACTATATAAACATATCCTAATTCTATGAATCACCCACCATATAACTGAATATTGTCCTCAGAATTCAGTGCGTAAATTTGCATTTGGATTTGTGAAAGTATTTATATCAAATAGTACTATTTTGTTAATGCACAAAAAGCTGAAGTAAACTTAATGCAAAGGTGTTACAATCATATGCAGTCAAGCCAGAACCAGAACAGAATGAATTCAACCAAAGAAGTTTTCTCAACATTTCCAAAGAGACAATATCAGGAAGAAATAAATCTTTATGTGACACCCATAATAATACATGCTATGCAATTCAAAGAAACTTTATTGTCAGCAGTTGGTGTTAGTTTTGCATTCCAGGTAATAATTTAATTCCAGTAAATTATGACCCTTTTTTTATATATATATACTTTGGGGTACATTGGACGTGTGAGAATCTTTTAATTGTTTTAGTATTTTATACATAATTTTATTTAGGCTAAAGCCTAAGATGTTTAAAGTAGTTTATGTGAGAATATATTTTAATAATATAGAAACAATTATAGATCATTATTTTATTTTTGCTCTTAGAAACATTCCCAGTTTGAGAAATATTATTGTAGTAGGAAGAAGAGTTACTGTTCTTAAACTCAAAGGTCAAGAGTAAGTGCCAACCCCTCCAGTTTCTCTGAAAGCTTTGGCATCAGCTTAACCTCACTGACCCTGAATTTGCACCCAGATGAAATAGGGATAATAAAAATTCATCCTGCCTCCTTTATAAGGTGTTTAAGAGAATTAAATGAAAGACAAAATATGAGAGTGCCTTGTAATCTGTAAAGTGCTGTATTAATGTAAGGGATTATTCATTTCATCATTATTAATAAACACTTCAACTCCTATATCACAACATTGTGTAAGTTATCTTCATAGGAAAATGTCTAATGCCTTAGAATGCAAATCGACTAATGATTTCATTGCTGCCTTTCATGATTTGGAAGGTTTATCTTACATGAAAACCCGCATTTTCTGCCACAAATTTCTGCATTCTGGGACTTAGCAAAAAACTGCAATTTGAAGAGCAAATTTTGGTTGATGTGTCTGCATTCAAAGCGTTTGATTATAGGCAAAAAGTTGGGCTCTGCTGTGAACCTTATAAGACTTAATTAATTTCTCTCTGAATTTTAGTTATAACACATCTTAGAAGAAGCTCATCTCTTTACCATTTGATGCCGAGCTAATGAAAGAATATCATTTGTATAATCCTTGATATAACTCTCTATACTTTAAGTGCTCTGCAGATAAACTAGAAAACACATTTATAATATTAAGTATAAAGCTAAATACAAACAGCCTTGATACAAAATGACACTATCTATTTAATTTTTAAATCTATTTTCTGATTGTTTTCTAAAGAATGTCTGGCAATTATTTAAAAACTACTACAGCACACAATTTAATTACAGGCAGAAATAGAACATCAAGTTCAAGAAAAAAATATGCAAATTTTTATCGTACATTATTTCCTAGTTGCTTCAAACCTACAATTACCATTTTAGCAGCTGCATAGTATTCTGAGCAGTGAATATATGATTGAAAGATATATAACTTTAATCAATTTTATATGTTAAATAAGAACATACATTTCTTTTGCATCTATCGTCGATCAAAATATATAAAATATGTTTCAATCTTTCATGTTTTAGACCTTCACAATGCTTTCCAAAAGAGTTTATATGTATATTAATTGTCCAAATAACATTAAGTGAACATATTTATCTACACGCAATATTTCAAGAGCTCAAACTACTTACCCCGTCATCTTGAGGATACTTGTTTACCTATTTGGATACCACCTTTGCTTATACTAAAAATTTATTTAAAAATTCATCTCTTCCAAATTAAAGAAACAGGTAACATTTAAATATATTTCTGCTAGTTGATATGCATCATTGTTCACTTTGCGGTGAGAATAAAAGTGGCTTATAAAAGAGTACAGACTATCTTCAAATTTTCTATAACATTGAACACAATGTTGGCATAATGTAGGTAGATTCTGAAGACAGAATTACTATATAAACAACAACTCATAAAAAAATGAAGGTTGATTACTGGGAAAGATCATTTTAGAGTGTGTTAGAGTTTACATGAGAAGACAAGACATAAATTATTGCAACGCTAAATAAAGGAACAATTTGACAGTAGCCCTAGAAAAAGCCCACTTAATATGGGGCACTGGTTCTTCAGGTGCACTCTCCATTTCATCTTCTACGCCTGGAGATGCATCCTTCGATATCACCCAGGTCTCTATGTCTTTGTAGTATACAAAGAAGATATGGGATCAATATTTTTTAATGTATTATCTATTTATACATTATTCCATTAATTTTAAGGCATATTCAGTAGGAATTATCCCAATTTTATAGCTAATACTGATAATGCTAAGAGAGGTCAAGTCATCCACAACTTCTCAAGAATGGTCAATGGATTTAAACTTGGTGGTGTCTCAATTTAGCATCCATGTTTCTGCTAATCTACCCATCTGCCTTCCATAAAGGCATGTCTCCTGGAACTATGGGTACTGTCCAAGCAAATACTGATTGTCTGGCTGCTGTTATATGAGAACTCATGACATCAACATTTCCCTGAACAATAATACTCCAGCCAGATTTAAATTTTGGGCAATGTCTCTCTGAATGATGGAAGTTGGTCAGGTCTCCAAAATAAAATCATTTTTTTTAGATTTCCATTGTGTTGGGTCCTGAATTTTTCCATGCTCTATGTCTGTTCAAAGTATTGAAATCACAGATTACCTCAGTCCTTAGACTACCTGTCATAAAATTATCACTTGAAAGCCCTAACAATATGTGCAAAGCAAGCTCATGGAGCCATCACTTTAACATGAAGGAAATAGAGAAGACTGTATACAAGTTGGATTTTAGTGAAACTTCAATAATTGAGTAGGAATTAGACTGGAGGAAGGAAAGGTGTTATGCACATAGGGAAAAATAATTTCCAAATTAAACCTTTGAATTTGAAACCTGAACAATGTATTCAAGTAAAATTCTATCTTCTTAGTCTGGCACTCATTTACAAAATGTCAAAAGAAGTCCAGTAGTACTAAAATTAATATGTGACCAGAACTTTAAAAAAACATGTCCCTTTTTGTGAGATTGTTGAATCCTCGGTTGTTAGCTCATGTAGCTAGAAAATGTTTACTTATGATTATGTTACACATAGGAAAAATAACATCTCAATCATAAAGTTTAAATTTGCATAGCTAGAATATCAGATCTAGTTTGTGTCTGAAAATGCAAACTGAGAGTTCTATCTGCCCGAATAACATAGACTGTGTGTGTGTGTGTGTGTATGTGTGTAACAAAAGTCACTATTCTATCTCCTAGTCTTATGAGTCCCTACATAATTATTTGTGGGTTCTTACTATTCTACCAGTGTAATGGCAATATGACAAAAAATTGTCAAATATTACATTTCCCTCCACCCCAATTTTACACACGTTGTAGACTCCAGTAACTATTCTGGAGAATACAAGGAAAATAAAAGTCCATAATAAAATACATCAATTATAAAACAAACTCAATAATGGAAATGACAAAAAATTGACAAATAAAAATAAAATAATGTAGATGGTGTGTAATCCAGCCCCACACACCTTAATAACACATAAAAATAACATATGGGTGATTTTATGATTCAGGATTAAGCATGTCAAACTGAAGATTAATGTTATGAATTTAGTCTCATCATCAGAAGTGTCTAAGCACTAGGACAGTGCAACAATTGAATCATTTTGTTCAAATTGCTTAAATGATCAAAGTAGGAAAATCTTATGTACATTAATCTGAAAGAGAATGTGTGTGTGTGTGTGTGTGTGTGTGTGTGTGTGTAGAGAGAGGCAGGTAGCTGGTACAGGCTCCTGGACAATAACTGTGACATGCCAGTGGTGACAGTCCCTGCAGATCACAAGTTTGGCACCCCATAAATATTCAAGAGATGTTCGTGATGTTTTGTGTTCATTGGGTGTGTTAAAACTACAACCTAAAGGAGCATATTAATTTTGAGATAATGAGGCGATATAAATGTTTTCTACAGTGTCTTTATATGGTTTGATCTGCTTTAATGTGATTTTTAATGGTGGTCCCACCCTTCAACAATAATTTTACAGCTTTGCCAGTGTAATGTTTCACTGATTTTTCCAGCAGAATTATCTCATGTGAATTTTCTCAGAATGTACAGATCCCTATGTGAAAGGTCATTGCGTTAATTTGTTGATTTGGCTGGTTTAGGTTATGTTTATTCTCTTCTGATATCAGCAGCTCAATTCTCCATTGGAGAATTGCTTCTCTTCTCGACTTGCTTAAGACTTGACTTGCTTGACTTTCTTTGTGAAAAAGGCAATCAAAATGCTTAGACTTTCCTCGGTCAAACTTATGCAATGTGACTTATAACTAGAACATTTGATTCATTCTCCCAGAAATGTAAACCTTAAGCAGTGGTATTAAGGACCACGTGTGTTGCAGCTGCTCCATCCCAGGTGGTCCCTAAGAAGGCTGTCCCTGGTGTACTCACCCTAAATCCCCAACCTGTCCTAGCTCCTGACTGCTGTCCTTTCTCAGATCTGATTCTTTAGCTTTGCTTTGACTTGCTGAACTTTCCCATAAACTTAGGTGAACTGTTTTCTTTTTATGTTTGTTTCTTTCATCTCTTTTCCTTTTCTTTAGTTTACTTTTCTTGTTCCCTTTTGAATTAGCCGCAGTCAGTTTCTGTTGCTAGCAACCAGAAAAAAAGAAAGAAAGAAAGAAAAAAACCACCACTAACAACAACAACAAATTAAAAACAAAACACAAAGAAAATGAAACAGCACTTTATGCATACAGCTAATCTGGTTGAGAAATCTTATAATTAGATTTTATATTTTTATACCACTGGCCCTCCTGTTTGAGTTCAGAGGCTTGACTCCACTATTGATCCCTCCTATTTATTGTGCTCAGGGGTGGCCTTGTATTCTAAAAAGGCAAAACAAAACTTCCTTTTATGGAATCACATATCCACTCCTTTCTTTACATTTAAGTGACATCAGGTTATCACTTCTGACGTAGGATGGTCTCTAATGATGGGGTCCAAAACATATTAGGTTGGTTCGAAACATACTAGGTTGGTAATTGCAGTTAAAAGTAATGGCAAAACCTCAATTACTCATGCACCAAAATACTACTACCCCCAAAATGTGACACCTTGACATTTGAGAAAGCAGCTGAAGCCAGCCAGAGGGTCATTCTTTGGCCTTTTTCCACGTGTGTCTCATGAAGCAGTCATGAAACCTAGGAGCAATTTTCTTACCTTCCTGTGAAGGATATCGTAAGACCCTCATGTGAATGGTGCCCTCCCCATACCCATAGGAAAAGCACATTTATGTATCTGAAGATACAGCGACACAAAGAAGAATTTGAACAAACAAGCCTTGCCAAATTCCTCACCCCAGTTTATTACCGTTACGTTACACTATTTTATGTGATCACAGGACTACCTACTTTTTCACAAAACCAAATGTAAAAAAAATACACAGGTTTACCATTTCTCTGAGTATTCATTTCATGGCAAAGGTTGCTGTGCTATGCAAAACCTATACTAAATAAATGTGTATGCTTTTCTCTTGGTAATATGTCTTTTGCCAGAGGGGCCTCAGCCATACATCTAGGATGAATGAGAAATAATATGTTTGCTTCTCTATACCAACCAGTGTCCTCTTCAATGGTACTACACCTTAAGGATCTGACCACAACCTGAGAAAGTCTGAATCACAACAAGCATTTTTTTCCCCGAGCCAACATCATTAAAATATTTTACATAGACCTATAAAAGAAAGACTATGGTCTATTGTAGGTCTCAATTGAGGGCGTGAAATATGTGCTTAAATAAGCAGCTTTATAATAAAGTCCAAGATTCAAAATTTAGATTTGTGTGAAGAGGGTTGGGTAGATCTGAGTTCTATAAAATGTGATGCATAGAAAGGAGTTGATAAATGATTGGGATTATATCAAGATTATAACAAATAACCGATATTTACTGTCATTGTATTATGCTGCTGTAATCTCATTCAATTAGTGGTCATCCTGTCATCCATTCCCGGAACTTCAAGTGTGCGTTTCACAGGTGAGTAAACCTAGCTTTTTGTTATTTAACCCTCTTGCTGAGGAGCTCATCACTGCAGGTAGAGTGGACATTCAGAACAGCATGGCCCAGCTCTAGATCTCACACTTCATCACTAGCTTAGACTGTCCTCTGGACAAGGTATTAAAGTGAGAGTTAGGCAGCACTAAGAGAGCCAACTTCTGGAAGTACTTGTCCATGCACGGGGAGGCAGGGGCTGCCTGCAAAAGACCAAGTTGTAAAGTTCATGGAGATACACGTGTGCATATTTGAAGGTAGAGGGGGACATGGAGGTCAGAGTGAAGATTTATGTTATAAATGTAAAAAATGTAAAAAATGAAAAAAAACAAAACAAACAAAAAAATACCAGACAATATCTGAATGGGAGTGGAGGGAAGAGAGCTAGAGAGGCACCGGGTTATGGTCAGTAAAGTAAATGCTTATTTCTCTGAGTCATATAGGATTAGGTCAAATGAAGGAGATTTTAGTTTGGATCTGCCTCTTTTACCTGAACATAGTCTTGACATAGCTCCATTTATCCTCTTCTTTGGTAAAGAAGACAGGACTGCCTTTGACAGTTTAAACATATTCATCCAATTACATGTTAAATTCTGAGCAACACTAAACCTCCTGTTGCGAAAATGCCCTGCAATACAGATTTGCAATCTTCTAGAACCATAATGTTTATCTAAATTGTCTGAGTTTCCTGACAGGATCGACAGACTAAAAAGAAGAGAATACTGTCAATTCTTTTGAGTATTTTAGAGGATTCTTAAAGAAGTACACAAATCTTTAGTTTCTTTTTTAACGCGACACGAACATTTACTTTCTGTTGTATTTAGAGACACTATTGCTTGATTTTACTGTGTTGAATATGCACAAATAGATCAATAATTTACCCTTCCTCTTTCTAAGCAATTGTTATTCTCCTAGAAATATGGACCAAGTAATAAAGAGAAGACAGTTGTGCTGTGAGGTGGAAAGAGCATCAAACTGACAGAAAGAGAGAATTCTCTTCCTGATTCCACTATTCATCAGCTGAATAATCTCAAACCTGCCATAAACCTATCTGTGCCAAGCGCTTGTGTACAAAATGAGGAAGTTAGACTTTATAACAGATGATCTCTAAAATATTTTCTATTTTAAATCATTGAACACATTATTTGAAAATAAATTTCATTTTGTTTGAATAAAATTTGAATAAATATACAGCTCTCAGTGCTCATATCTTTTTCATGTCTCACCAATGAAAATCATGAAATTATTTCTGTAAACATTTAAAATGTCAATTTTTTCCAAAGAGAAGTTACTTTAAACTTTAATAAACCATGTGTTCACTTTTCACAGGACTCTGTATCTTCCTTCTTAATAGCAGTGACATATCATGGACAATGTTATTAGAACTGCACATTTAGGCTGAAGAATGAGTCTTTCATGTAAAGATTTTAAAATCTAATATCTAGCAGACTTGGTTCAGGGATCTTAAGTTTAGTGTATCAGTTTATTGAATATGTGCAAACAATCCTTTAGAAAACTCCCTAATAAGCAGTAGCATTTTATTAAAGATTTCTTCAAGAAAATTTAGCGTGTATAATATTAAAATAATATCTATGCCTCTATGAACCATTTAATTTCCTCCACAAGCTTTGAGATATTGTCCTAGTTGGTTAAGTTATTAATGACTTTGTAAAGAGGAAGAGAGGTCTATGTAAATGGGACAAATTAAATAATTTTGCATTATAGGGAAATCTGGGCAAGGGACACAATGTCAACTAGATGGCTCTGATAGAAATACCCAAATTAACACAGCTATGAAAGTATATTTTTAGGGAAGATTTTCAACATCATGTGTTTAAAGCAGTAAGAAATGCTGGGTTTTTAAAATTTTTTCAGTCTTTAAATAAAAAAGTCATCATCTTTATTGCATTTTGTTTCATGCCTAAATTATAATATTCCTTTTATTGCAGTGTAATTATTTGTGCACATGTATGTTTCTTATGTAGATTTCAGGTCTTAGTGTAAACCAAAAATAAAATGTTAAGATTCCTGAACTGACTGAATGGACCCAGTCTGGGCCAAGTAAAATCTGAAAAATTGAATTCCCAACTATGATGGGAAGGGAGGTGGACACACCTCACTATACCCTTTCCCTTTTTGGGCTTAGGCCCAAGTAACCTAAGAGAGTCTGTTTCATCAGTCTTATGATCTCTATGTTAAGGCATTACTATGACATAGGGGTCATAAAATTGATAAAAACAGACTCTTTGTAGCAATGAGTTTGGTACCAAATTCCAATCTAATTCTGGTGTGGCATCACGGGAAAGAAAGCCAACCCTAAAGGAAATAAAAACATTTTACCCCAAAGCATATTTCTTGACACATTTGAAATAACCCTGCAAAGCCATCTTTTGTATGATAAATTTGAATCTATAATCTTCTTCCCTTTCTAGGTCTTTCATTGATCTAGGAGAGATTAAAGAAGAGTTTGACACTTTAAGGTCTGAAAACAGACATTTACCATATTCTTTCTAAGACTGCTACCTGGTGGTTTCATCTACATAACAAGAACCTTGGCTTCCACAAACCCCGTTACCTTCATTCAAACATTTACCTTAACTCTTTAGACAAAGCTTAACTCTTTCAACAATTGCCAGAGAATCTTTGCATTCATCTATGACCTGTAAGCCCCTTCTTCAAGATGTCCACCTTTTCAAGTCAAACCAATGCATATCTTACATGTATTGATTTATGTGTCTGCCTATATCTTCTCTCACACTGAAATGTATTAAACCTAACTGGAACCTGACTCTCTAAGACACACTTTCTCAGGACCTCTGGAGATTATTCCCTGGGTTATGGTCACTCATTGGCTCAGAACAAACCTCTAAATATTTTACAGTTTGGCTTTTTTTGTTAACATCAGCCTTGAACCTTGGGCCTTGAAAAATATCTCTTCATAAGTAGCTGTTTGAAAGCTCCTACTCAAGTTTTTGCACTTACTTTAGAAGACACCACCTCAAGGAAGACTTGTCTGATTTCCCCAGGGTAAGCTAAGCCCTTTTATACTTGTAGCCTATACCTTTTATACCTGTAGTCTCAGGTGCTTATATTTATTAACTTTTTCTTTTTTTGAGGCAGAGTCTCACTCTGTTGCCCAGGCTGGAGTGCAGTGGTGCAATCTGGGCTCAGTGCAACCTCTGCCTCCCAGGTTCAAGCGATTCTCATGCCTCAGCCTCCAGAGTTACTGGGATTACAGGTGCATGCCACCATACCCAGATAATTTTTGTATTTTTAGTAGAGATAAGGTTTTACCATGTTGACAAGGCTGGTCTCAAACTCCCAACCTCAGGTGATCTGCCCACCTCAGCCTCTCAAAGTGCTGGGATTACAGGCATGAGCCACCACACCCAGTCTTATTTATTATTTTTTAAATTACATATTTCTTATGGCTCTTTCCTGCTTTAGGCTTTAAGCTCCATGAAGACAGGGATTTTGTCCGGTGGACTTACAATTTTTTAAATTTTACTTTAAGTTATGGAATACATGTGCAGAACGTGCAGGTTTGTCACATAGGTATACATGTGCCATGGTGGTTTGCTGCACCTATCAACCCATCATTTAGGTTTAGGTTTTAAGCCCTGCATGCATTAGGTATATGTCTTAATGCTCTCCCCCTCCCCTTTCCCCCAACCCTCCAACAGGACTCAATGTGTCATAGATATTCCCTTCCCTGTGTCCATATGTTCTCACTGTTCAACTCCCACTTATGAGCAAGAACATGAGATGTTTGGTTTTCTGTTCCTGTGCTAGTTTGCTGAGAATGATGGTTTCCAGCTGCATCCATATCCTTACAAAGGACATGGACTCATTCTTTGATGGGTGCATAGTATTCCATGGTGTTTAGGTGCCACATTTTCTTTATTCTGGTGGGCATTTAATTCAATCTCTGGAACTTGGTCCTGGGTCTGACCCATAATAGGTATACATGAAATATTTCTTAGAAGAATGAAAGAATAAGTAAATAAATCATACTGGAACCAGTGTAACATCTTCATATGTAGTAAATGTGGGTTAAAAATTACAGTATTGAATTTAGTCAGGTATGTTTATAAAACTTCTAGTTTTCTAAACACATCACTGATTCTATTGTGCACCCCTCCCCACTTTTTGGAAGTGTTTGTGTCACGAGAGGTGCAAAGTTAGAGATAACCAGGTGTATGCCTGTTTGCCACTTGCCACAATGTCAGGCTCTTATTAACGCTACTCCAATCACAAAAGCCATGAGCAACATGGAATTTCCAAGGCGGCAAAATTCTCCTTAGTACTTTCCATTCATTCAGGAGTCAGAGCCACAGGAACGTCCAAGACACTCCAAAAGTTAGTCGATATTGCAAACCACACGTAAGAGTATACTTAACTCATGTATAAATATTATAGACATTCCACAATAAGCAAGGCAACATTTAAAGTCAAGAGAAAAGGAGATAGGAGAAAGGGTTAATAAACCAGTCCAGGGGAAGCTAAGAAGACAAAAGGAGTCCTGGTCTGGGCCAGGGGATCCGTTGGTCTTCAGGGAAGAGTGTTTGAGGTGGCAGAGCCTTTGGTGGCAGATGCCACACTCTTATCACAAGTGACTACAAGATGGTGTCAGTTAAGATGACCATTTTTAGCTGCTGAAGACCTGGCTCTTTTACAGTCACGGAGTCCTCTCAGAGGACTGGTGATAAGAGTGTGCTTGTTTGTGGCCTTATCTGGTTGGATGCAATCTTTTTTGTTTATTATGCAGAAAGTCTTATTCTTGTTGGCAAAATGCCCTATGAAATATAAAATGGAGTGTTTTTCTAAGATGAGCTAGTTATGTCGAGGGTGCTCTATACAGTTTGTCTTTTTATTTGTAGGCCATTTGAGTGAGAAGGGCATTTCTATATAAGCAGATCCATTTTTTTCCTTGTTTGCTTTGTTTTTATACAATCGGAACAAAGGAAAGGGCTTGCATTCCTCTTTAACACACAACACAGCAATGCAAACACACTGCTGCTAGTTTTGGATTTCTATTTAAGAATACAGTGCAATGCAGACCTGTGACACAGTGCCTAAGTACAGATGATACATCAACACTAGCATCTCATTAAGCCTAAAGAAAACACATTTTAACCTAAAGAAAACACATTTTGCTGTTTTCTCACTGAATGTTAAGCACAATTACTTTCTCAAATGAGAGTAGTTCACAGCTATGATATATTTACCCATCTATCTATCTATCTATCTATCTATCTATCTATCTACCACCTAAATCTTTAAGAAGAAAAGCGATTCTTTTATTTGAGGAAATTTAAAATAACAAAGTGAGGATTATCACTATAAATGATTATATTACGCCAAATGACAATGCAAAGCTTTGGTCAAGGTTTAAGTGTGTTAAATAAACCTTTATTTAATAAACCTTTAAAATATGCTCTCATCTAAGCCTGACAAACATTCTTTAAAAAGTGTTGCATAAATTGCAATATGACCCCCAAGGTCATCTCACTAATATCCCTTTATCCAATATATCTTGTTTGAGAATTCTCTTGAAAGAATCGAAGCATGTCAGATAAATTAAATGGAAGGAACAGATGTAGATTAAGAGCGATGTGCATTCTGAGCTTGAACTTTTAATTTCACTAAATATTATTTTCCATCTGCATGATCACATTATATTGAAATGTCGGAACTTCAATTTTCTCTACTATTTCATTTCATAAAGCCTTTGTCTCCTCTGAACTCTTAAGGAGATGTTAGCTTTAAATCACATTGACTTCACCCTTTGCAATTTACATATGTTGAAGAAATAAAAGCCTTTTCACGAGTCACCATGGGGGCCTCAGACGCCTCAAACGAGTAGTAAGACCTTGAGTCTAATGTGAGCTTCCTCGAACACAAAACACAAATCCTCCCTCTGGAATACTAATGGCTTTTGTGTACAGTTACACAATAGTTGAGGAGTAGCCTGTGTATAAAACAGCCTTTGGGCTTGTGATTGAGAAACGCAACTCCAGCTCTGGGAGAAAAAGGGAGCTTTCCAGGGGTGGTTATGACAGAGCCCAATTTACACCAGAATAATTAACAGAAACTTAGGAAGTCTGAAAACTAGTACATACTGAAACTCTCATTCATGGGTCGTGCAGCACATGACTTGGGTTGAAACTCAGGTTTCTATTGTTAGAAGAAAAACTTTTAGACAAATTAAATGTAATAGTTTAATTGAGCAAAGAATGATTCGTGAATCAGGCAGCCCCCAGAACCAGAATAGGTTCAGAACAACTCAGGAGCCGCTACATGGCTGAATAACATTTATGGATAGGAAAAGGAAAGCTACACACCGAAAAGGGAAGTGAGGAGCAGAAACGGCTGGACTGGTTACGGCTTGGAGTTTGCCTTATTTGAATATGGTTTGAACAGTGGAACCCTGTGATTAACCAAAAATCGGCTGCTGCGATTGGCTGAAACTAAGCTACTTGTTACAATTTGAGGTGTGAGGATCACTCAGGAAGTTGGGGCTGCAATGAACTATGACCTGCTCACTGCTCTGCAGCAGCTTGGGCAACAGAGGAAGACTCTATCTCTGGAAAAAAAAGAAAAAAAGAGGGGTAGGTTACAATCTGTTGACACATCCAGTTTGGTTACAGTACACTAGGTAAAGAGAAACCTTTAGGCTGAACATAAAATATGTAAAGAGGCAACTTTAGGCTAAACTCAATTTAACACTATCGAGATTCATTTAAAAGGGTATTTTAGATATGTAAAATGTAGTGATGAGTTTCATCTTTGATAAATCACAGTGGATTTACTCGAAGTTATCAGCTTTCTCAAAGCTGCAGTTTTAGTTTATTTTCTGAGAACACAGGCTTGGTTTTAAATATCAACAGGATTCATTGCCAGAGCTCAAAAAGTTCAGGACATGCTGATTTCCTAAAATAACCTGTGTACTGCATTTATAATAGAACTTTCCTATGTAATTCACCTGTCATTAAACAGGCCAGGAAGGTTTTAAACAGGACGGAGTGCCAAACTGGGTTACGAAATTCTTGGTGATGTTTTGGGTCTAGCAAAACCCAAAAGTTCATAAAAGCAACAGTGAAGAATGCAACCTGGAGCAAATCCTTCTTCTTCAATATGTCTGCATAATGTATCACTTCAATAATTTAAAAATATACATAAATAAAAAATAAATGAGGCCGGGCGCGGTGGCTCAAGCCTGTAATCCCAGCACGTTGGGAGGCCGAGACGGGCGGATCACGAGGTCAGGAGATCGAGACCATCCTGGCTAACACGGTGAAACCCCGTCTCTACTAAAAAATACAAAAAACTAGCCGGGCGCGGTGGCGGGCGCCTGTAGTCCCAGCTACTCGGGAGGCTGAGGCAGGAGAATGGCGTGAACCCGGGAGGCGGAGCTTGCAGTGAGCTGAGATCCCGCCACTGCACTCCAGCCTGGGCGGCAGAGCGAGACTCCGTCTCAAAAAAAATAAAATAAAATAAAATAAAATAAATGAGTAAGAATGTCTGGGACCTACTTTACATAAACATGAATTGGATTCTCTGGGACTGCATTGTTCCATACAGTTGCCACTAGCCCATGACAACTGCTGAACAGGTGAAAGGTAACTAGCCTGAATTAAGATGCACTGTAAGTGTAAAATTCACATTAGATTTCAAATATTTACTCTGAAACCAACCGATATACTAACAGAGACTCTATGCCGATAAAGACTTTCACCAACCTTTACATCAGGCTCTTCTGAGCAATCTTTGCAACTGGGTCTTGTTCTTGAGCCCTATCCTTAATCAATCTGCCAGGCCCAGTTTTAACAAAAATCCTACTAATTTAATTTAGCAAGAATCTCTCCGACGACGGTAGCTAATCACCCTTGATTTCTGATCAAGTTTCTCACCTTCTACTCTTAATGTCTTTGGCCTGTCTTTAGAAAGGATCCTGTTGAACCAGTTTAGCAAGAATCCCTCTATACTTGACTTTGCCTCTTCAACATTGTTTATCTACTGACCCCTCGATTTCTGCTCATTGGCTATAACGCATCAGCTGTCTAGGTTGTATTCAGAGTTGAGCTCATTTCCTTCTTTGTTGCAATATTTTTGAATAATATCTTTCTCTTTTTAACAAGTTTCCAGTGAAGAATTTCTCTAACAATATGAAAGAATATTTTAAAAAATCCATATTTTTATATGATATTTGGAATATACTGGATTAAATAAAACGTATTATTAATCACCTGTTTCTTTTTACTTTTTTCCTAAGGTAGTTATTAGAAAGTTTAGTTACATATGCGACCTGCATTATATTTTTATTAGATAGATAGCCCTGCTCTGGAAGTGATACCTGGGCATCAGAAGAAGACATTCCAGATGATTAAATGTGCAGCCTGGATGGTGACCTTGAACCTTTAATTAAACTAACACTGGAAAGAAATGGCATAGTATACCAATGTTATAGATCTTACTATGTGATAAACATGATGATATGAACTTTACCCTTCTCATAGCCACATGATATGATAAATATTATCCCCATTTTATGCCTAGTAAACTGAAGCATGGGAGACAAAGTGCCTTCTTGCCCTATGTCAGAGAGATAGGGAAGAGTCAGTATTTGAAGTCAGCTAATTTGAATCAAGAGTTCACATTACTCATTATTCCTATTAGAGAGATTCTAGAAAACGCTAAGTTGAGCTGATTTTGTACTTGAAATAGCAACATTAATCAAATGGATATGAATTATACTATTTTTCATGCCTTCTATATATTTGCAGTTTTTAAAGCCAGCGTATATATGTTTGACAATCCTCACAGGCATTTATATAGGTGCTATCATCCCCATTTTCTCAATTAAAAGACAAATGCCCAGATCAATTAAACTTGCCCCAAAGTCAGGTCAGACTTCACCTCACATATGTCTCCTATAAAGGTTGGCTTGGAAGCCCTGCTTCCTTCTTGGCACTATGGTAAATTAACTCTTTCAAGAGGCTCCTGTGCTTGAAGTATAAAGCATATTTTCATCCGATTTAGATGATACGACTTACTGACAAAGAAGTTTTTGAGTCAGCTACTTCGGGTGTTAGTACTTCAATCTTTGCCTCGGTGTTCAGTCAAGTATGGCCTTGGGCAAGGAACATGGAACATGGAACAAGGTGTTAGATCCGTCAAATGCAGATATCAATCGTAGGAGACTGGTTAAAATGCTATCTCAAATAGGATGCTTTCTTCTTTTTTTTTTTTTTTTTTTAAGAGACAGTCTCACTTTGTCACTCAAGCTGAAGTGAAGTGGCACAATTATTATTTACTGCAGCTAGACATCCTGGGCTCAAGCAATCCTCCCCCATCAGCTTCCTGGGCAGCTGAGACTACAGGCACAAGCTACCATGCTCAGCTAATTTTTATTTTTATTTTTTGTAGAGACAAGGTCTCTCTACGTCATCCATGCTGGAGTGCAGTGGTGCCCTCGATCTCTGGGCTCAAATTAAAATCTAATTTTTTTGTAGAAATGGGGTCTTGCTTTGTTGTCCAGACTCATCTTGAACTCCTGGTTTCAAGTGATCCTCCTCTCCTGCCTTAGCTTCCCAAAGTGTTGGAATTACAGACATGAGCCACTGCATCCAGCCAGCTTTCTTAAATCCTTAGTAATATTTTTCGTTTTTGTTTTCAAATATGGCTCTTCTGCTTTTGTTCTCTGCACTCTATTTTGTTGTCCTTAATTCTAGTGTCCATGCTATTTGTATATTAGCATCTCTAGACATCTCTTCTTCAGGCTAAATTATTGGACTGAACGATACAAGCATGGGCCTGTGTGCTAGAACTGAAGAAGCATAAGCTTTGGCATCAGAGGGCCATTATTGACTTCTGAGTGACCTCGGCCACATAACTTCATTTGGGAAATAAAGAAATGTATACTACTTTTTCATTTGTATGAATTAAATGAGATTTCTATAAAAATAATTGAGCATGGTGCTAAGGCCAGAGTAGTAGTTAATAAAAATGGAAGGTCCATTTGCCCTTTCCTTTCTCTCTGTCCACATAAGAAAGGATACATACACTTCAACAGATCCACAGGCCACTCACATAATACATAGATGTACACACCCACATTTTAGCCAAGGATGTTGTGTTCTGGTACCAACACGGACCAATAATATCCACAAAGTTCCCAACAGGACAATTTCAACACTCATTATTGACCCTAAATCCCTCCTCTCTTATCATATGTCATCTCCACTCTTTACTCACAAGTGATGCATATTTTGAGTTTCGGTCCAAGAACATATCAGCCCCACTTTTGCTTGTGTGTTTTGCATTTTCCTACCAGATATGTTCAAACCCTGACCCATATAGTCCTATGACAGATAATTTTTGGCCATGATCATCCCACCCAGGAGCCAACTAGTTTCCTAAAGACTGAATTCTGTGTATATCCTTTCTATTTTCATACAAATTCCCTCTGTGGTCATATTAGCCAATTTATGCCAAATTTTTCCTACTTTGCTTTTTAATGCATAGATTCAATGCTAAGTCTTGTCTAGTAGATCAAATGGAATGTAATATTCTCTGGAAACTAGGATTTACAAGAGAGAGCTCATCAGCTTAGTAAATCAGAAAATATTCCCCAATCCCTTCCCTTGCAGCCTAAAGCCAGAACCATTTTTACTACCAACTTACCCGGTTATGGAATGTGAGGTAGAGACTATTAATCATCTATAAAAATCCACATCTTTCACAGAGAATTTTAGCTAGATCCATCAGCATTATTCCCCAATCTCCTTTCTGAAATTTAGGTTGATGTCTGCTGGTATCATCTGAGATCAGTGATGTGGATGAAATTTTCTGGAGGTTCTCCTGTGGCCACAAGATCCAAGTTGACCTTAGTAATAGGTCTGGCTGTCGGTATTTGCAATTGTCAGAGCAACTTTCTCTGTTGCCTATGTCCATGTGGTCTCTCAACATTCAATAGTCCCAGTCCAGGGATCTTCATATGATCACAGGTGGTGATCTTTCACAATGGGATTTGGTGTGAAGTAACGTGTGCCAGTTTTAAACTTCTACTTTATGACAATGAGACTAAATTTCCCATGATTTGATTTTTCTTTCTCTTTCTTTCTCCTTTCTGTTCTTTCCTTTTTTCTGTTCCGTTCCATTTCTTTTCCTTCCTTCCTTCCTTCCTTCTCTCTTTCCTTCTTTATTTCTCTCTTTCCTTCCTTTTTTTTTTTTTTTGGTTGAGACAGGGTCTTACTCTGTCACCCAGGCAGGAGTACAGTGTGCAGTGGCACAATCACAGCTCACTGCAGCCTCAAACTCTTGGACTCAAGCCATTCTTCCATCTTAGCCTCTTAAGTAGCTGAGACTACAGTTGTGCACCACCCTGCCTGGCTAAGGTTTTTATTTTTTGGAGAGATGGGTCTTGCTGTGTTGCCCAGGTTTGTCTTGAACTACTGGGCCAAAGCAATCCTACTGCCTTGGCCTTCCAAATTGCTGTGATTATAGGCATGAACCACTGCACCATTTTCCCCATGATTTCCTTTTCTCAGCTGCTGAAAATTGGACATGGTAATGACTCTGCTTCAAATACGTCAATAATCCTATTGGAACTATGTGTGGTTTATCAATAACTAAAAGGAGCCTGGGTCCTTGAATGATTGTGAGGATTGCAATTAAGCCACTGACCTGGCCTGTTCAACTGTCCAAGTACATGAGAAAAACATAAATAACCCCTTGTTCTTCAAGCTGCTGTTTTGAGGCTCACCCTACTCCGAAACAAACCAAGTGGAGAACAAATCCAGCAAGAACCTTTATAGTAGCTCACGTGAAGATGAAGCATAGTAAGTTCAGTATTTTCACATTAACTGAAACCCAAAACAAAATGTCAAATAGACATCTTTCAATTAATGGAATCAGAACGCAAAACTTTTTCCTACTAAATCCTCCCAAATTGAGGGGGATAACAAAATGAAAGACCAGTAAAACCATTTCTACCATGACGAAAACCATATATAGGAGCATTGTCTTTGTCTTGATATGAAACATCAATACTTATGAATATTAAAATCTAAGAATATTAAAAAGAGAATATAATGACCTGAGCTATAAGCTTGTCTAATGACATTCAGAACCACCATGCTGCCACTGAAACCTTATTTAGAATAATCGTCATTAAGTGAGTTTTACCATTTTCTTTTCACTTAATTGTATCTACAGTGTGACCAAGATAAATGCAATTTGTAAGTTTTACAGGACAGTTGAAGGAGAAGAGTTAAGTGAAAGCATTTGAATAGCCCATAAAACATAAATTCTTATTATATGGGGGATAGTTAATTGTGGTTATTAAGTAGACTTCCCTAGAATGTTAGTAGTTTGTGTGGTTTTGAAAATAGTCTCAAGGTTGTTCCTAAGAGGGTGAGAAATGGGGAAGAGATGGGGGAGTCCTCCTTTCCCTCGCAGTGATAGCAACCTCTAAGTCATTCTCCAGAGGCCAAATCTAATCATGCCAATCTATTAACTAAGAGAAAGTGTCCTAGAAAAGAAAAAAAGAATCCTGAAAAGAGGTAGTGAGTCTTTATTTTAATGGTAAACTTAGAAACAGACATATCTTTTTACTTCCTGTTTTAAAGGCTATCTATCTAATTCGGAACTGATTTCATGGTTTTAAATTCCAGCTTTCTGACGCACAGTGTTTCTTATTAACTCTTCCCTGTTACACTTGCTCATCTAATTATCTCACCCTCTCTCCTGTGTTCTAGTTTCTAATAGGTTTCCTTTCCACAACTCAGTGGATAGCCAAGAGTTTCTGGCAATAAGAGTTGGGCTTGTTCTGAAAGTGTACTGGAACTGCAAGGGATTCAAATATTCTGAATTGCAACCACATCATTCTACAGATGATTGAATCTGTACCTTACAGATGGAGAAAGCTCATTATCATTGTCATTAGATAACGTGTGGCTAAGGGAGGATACCAGGTCTAATCAGGAGTTATCCACAGAATTATGTTATCAGCAAACAATCTCCACTGACTTTTTCCTACTTGCTCTCTTTCTTCCTTATTGAATGTGGCTATGAATGTAATATTTGCCAAGGACTTCTCCATTATTACGTTTTCAAAAGAAACAGCTTCTTCCAACTTATTTTGCAAAAATTTTTTAACTTTTACTTCTCAATAGGTAAAAGTTACTAGACGATTATGACTATAAACAAAAATGAAGGCCTAATTTTCCTATGTGTGACTTCAGTTGTTGCTTATTTTTACCTACCCAAATCTTACCCATTTACTAAATTCTTCCACCAGTGAGCCACCCCAAGCTATTCTAGAAAACCATTTCTTCCTCCCCTTAATTCCTAATACAGAAGGAAGCTTTTACTCCTAAGTTGACAATGGCATAAGATTTTTTTTTCCCTTCTGAGTGGCTTTTCATTTTCTTCTATGATTCTCCCTTGACTTTTGTTATCAGTAGTCAGTATATTTCTTTGAGCCAGAAGCCATGTCTTGTATATAGTATTGATTGCCCTGTAACTCTTGAGTGGAGTAAGCTTACATTTGTTGAGTTCTTACAATGTGCCATTTACTCTGCAAAATGTTAACAAGATACCATTTCATTTAATCCTTATGAAAACACCCTTGAGGTAGGGCTTATTAGCCCCATTTCACATGAGAGGGAAACTAAAGTGTGGTACAAACACCTAAAGGAACTTCTCCAAGAACTAAAATATAGTGAACAGTAAAACAGACAAAATCAGATCATCTGGCTCCCAACAGTGCTTGTTCCACTAAATGATATCAACTGTCCTTACAATTTGGCACACAGTAGGAACTTAATAAGTTCCTAATTATAAGAATATGTAGATTTTTCTGAATTTATAGTGTATGAAGATATATGTATATGATATTGTATATCATAATTACAATTATATTGTATGTATTACATACGTCAGTGTATATATGTGTATTTATAATTGTGAACTTATAAGCATGATTCAATCTAAAGACTTTCTCTCTGAATGATTAGGATTTTAAAAATACTAATTATGACTTTCAGCTCAAGAAGTTGAAATTTGTATTTTCTATCTGATTGATGTGTTGCAAAGGGAGACTGTACTCAGACAAGGATGTTAGCCAGTTCTCAGAAAATCATTTGCAGTTGCTTTATGCATTGTCTAAAAATAGTTTTCAATGCATGATTTAACACAGAGCTGGTAACACAGACTCAAAATCTAAGATAGTTTAATAAATAAAAGTTTGACCATTAAATAGGAAATAATTTTAATCATGAAAATGCATCTAATGAATTTGAGATATAACTCTCACAAGAGTATTTTTCTTCCAGCCTGTATTGTTGACAGATGATCTTTTATAAACAGGCAACAATCATAAAGCTTGCAGAAAAAGGTAACTCTCTTAAATAGATTTAAAAATTTCATCACTGTCTACCCATTCAATGCTCATATTCTAGTATGTTCAAGCATGTCCACCAGTCAATATTAAAAGCTGGAATATTTTATAGGCAACTAAATATTTCTGCAAATACGTTTGGTACTTGAAAGTTGGAATATAATGGACGGAGTTGGTGGCCTTGTTCTACGAAAAGTGAAGTCACGTAAACACTCACAGTGAAGAGTTGGAAGAGTCATATGCAATGCAGAGCTCAAATACTTTAGAGCAATGAACAAAATGAACAAAATCACAGTCAAATTTACGACTCCAGTCCAGGGACAGTGACTTCCCTAGAACAAATTTTTAAAAATTAGTTCAAGTGGTCATGAATAGTCTCATTTTATAGTTAATATAGTGTTTATAAAAATTAAGGGTATTGGTTATATAAATAAGTACAATAATATCTATCAGTTTTTAGCAGACAGTATTCAGGAGAATGGCTAAGACAGTGTTCCAAATTATCTCTGTATATTTAATAATAGCAACGTCACAATTTTTCTAGTATTTAATAATAGTAACAATTTGAAATTTATTATAGTTTTTTCCAAATTACATTAATAATGGCTTATATGTATATATAAAGTTAATATTTAATGACAATGATTTGACAATATTGTTGTATATAGTAATACTTCATTAAACAAACTTTTATTCTCCTTAATACATTTTCAATATTGTATTAATTTCTTTATTAATATTATTCCAGGTAATATTCAGAAACCAGTCTCAAGATAATATGATTGAATTGAATGGCCTTTGGATGATGGGATTTTTGTCTAAATCAAGACCTGGAAAAAAAAAAATGGGAGTTTAAAGGTGAGGTATCAAGATAAATATTCAAGAAGATGGAGAGAAGTAGGGTTAAGGAGAGAGTGTTTTAAAGCTCGTTGATTTGAATTGCATTTCTGTTTCACTGCTTTGCAGTCATAAAAACTAGATTCGAATATAAATGCCATCATGATATTTTACATAGCTAATTAACCTCATGTAGCTGGATATAGTCCATTCAAAAACTTCTCAATGGCAGGGTACCATGGCTCATGCCTGTAATCCCTGAACTTTGGGAGGCCAAGGCAGGTGGATCACCTGAGGTTAGGAGTTTGAGACCAGACTGGCCAAAATGGTGTCTACTAAAAATACAAAAATTAGCCGGGTGTGATGGCGAGTGCCTGTAATCCTATCTACTCAGGAGGCTGAGGCAGGAGAATTGCTGAAACCTGGGAGGCAGAGGTTGCAGTGAGCCGAGATTGCACCATTGCACTCCAGCCTGGGCGGAAAACAGCAAGACTCCATCTCAAAACCAACCAACCAACAAAAAAGAAACAAAACAAAACAAAACAAATCTCCTTAATATTTCTTGCTCCACTGTACTGATCTCTGCACCTATTTCGGAAGAAATATTTAGTCAACAGTCACCATTTAACACATATTTGTTAAGTATGAAGCAGTATCTGTGCTAAAAACTGGGAATACAGTGGTCAAAAATTTAGACAGACATCCTGCCCTCACTACGATCATAGCCTTGTGTACATCTCTCGCTCCCCTCTCCTTTTCCTGTTCTCTTTTAATGTGTTAAGAACTAAGATGTGGTACATATCTTTCAGGAAGAAATTGTGTCTAGTGTAAACTTTCCTAGCCACTACACAACAGTGCCTTCATCTCAGCATGCAATATGTTCCCAGAGAAGAAATTCACCGAAAGCCACAGTGCTCTTATAGTATGCCATAGCTGTGTACTTTTGCTTATTTCCAATTCTGGTTTCTTGACTCTACAGAATTTCTTCCTTGTTGCCTCCTTCCCTCCACCGCCTCCTCCTTTCGCTCCCTTTTCCTTCCCCTCTTCTCCCTTCCCCTCCTTTTTCTCTCTTTTCTTTTCTGTTCTTTTTCTCCTTCCTTCCTTCTTTCCTTTTCTTTCTCTCTTCCTTCCTTCTTTTCCTTCTCCATCTTTTATTCCTTTTTATTTTTCTCCTCCTCCTCTTCTTCCCCCACCTTCCCTTCTCCTCTCCTTTCCACTCTTCTCCTCTCTTCTTCTTCTCTCTCTCTCTTCTTTCACCCATCTCCTCTCTCCCCCTTTTCTGTTCTCTTTCCATCCAGAGACTTATGGATAAAACATGAAGTTGAGTTCTAGAAACTCAGTATTATCAATGCTGATATGAAACCACTGTAAGGAAGTGGTTCAACAGACTTGTGAGGCATGAACAGCACAGTTGAGTATGATTAGAAAAGGTAAGAAGATCACATAAGAGGAAGGACTATATATATATATATCAATCATCAATATTCAATGAGCATCACTTCTATTCTTAAGCTCTCCATTCTCAAGGAAATAAAACTGCCTACTTGAAAGATAATGGCATGAACAAATAGAGATAATTTAAGTTTTTGGTCTGAAATAACCAAGTTGGTTTGTAGCATTTTCTGAACTCAATTTTTGGACTCTGCATTACCCCATATAATGGGTTAAACATTATCATGAAGATAATACTGTTTTTCTGTACATGTTAATAGAATTGAGTATATGCTTCCATTATCAGAGTAAGCCTAATTTACAACATCATTTTAAATAAAAGTGAAAAAGACAGATTTCTAGTCTGGTTTCCTGACAGTTATCTTATTTTAAAAATAATTCCCAGCAATATATATTTGCTCTATGCAAGGCTAGTACATCATTGAAATAATACTTGTGTGAGCCATTTCTATAGTTAAGCATTACCTACTTTTCTCAATTAATTAAAATAGCAGCAGCTACCAGGAATCCCCTGAATACCATCCAAGTCCCTGTATTTTTTTTTTCCAGAAAATGTTTTAGTTTTTCAAACAATTATTTTGAAGAAAAGTTGAAGATTAACCTTAATGGTATTTTACAACCATAAAGTTATTTCTAAATGACTGTTATTGTATCATGCCCATGGACACTTTAGGAAGACATAAATCAGCTTGTCTTATTTTTTGGATCAGTGATTCTGTTGCCAGAAACTCATGTAATGACATGATTTTTATACAGTGATGCATTTATACACACAACAAGGATGGAAAATTGCGTAATTAAATAAAAAACACATTTTGAATTTATATAAATCATACTAAATTATGGGTTTCAATACTTGAAAATCTATAGGGTGAGAAGTAGCACATACGTAAATTCTAGGTATAGTACGCTTTATACCTACTCACCACTGTTAACTACTACATTTCCAATAAATAGATTTTAAGTGGATTCTTAGGGCTAGGTTGACTTGAGAATCACAACACTCACTTCATTAAATAGCACTAAAGATCAGGACATCGAGGTCCAATTTAGACCACGGTTGATTACTTCAAGCTCATTAGCTAGTAAATCTTTTTAAAGTTATTTTATTCAATGAAATATAACTACTATAAATGTAAACAAAAAGAAGGCATGTTCCTCTTGAAGCAGCAATGGATTGGAGTCCTGTGCCATGAATTTCCTTTATCTCCTATATTGGACTTTAATAGAGGTTAAACATCAGGGCTCTAAGCAATCCAACTGAAGGGCCCATACTCTAGATTATGGTATAGCCGCAGGTATCTTAAACAAATTTGTAGTTCTACTTTTCAATATGGTGGTCATTAGTCACATGTGGCTATTTACATTTAAATTAACCAATTTTTCTTTTTAAAAAAACATAATTTTTGTTGCACTGGCTACATGTTAAATGCTCAAAGTTACATGTGGCATGTGGTTACCATATTGGAGAGGAGAAATAAAACACAATTCAATCACGTGTACTTCTTTGGACAGCTCTGTGAGCTTTGTGATGGCAAGAAACATCTTTTTTTTTTTTTTTTTTTATTGAGATGGAGTTTTGCTCTTGTTGCCCAGGCTGGAGTGCAATGGTGAGATCTCAGCTAACTGCAACCTCTGCCTGCCAGGTTCAAGCGATTTTCCTGCTTCGGCCTCCCAAGTAGCTGAGATTATAGGTGCCCACCACCATGCCCAGTTAATTTTTGTATTTTTAATAGAGATTGGGTTTCACCATATTGGCCAGGTTGGTCTCGAACTCCTGACCTCAGGTGATCCACCCTCCTCGGCCTCGCAAAGTACTGGGATTATAGGCGTGAGCCACCGTGCTCGGCCGCAACATCTTGTTCGTTTTAATATACTTAGTACTTTGCATAGGGCATGGCCCATCAGAGATGCTCCAGAGATTTACTGGAAAAACAATGTGTGTGTGTGTGTGTGTGTGTGTGTGTGTGTGCACATATATAGTATATTTATTGTAAAAACTATATATATAGTTACTTAGCCCCAGGGAACAAGTGAGCAAAGACATCCAAAGTTTGACCTGTGTGCTTTCCTTTCTTAAGAGATGACATTAATTGGAGGAGAGGGGGAGTTGACAATGTGTATGTTTATATAGAAGCCAAGAAAGCCTTCAGTCCCCAACTAGAGTATTACATGTAAATTCACGACTATTATGAGAGATCGTAAGGTGCCTATTTCCCTGAAGCTCTGAATATGCTAATGTAACAATTGTTTAGCATTTTCCCTTCCTGTGCACAGTTCAACCATGGTAGCTTCATGTGCCTTTGGCTCCCAGGTTTCTCTGGCTTTTTATCTTCCTATTCTGTCTTTATAATATCTACTGTCACCTTTTTCATGTCAACTCCCACTGTGTCTAGACCTCTGTTCTGAACTCCAGATTCCCGCTGCCTGCAACACAGCATCTTGTCAGATCTTAGCACTTTGAGGGCAGGGCAAAGGACTAGTTGTGCATTATTTGAAGACACGTTTTTGATGATCATCACATTGACTAGGTTCATGATGTGCTCACGAAAATACTGTTTGAATTAACTGGAATATGTTTTGTTTTTGTCTTCTTTGATCCTTCTCCCATCAAACTTAAAGTTCATAGTAAAACCAGGAAAGGAGTTCAATAATGGGCAAGAAACTATGAAAGACACACAAACCAACAAAACCATGAACACTGCTTATTTAAAATCACTGTTTAAGTTGAGCTCAGTGCTTTCTGGTAAGAAATAAAAAAATTAAAAAGTAAGCACCAGGTATCATGTCCCAGGCAGGAGAGGAAAATAAACACAAGATACAAGTATCCAACAAGGAATCTAGAAAAACCTGCAGAAGGAATGGCATGGGAGAAAATGTGAATCTGGTTTACAATGCACTCTGTAGTTCAACAGTGAGTACTCACTAGTAATCTTATTTTGTGTGATGTCTGGAGTACTGCATGGAAAAGAAGCTGCAACTAGACATATACACAAACATTTTTAACACATGAGTAGAAACAACTACTGAAGCTCTAGCAAACAAAGAAGAGTATGTGCCCATCCAGTGTTCTGTGCGATCACAAATACTTCATTTGACCATAATAATTTACATTTTGCAATCTCTCATTTTAATGTGTTCTCATTTAAATTAGCAGCTATGTATTCTTAAAATACATGAAATACCTTGTGACAGAAATGTCTTTATTTCGTATTCAAAAAAAGTGGAAGAGAATTCCATATACCTTGACTTTAATAAGAAAAACAAGATATTTTTTACATTTTAATTTCTTTAGAGATGGCCTTACTCCATGCCCAGGCTGGAGCGCAGTGGTACAATCACAGATCACTGTACCCTCAACATCCTGGGCTCAACTGATCCTTCTGCCTCAGCTTCTTGAGTAGCTGGGACTACAGCTGCGTACCACCACTCCTGGCTAATGTTTTTGATTTTTAGTAGAGACAGGGTCTCTTTATGTTGTCCAGGATAGTCTCAAGTTCCTGACCTCAAGCAATCCTCCCGCCTCAATCTCCCAAAGTGCTGGGATTACAGGTGTGAGCCACTGCACTCAGCCAAGAATTAGATTTCTTGAGTGACATTGGGATAAATTATGTGGAGTTTAAAACTCCAATATAAGACAATTAGTATCCACCTGCTTGATTTTTATATATTTCCAATAAATCATACCAAAATAAAAAGAATTTAGGTCTTTGTTATAGTAATTGGACCAATTTTTTTTTTTTTTTTTTTTTTTGGTCAATTCCCAGTATTACGGAGTTGAAAAGCAACAAATCTACTTCAAAACACAAGACACTTTAGTGCTCAGCCAAAGTAAATCAAAACAGCTTTTAACAGATCAGCAAGGTCCACAGGCACAGATCTCTGAGCCTGCTTTATTTTCTTTGCCCTGATTTCAATATTATTTATGAATGTACTTTCAGTCTCATCAATAGGATTCTTTAGTGTTCTCTTTTGCAGTGGTTCTCCATTTTACAGATGACGAAAATGAAGGACAGAAGTATCATTCAATTAAAAAGAAGTAGCTATTAAATCGTAAAGTTGGAATTTGACAGGACCCAGATGATAGTTGGTCTATGTTAGGAAACAGAAAAGGGATACACGTTATTATCAGAGGGAGGTGGGGGGGGGGAATCCCTTTAACATACTGTTCAAGAACAGAAATTTGGGCAAGAGTTCTGGAACGGCAGCCTGAAGAGCTACACTCCCCAGTGCAACAGGTGAGAACTATTTTTGAAAGTGGCCCTAAAGGTGAACAGCAAATGAAGAAATATCTGTTCAGGAACATACATGAAAATAGGCAAAAAATGCAGGAGTCTGTAGTATTTGAATTAAGACTACACTGGTTTCTTGTTCCCCGCAACAATCAGAACAAGGTATTAATTCCTGGGAGAAGCAGAATGTCCGTGTTTCTTATTCTATCCCCACTACATGTTGTAGAAGCTAAGTCCCAGGGGAATATAGTTGAGCGTTGGGGGCTGCCTTCTTCTTTCCAGACACAACTTGTGAAAACAAAAGTTTCCATATTAGATGGAATGTGCTGATAACACTGGTCTTCACTTACTCTTTACCCAGCTCACAAAGTAGTGATCCCGTGCCACAAGAGACAAGCTGAGAGAGACTCAGGCTTCCAGTTTCTCCCCGTGCAGTACTCAGCTATAGAGTAAGAATTTGACTTAAAGAGAAGCTTGTTATTCTTCCCACTCTGAACTCCAGAGATTTTTCCTGAAGAATGAGTCTATAGAAAGGTTAGCTTCTATTCTGTTCCCAAAGGACCTGATTTAATTTGCAACAGAGAGTGAAGAACTTCGAGCCTAAAGGTGCTCTCAAAAACAGTGGAGGTTGTGGTGAAAGGCAACTGGGACCAGATTCAAGATACAAGCCAAACTGTAGGTCTGATAGTTTGCAGAGAAAAATCAGGTAACAAGACAGTTCAGATGAGACTTCATGGGGTTAGAACAAAAATCAAACATTGCCCTTAGAAATTATTCCTTCAGGGCTGGGCACCGAGGCTCATTCCTGTAATCCCAGCATTTTGGGGGTCCAAGGCAGGAGGATCTTTTGAGGCTTGGAGTTCAGGACCATCCTGGGCAACACAGTGAGATCCTTTTTCTGCAGAAAATTAAAAAATTAACTTGGTGTTTTACACATGCCTGTAGTCCCAGGATTTGGGGAGACCAATGTCGGAAGATCACTTGAGACTGGGAGTTTGAGCCAAGCCTGGACAACAAAACGAGACACACCCCCCCCTTACAAAAAATAAAATAAATGGGCATCGTGGTGCAAGCCTGTAGTCCTAGCTACTCAGGGAGGTTGAGGTGGGAGGATCACTTTATCCAAGGAGTTTGAGGGTACCATGAGCTAAGATTACACCACTGTACTCCAGCCTGCCTGACGGAGTGAAATTGTGTCTCAAAATAAATTAAATAAAAAAAGACATTATTTCTTTAAAAGTGCCAGATTTGGATTGGATTTGTTTGTACAGCAATGTATGCCACAGGGCATTGTTGATAACAATAGAGCAATTAGCCCACAGTTAATAGAGTAAAACAGCTGAGCAAGAGAAGACAGCCCTTTCAAACCCACTGTCTTTCTAGGGTGATGTGGGCACACACAAAGCTGGGCCTTTCGGAGGAGTATAAAAAGTTGAATACAGTGGGTATGTGTGGGTGGGGGGAATAGATTTTAACAAAATAACCCATTCAGTCACTAAACAAGTAAACAAACAGAAACAATAACAAGCCATGGGAGAGAGGCAATATCCAGAACTGTTACAATCTATTACTTAAAACATCCAGTTTCTAACAACAACAACAAAAATGTGAGGCATCTAACTAAATATAAAAGTACTACCCATACACCAGCACAAAACAAAACAAAACAAAAAAACAGGTATAAATGGAAAATATCTTGGGCCCTTAAAATCACTAAACTAAAGGAAAAAGTCAAGCTGGGAACTGCTTAGAGCAAAGCTGCCTCCCATTCTATTGAAAGTCACCCCTTTGCCCACTGAGATAAATGCATATTTGATTGACTCCTTTGGAGAGGCTAAACAGAAACTCAAAAGAATGCAACCATTTGTCTCTTATCTACCTATGACCTGGAAGCCCCTCCCTGCTTTGAGTTGTCCCGCCTTTCCAGACAGAACCAATGTTCATCTTACATATGTTGATTGATGTCTCATGTCTCCTTAAAATGTATAAAACCAAACTGGCTCTGACCACCTTGGGCACACATAGCCAGGACCTCCTGAGGCTGTATCAGGACCTCCTGAGGCTGTGGCACGGGGACATGTCCTTAACCTTGGCAAAACAAACTTTCTAAATTAACTGAGACCTGGCTCAAATTTTCAGTGTTCACACAGGCAACAAAAATTGCCTGTGAGGGAAACTATATCAGAATGAACAGAAAAGTACTCCACATGAGCCATTATATAGATATATGTTCACAGTTAAGAAAACTAAAGTGAAAGAAGGGAAGGTATGATGACACTGTTGCATGAACTAGAAAACATCAATAAAAAGATAAAAATATTTAAAAAATTATGAAAATTGAAATAGAGTTCAATTTGAAAACTGAAGTAGAGTTCAAATTAAAATAGAGTTGAAAATTAAATAACTGAAATGGAAAGTTCTCTAGGGGGACACAACAGGAGATGTGAACTGGCAGAAGAAAGAATAAGCAAACCAGAAGATCAATCAACAGAGATGATGTGAGTTGTAGAACAAAGAGAAAAATGAATGAAAAGCAAAAATGAAGACAGTCTCACAGATATGTGAGACATCATTAATTACATCAACTTACATACCATGGACGCACAAGGAGGAGAGGAAAGAGAGAAAGAGGCAGAAAAACGATTCAAAAATAACCACAGTAGCTAATTTTCCCACATAAAAACAATCTGGTCTGGCACGGTGGCTCATGCCTATAATCCTAGAACTTTGGGATGCTGAGGCAGGTGGATCACTTGAGGTCAGGAGTTTGAGACCAGCCTAGTCAACGTGGTGAAACCCCTGTCTCTACTAAAAATACAAAAATGATCTGGGCATGGTGGTGTGTACCTGTAATCCCAGCAATTCAGGAAACTGCGGTGGGAGAATCGCTTGAACCTGGGAGGCAGAGGTTGCAGTGAGCCGAGATCATCCCACTGTACTCCAGCCTGGGTGACAGAGTGAAACTCCATCTCAAAAAAATAAAAATTAAAAAAAAAAGAAAACAGGACCACAAAAAAGCAAGAGTAGCTATACTGATACCTGACAACTTAGGCTTTAAAAAACCAAAAACTCAGTATAAACAGGGAAATGTTATTATGATAAAGGGGTCACTCTGTGACAAAGACGAAACAATGATAAACATATGAGCTTAAAAACAGAGCACTGAAATAAACTGAAAACAAACGAATGAAGAGATAGACAATTCAACAATGATAGTTGGGGAATTCAATTCTCACTTTAAATAATTGATAGTACAACTAGAAAAAAAATCAATAAGGAAACAAAAGACTTATACAACACTATTAGAGAACTAGATCTCACAGACACCTATAAAACACCATCCCCAAATAAAAGAGTATTTATTTTTCTCAAGTGTACATTGAAACATCTTTAGGACAGACGATATAATAGGTCGTACAAGAATCCTACATTTAAAATAATTGAAATCATGCAAAGTATTTCTCTGACCACAATGGAATGAATTAAATATCAAAAGCCTGAAAAAAACTGGGTAACTCACAAATAAATTAAACTTAAAGCATTAATACCCACTGAGAAAAAAATTTTAAAAAATCAGAAGACATTTTGAGATGTCAAAATAAAGACAAAAAATAGCAAAACTTGTGAAATGCAGTAAATGCAGTTTTTAGAGGGAATTTTATAGCTATAAATATCTGTATTAATAAGAAATATCTCAACTCAATAACTTATTGACAGTAAACTAAATTTCCAGCAAGAAAATAAAGGAAATAATCAACATTAGTGGAGAAATCAATAAAATAGTAGAAAACAATAGAGACAATCAATAAAACCAAAAGCTGTTTTTAAAGATCAATAAAAGTGCAAAATCGTTAACAAGATTGATTAAAAAAAAACGACTCATTTTACTAGAATTGGAAATGAAAGAACTTATTACTAGATACTACAAAAATAAAAATAGATAATGAAGGAATACTATACACAGCTGTATGGAAACACGTTTGATAAATGGACAAAATATCTAGAAAGACACAAACTATTGAAACTAATGTAAGGAGAAACAGAAACTAAAGGAGAAATCTGAATAAACATATAACAAGCGAACAAATTGAAGCGCTAATAAAAAAAAAATCTACCCACAGTATCTATTACAAAATAAAATTTAAACAAACAAAAAAACAAATGAACCACCTACTAACAAAGAAATGCCAGGGTTAGATGGCTTCATGACTGAATTCTTCCAGACATTTAAAGACGAATCAAATCCAATTCCTCACAAACTCTTCCAAAAGATAGAGGAGGAGGGAACACTCCCAAATTCGTTTATGAAGCCATTATTAGCCCGATACCAAAAGCAGACAAAGCCACCGAAACTGGCCGCCTTGTCTGAGGTGTCACCCGAAGTTCTTGGTTTTATGGCCAAGGAAATTAAGGACGCGGATGCCTTAAAGGTGAGGTTAGAACAGAAGTTTAATAAGTGAAAGGAAGAAAGCTCTTTGGAGCCAAGAGGCTTTCCAGAAAGATGGGTGGCCGTTTTACAGTGAAGTGCAAGGGTTTTTATAGAAAAGCTGGAGGGGAGGGGTGTTTTATTTGTATAAGGTGCGAATTTCTGCGTTTCCACCTCCACCTTTTCTAGTGCGCATGTGGGCTTCTTAGTCTGTGTTGTTTCTCTCTTCCTGCTGCTCAGGTGTAAAAAATGAACAAAAGGTACCGTCGGAGCAGAACACTTTGAGGTGGATGTGCCTGGTTCAGGGTAAGTCTTCTTATGGGTGCTGCTGCAGGCCCTCTCCCCGCACAAGCCTCCTTGTCTGAGTATTTCCAAGAAAAGAGGGGACTGTGCTTACTGGGGCCCACTGTCTGTCTGTCTGTCACACAGGAGGCCCCTTTCTGTGTTAGAATTTGCCTTCCTTGTGTTTGCAGCCTTATCTTTCAGGCTGCTCTTTGCTGAGGGAAAAGTGACCTCTTGGGCTGCTTTTTGTGAGAAGAGAGGCTGCTTTTTGTTAGAAGAAAATTCTATCAAGAACCCTTGCCCTAACTATCTGCCTACTTGATTTCTCTCTCTCTCTCCTCTCACATCATCACAATAAAAGAAGATTGCAAACCAATAAATCTTGTGCATATAAACACAAAATCTTCAACAAAATGTTAGCAAATTCTATCCAGCAACATATAAATCACATTATACGCCATGAGTAAGTGGGCTTTATCCCAGGGACACAATGTTGGTTCAACATTTGAAAATCAGTTAATACATTATATTAATGGAATAAAGCAAAACATCACACAGTCATTCTTTCATGATAAACATTTACTCAACAAATTAGGAATAGAAAACAAGGAACTTCACCAATCTGCTAAAGGACATCTATAACAATTCCACAACTAACATCATACTTAATGGTGAAAGACGAGGTACTCTCCTCCTAAGATCAAAAGTAAGACAGAAAAATCCACTCTTGCCATTTATATTCAACATTGTACTGGAGATTATAGCCAAGAAAATCAGGTAAAAAAAAATCATCCAAACTGAAAGAAATAAAAATAAACAACCTCTATTCAAAGATGACACGATCTTGTATCTAGAAACTCCAAAGGATTTACAAAGCACTATTAGAATAAACACATTTAGCAAATGTTCAGGGTACAAAATCATAGCGTATAAATTAATCATATTCTATACACTTGAAAATTCAAAAAATGAAGAAAATTCAATTTATAATTGCATCAAAAAGAATATTTGGTAAATTACCAAAATAATGCAAAACGAACTTTGAAAACTACAAAATATTGTTTAATAAAAGAAGTTCTGAATAATTGGGAAAACATCTCTTACTCAAGAATTTGAAGACTTAAGTCTTCAGTATTCATATTCATACCTAAACTAGCAATATTCCTCCAAACTGATAAAGATTTGTAGAATTATTTGTAGAAATTTACAAGATGATGCTAACATGCATATGTAATGGTAAGGAATCCAGAATAGCCAAAACAATCCTGGAGAAAGATTAATAAAACAGAAGTCCTATTTCCCTATTTCACAACTTGCTACAAACCAGTGATAATCAAGACAGCGCTAGTTCAAGAGTAGACGTATGTATCAATGGAACGGAATTGAGATGCACATGTACCCTAGAACTTAAAAGTATAAAAAAAAAAATTGAGGTTCCAGAAATAAACCCACACATCTGTGGTTAATCAATTTATGACAAGGTGCTAACAGCATCCAGTGGGTAAAAATATCTTTTTAGCAAATGGTGTTAAGACAATTGTGTAACCACATGTAAAATAATGAAGTTGCACCTTTATCTCACACCATGTAGAAAAAATAACTCAAAATAGATATATCTAAATAGTAGAGCTAAACATATACATCTCTTAGAAGAAAACAGGAAAATCTTCTTGAATTTGGCAAAGGATTTACTGATATGACATCTAAATCATGAGGAACAAAAAAAATAGATAATTAAACTTTATTAAAAGTAAACACTATTGTGAGTCAAAGGACACCATCAAGAAAATGAAAAGACAACCCATGAAATGGGAGAAAATATTTGCAAATTATATATCTGATAAGACATGTATTCATAATACTTAAATAACTCTTACTATGGTAATGGTTACAATATATCAGCAAATATTCTAAAATCTATTGCATTGTTCACTTTTCTTTTTTTTCCAGACAGGGTCTCCCTTTGTCACCTAGGCTGGGAGTGCAGTGATGTGATTACAGCTCACTGCAACCTAGAACTCCTCTAAAATTCCTGGGATCAAGCAATCCTCCTACCTCAGCCTCCTGAGTAGCTGAGTAGCTAGGACTACGGGCATGTGCTACCACAGTCGGTTAAATTTATTTATTTATTTATTTATTTATTTATTTCTTTTTTTAAGAGATGGGGTCTTGCTATGTTACCCAGGCTGTTCTCCAACTCCTGGCCTCAAGTGATCCTCCCCAACCTTGGCCTTTCAAAGTGCTGGGATTACAGTCATAAGCCATCACACTAAGTGAACTGCGCACTTTAAATGGGCATAATTGTATGATACATGAATTGTATCTCAATGAAGCTGTTTTTAGAAGTAAAGAAAACAAAGAATAACAATTTTATGATAAGTGGTTAATGAGGTGAGATAGAGATTGATTAAACTATGGCAAAATAGGATAAATATTAAGAATTTCACTTAAAAGACCAGGAGAATTATTTCCTAGTGAAGTAACAAGTATAATTATCCACATCTGTCATTATTTTCAAAATTAACTTTTAAGATAAATTTAAAAATAAATTTATTTATTTATTGCATGTTTTTGATGCTTCAGTTCCATTTAAGCTTAGGTACTCAGAAACAGTTTTATATATCCACAAGGAAATTGCCATAAATCATAAAACTGGATGTAATTTGAATGTCTGAAAATAGGGGAAGAGGTAAATAAATAATGGTGCATCAACTCTATGGAAACCTATAACATAACCTTTATTATTACTACTATCACCATCAAAACAAAGAGACATTCAAATATAGCAAATAGCAGAGTACAGAATTGTATACACACTATGATTTTAACTACATTAAAGGTTTAAGAAGTGTAAACAGCTACTATTAATTAAGTGGTAATTCTGTGTTAGAGGATGTACTAGAAGCTTTAAAGATGTTATAAAATTAATCTCTGTAAGACATTAAATGCCATAAATTTTAAGATGCACCATCAAATTAATCACAATTGGAGAGAAGGCAGAAAATGAAGGAACATGTTAAATTTATGTATCAATTACTAAATTATTTTTAATTTTGAACTTATTGTTTCCAGTCAAAGAGCACAAACATCATTTTCCAAAGTTACTTAGGTCAGCTCTTGATTCCCCAATTCCTTCAATGAGAGTTGGTCATACATTTGTACTTTGGACTAAACTGTGTCCCCCCTACCCCCAAAATTCTTATGCTGCAGCCTTAACTCCAATGTGAATATATTTGAAGGTAGGGCTTTTAGGAGGTAATCAAGGTTTAATGGAGTCAAAGGATGTGGATTGGTGGCCTTGTAAGAAGAAAAAGAGACATTCTTTCTCTCTCTCTCTCTCTGTCTCCCCACCTCCACCCACCCCCACCCCCACACACACTTCTCTGTCTCTCTCTCCACACTGCTAAGGAAAGGCAATGTAAGGACACAGAGAGAAGAAGATGGTTATCTGTAAGCCAGGAAGAGAGGCCTCACGAGAAACCCAACAGTCGGACACCTTATTTTTTTACTTCTTAGCCTCCAAATTTACTTATTATAAATAAATTTCCGTTATTTAAGCCAGGCAGAATGTGGTATTTTTTATGGCAGCCCAAGCCGACTAATATAATTTGTAATATAGTTGAATGTTTTTGGGTGGGGTGGTCTAAGTCTTTATTCAGCCTTAGAACCCCCAGACATCCTGGTTGTTTATTAAATTTACATAAATTAAAGTTCACTCTTTGTGATTCTACGAATTTTGTCAAGTGCAGAGTCATGTATCCACCACCACAGCACCATACAGAGCAGTTCCATTACCCAAAAAAGTTCCCTGTCCATTCCCTTTGTTGTCAACAACTCCTCCACTGGAAACATCTGGCAACTAAATCTGTTTTATGTTTCCCTTTTCTAGAGTGTCATGATAGTAAACTCATACAATGTATTTACTTTTGGGTTTGGTTTTTTCACTTAATAAAATGTATTTTGGGTCTTTCCATGTTTGGGTTTATCCATGCAGTTTATTCTTTTGTATTACTCAATAGTATTCTATTGTAAGGATACAACAGTTTGGTTAGCAATTCACCCTTTGAAGGACATTTTGATTGCTTCCAGAGTTAGGGAACTTAGGGGATTCCTAAATTCCTAAGTTATTTTCCTTCTGTTCCCAAGCAGATAGGTTTTTCTTTGAATGTTGGATTGTATACAAGATTTTGTGTAGGACTTAATAAAAAATAAACTGTATAAACATTGTACTCTAGTTGGCAGATTTATTTCTCATGGAACTATCGGTCAACAATTCTGAGCTATGTTACATGTGCACTAGGGTTGACAATATAAGTAAATGAATAGTGGGGGTGGAACCTGGTTTCTCACTGAGGAAGAAGAGAAGTTACGAGTAAGTCAGGGGAGAAGGTTAGAATGAATGCTTGTGTTACTGGCTTACAGCTGGAGATGGTATGAATTCATGTTTGGCACAGATAGAACGATTTTAATGTTTCCTTTTTCTACTTTGATTTTAATTGGCTTTTTAAAAAATCTTCTCCAGGTAAAAGCTTAAGTTACTGGTTTTAGACCCTTCTTTTCAAATACAAACATTTACATTCTTAAAAAATTTCTCAAAGTATTTCTTTTACCACTTTTTCTCAAATTTTGATACGGTGAGTTTCCAGTATTATTCAGGTTGAAATATTTGAAATATTTTCAAATTTCTATTTTTATTCCTCAATACATAGATTACTTAAGTGTATTGCTTAATATTCAAGTATTTGGGGACTTTCTAACTATCTTATTACTTTTGTATCTGTACTTTAATAGTGGAATGGTCAGAGAACATATTCTGTGGTTTTAATTATTCGAAATGTTTGAAACTTGTTTGAAGAATCATTACGAAGTGTATTTCAGCTTTTTGTTATTTCCACATGAAAAAACTGTGTATTCAGCAGCTGTTAGGTATGATATCTATAAATATCACATAAGTTTAAAATAGTGTTGTTCAACTCTTCTGTATCTTTATTGGTGTTTCTTTTACCTCTCTATCAATTACTGAAAGACAAAGATTATTATAATCTCCAACTGTCATGGTTGATTTGTGTATTTATATCTACCAATTTTAGTTCTCTATTTTTAATCAATGGTATTCGTTATTTACACTGTGCTATGTCCTGAATCTTTGTGCCTCTCCAAAGTTCCTATGTTGAAACTCTAATCCCTAATGTGATGGTTTTTGGAGGTGGGGCCTTTAGGAGGTAATTAGGTCATAAGGGTATATTCTTCATGGGATTCATACTTTTATAAGAAGAGAAACCAGGGAGATGACCTTTCTCTCTGCCATGTGAGGAAAGAACAAGAAGGCATCCATTTCAAACCAAGAAGGGGGCCCTCACCAGGAACTGAATGGGCCGGCACTTTGATCTTGAACTTCCTGCCCTCTGGAACTGTGAGAAATCAATTTCTGTTGTTTAGGCCAGTGATCCCCAACTTTTTTGGTTTCCTGGAAGACAATTTTTCCACAGACCAGAGTTGGGGGATGGTTTTGGGATGACTCCAGTGTATTACATTTATTGTGCACTTCATTTCTATTATTACTACATTGTAATATATAATGAAATAATCATACAACTCACCATAATGTAGAATTAGTGGGGAGCCCTGAGCTTGCTTTCCTGCAACTAGACAGTCCCATCTAGGGGTGATGGGAGACAGATCATCAGATCATCAGGCATGAGATTCTCATAAGGAGCACACAACCTAGATCCCTCGCATGAGCAGTTCAAAATAGGGTTTGTGCTCCTATGAGAATCTAATGCCACTGCTGATCTGACAGGAGAGAGAACTCAGGCGGTAATGTGAGCCATGGGGAGTGGCTATAAATACAGATGAAGCTTTGCTGGCTCACCTACCACTCACCTCCTGCTGTGGAGCCTGGTTTTTAACAGGCTGCAGATGGGGACTGGTCTGTGGCCCAAAGATTGAGGACCCCTGGTTTAGGCCACCTATGGTATTCTTGTTATAACAGCCATAACTAAGATGCACAGTTACGATTGCTATGCCCTTTTATACCTTCTCTTTTTTTTTTTTTTTTTTTTTTTTTTTTTTGAGGCAGACTCTCGCTCTGTCGCCCAGGCTAGAATGCAGTGGTGCGATCCTAGCTTACTGTAACCTCTGCTTCCTGTGTTCAAACGATTCTTCTCTCTCAGCCTCCTGAGTGGCTGGTATTACAGGCACCCACTACCACACTTGGCTAATTTTTTTTGTATTTTTAGTAAATACATGGTTTCACCATGTTGGCCAGGCTGGTATCGAGCTCCTGACCTCAGCTGATCCACCCACCTTCGCTTCCCAAAGTGCTAGGATTACAGGCGTGAGCCACTGCACCCAGCCACCTTTCTCTTTTATCATTATAAAATTTCCTTTTTCTCTTGTACTAATCTTTGTGTTGAAGTTTATATTATCTGATATTAACACAGCCATTCCAGGTTTCTTATGATTAGTTTATTGAATGTCATATTTTTCATTTGATCTCTTTGTGTCTTCATATTTAAACTGTAGATCTTGTACACAGCATATAGTAGAGTTTTACTCTTTATACTGACTGTAATTTCTGCCTTCTAATTTTTGTGGTGAGTCCATTATCCTTCAATGTAATTATTGATATGTTTGTGCATAATTCTTCCACCTCGTAATTTGTTTTTATATGCCTTATTTTTGCTTCATTTTTCGGTCCCTCTTTCCTTCATTTGGGTCAATCAATTAAAGATATACATCAATTAAAGATATACATATATACCCTTTGTATTTTAGATCTGCTATGACATTTTGGCTAAAACTATTCTGTTTTAGTGGCTGTTCTAGAGATTACAATATGCATCTTTGACATATCACACTATCTTCAGATAATATTTTGCTACTTCATGAACAATGTTGAGATATTACAAATTATAATTTCTCTTCTCAATTTTCCATTTTGGCATACATTTTATTTCTACATATGTTATAAATCTTGTAAGATATAGGTATTGCTTTTTCTGTTAAACAGATAACAGTCATTTAATGAAGTTTAAAAATACAAAAAATAATCATGTTTTTTAAACTACTTATTTCTCTTTTCTGATGCTCTTTATTTCTGCAGACTGGGACTTACTTCTGATATTATATCCCTTAAGAATAAAGAAGTTCTCTATTTTTTGTAATTAAGACAAATTCTCTTAGTTTTGGTGATTCTGAATATGTTTTTTTCACCTTCAGCTCTGAAGTATATTTTTATTGCCTGTGGAATTGCAGGTTGTGAGGTCATTTTTATTTACTTTCAGTACTTTAAAAATGTTCTTCCATTATCTTCTGTCCTACATTTTGTCTTTGATGAAAAGTCAGCTGCCATTCTTATCATTGCTTCCCTGATTAAAATAGCTCATTTTTTACCCTCTGGCTGACTTAAAATGTTCTCTTTATCTTTGGCTTTCAGCATCTTACAGATGGTATGACTAGATTTCTTTATCTTTGTGTTTATCCTGAATGATATTTGATGAGTTTTTTTTTTATTTGTACATTGACATTTAAAAATCATTCAGGTTTTAGAAACTTTATTATCTTTTTATTATTTCTTCTGCTCTCTTCTTTGTTTCTTCTAATTTGGGAGTTTTACTTTCACATTTGCTATATAGTTTAACATTGTTCTGCAGATCTTGAAGAGTTTCATATTGTTGTTTCAATTTGGATTTTTTTAAATTGACCTCTTGAAGTTCACTGACGGCTTTGACAGACTTGAAGATGGTCCTCAGGAGCTCCTCTTTCTGGTATCTGCACCTTTGTGTAAACCCCTTTCCTTGAGCTTTTGAGTATGGTTAGGACCTGTGCCATGGTCTGGATGTTTGTCTCCTCTGAATCTCATGCTGAAATGTGATCCCCAGTGTTGAAGGCGGGGACTAGTGGGAGGTGTTTGTGTTATGGGGGCAGATCTGGCATGAATGGCTTGGTGCCCTCCCCATGATAATGAGTTCACAGGAGAGCTGGCTGTTGAAAGGAGCCTGGCGCCTCCTCCTCTCTCTGGTTCCCTCACTCACATGTGATACACTGCTTCCCATTCACCTTCTGCTTTGATTGTAAGCTTTCTGAGGCCTCACCAGGAGTAGATGCTGGAATCACGCTTGTATGGCCTGCAGAACAATCAGACAACCAAATCTCTTTTCTTTATAAATTACCCAGCCTCGGGTATTCCTTTATGGCAATGCAAAACTGACTAACACAATGTGACTGGCTTCTAACCAACATAAATGTGATCACATAAGATTCTATTATCCACTGTGCTGGAGTTCCTGTCTCTCTTCCTCCATCTGTGTCCTTCTCGCTCTTTCTTCCCTTCCCTCCATTCATTGCTGATTGTGGGCTTTGAAGAAGCAAGCTGCCATGAGTCCTATAACTGCAAGAAAATGAATTATGCCAGCAACCTGAAGAAGCTTGGAAGCAGATCTTTTTCTTAGTCAAGCTTCTGACAGCAGCATTGTGAGCCCTTAAGCAGAGGATTCATCTAAGCCATTCTCAGATTACTGACTCATGGAAACTGTGAGATAATAGATGTGTGTTATTTTAAGCAGCTAAATTTGTAATAAGTGTTACATGGCAATAGAAAATGAATACAATGCCTCTTTTCTCTGTTGTATCCAATATGATGCTAAATCTCTCAAATGAGTTTTTCATTTCTGATACCTCCGTGAAAGAAAATAGAATCTCGGACCCTAAGCTATTATGACAAAAATAAAGTTTAAGCTTGAGAACTGAGTCTCACAATACTGCTTTCCTTTTGTCCCCAAACAGACAGCTGTAATTTTACAACCCTGTGTCATAGCCTCATCCATAAACGAGGTTTCCACAGTGATGGAAGGCCACATACCTCCCCAAATGCTCTCCCTCACAAACTTCTCACCAGAAAGTACCTTGGTAAGCCTCTGCAACTTTCAGGATACACATCTCCCCTAGGAACCAGCCCTAAAACCATGTTCTGTTGAATCTCACCCTGACAATGTCAATTACCAGTTAATTTTCATAGGTATAAGACAAGGATAAGACTAGAAATCATTCTTCCACCTACCCTGAGACAAATTCATGATTTGCTTTTCCCTCTACTCCCTCTTTTAGCATGCCTACTTTATCTTATGTAAAATGTAGAGTTACAGAGTTAGACAATGGATAATTGACTTTTTTCCTGCTTCCTCATTTCACAAGTAAAATGTCAGTTTACTTAGGCCAATCAGTCTCATACAAATGTAACCATCTGCCTCAATACCTACTCTCCCTCTTTTTTTTTTTTTTTTTTTTTTTTAAATCCTCTTGGCTCTCCTTGTTCTTTCCCTTTTAAATACTGAAGATCTCTCGGGACCAGCCTGAGCAAAAGAGTGAGACTTTGTCTCAAAACAAACAGACAAACAAACCCACGAAAACCCATAGCTGGGCATGGTGGTTCATGCCTGCAATTGCAGCATTTTGGGAGGCTGAGGCAGGAGGATCACTTGAGTCCAGGAGTTTGAGACCAGTCTGGGCAACCTAGTGAGACTCTGTCTCTACAAAAAATAAAAAATAAATAAAAAATTAGCCAGGTGTGGTGGCTCATGCCTGTAGTCCCGACTACTTTGGAGACTGATGTGGGAGAATGACTTGAGCCCAGGAGGTCGAGTGTGCAGTGAGCCATGACTGCACCACTGCAATCAGCCTGAGTGACGGAGTGACACCCTGTCTCAAAAAATAAAAAAATAAAGTTTCCAAAACTCCATTTGGAAAGGTCACAGATGTTCTTGCGACACACTTTTTTCCAGGAGCATCCTCAACCTTCGCTAAATAAATTTCTCAATTGAGACCTGCCTTACATACCTTTTAGTTAACATCTTATATCCTAATTTATAACATTCTGTTTTGTGCCCCCATCTGAAATTTTCTTATCTGTTCATACATGTGGTCTACCATCTCCTGGATCATTTAATATATTTTTCATTTTGAAATTCCACTGTGATAATTCTCTTATCTGGCTATTTCTAAGTCTACTTTTATTTACTGTGTAAACTCTCTTGACTTTGAGTCAAATTCTGCTGACTGTTTTCTGTCAGACATTCTTTTTTATATGTCAGAGAGAATGTGTTAAGAAAACAGTAAAGACTGAAGTATTTATGATTTAACCCCATTGAGGGGTAGGAGCTATTGTAGTTCTGTTTTCTTTCAGGCTGCTATTATGTAGGCTGACTCAATCTAATCTATATTAGAGATGCATGTAGAGTTTTTGGCAGCTTTAGTTACATTCAGCTTACTACTGGCTAAAATAGTTTGAAGACAGTGCTTTTCCTTAGCTGGGCATGAGATCTGAGCACTGGCACAACTTTGGGTATGTCTTTACGTGTTACCTCACAACTACTGGGTTTCCAAAACGGGAAATCTCTTTCTGCTTTATAGACCAGATGTCGTATTTTTGTAATGTTGGTGAATTCTTCCTTTTCTCCATTTCTACATCCATTTCCGTTTCTACATCCGTTTCTACGTCTTGCATTTCTACATCCATGGACCTCTTGCTGATCTATTATCCAGACTTTAAGGGGCCTTTTAAGGGACAAAGCGTTGGTAGCTTTCAGAAGAATTTCTTTGGGCTCTCTCACTTTCCTCCCAATATTCAGGTGCCTATCGCCTTCCCGCTTTGTGAAGGTTCCTTATGCCTCAGGTGGGAATCTTTCTCAGTTTCTTTCCCCCTGCCATACTTTGCATACTACCCCCCTGGATTCAGTGAAGAAACATGGGAAAGAATCAGTGGATATTTACAGGCTTGCTCCTCAGCTGAGGTTCCTAGGGATGCATGTCAGCTCACATGTTGCCATGAAGGTTTGATCAAAGCTTGGCGTTCTTCTTCCGATCACTTTCTATAGCACATTTCTCTACCTGTTACCACTCTACCAGACAAGAAAACACCTATGGATCTCTTCTTTTCCAAGAAGTGTTCATCACTTAGGTTTAGGTCTCCAAGCTGTGATTTCTTTTAACCATGGTTTTAACATAACAGACTTGTCCCTGTGATTAGGCTGGAAGCAATGGGCACTTATGACTCTTTACATCTTAATAAGAAGTGTCAATGCATTTCAGGAATTTGAGTCTCTATATATCTGTTGCCAAAATTTTCTTTTTGCAGTAACCTAAATTTCCCTCCATATTCCCTAAACTCTCACCACAAAAAGAATCAAAAGGTTGGGGGAGTGGCGCTTGCATTACACGTCGCATTTGCAAAATTATTTGACTTTTTTCATCAGATTAACTGGACATTAACTTAGATGTCTTGATAAGTAGCAGGGAGCATTTTTGGAAATGCTCTCTAATTTTGTTCTTCAGCAAATAGAAATTCAGTATATAAAAAGAGAAAAAGAGAAAAACCAAGAAAAGAAAGAAAGAAAGAAAAAAAGCTAGCTTAGGACCATGATAAACCAAAGTGAAGTAAACACAGCATTTTAGGAACCAGCATCATTTAATGAGAGTGAAGCAAACAGCAGGGTATTAGATAAATGAAAGCAGACAAGAAAATCTAAGAAAACAACTTGACCACAGGATAAAATATAGGGCCATGATCAAAGAAAACAATCTTATAAAGAAAACAGTACCTGATTTTCTATAGATACTTAGAAGCAGAGAATAGATTCAAAAATTTAGTCAAGTTGTAGTACCAGATCTCTATTTTACGAATATGTATCTTATGAAAAGTATTCCTTTTTATTTTCTACAAATTGCAAATGGGGTGATCAATAAATAAGCATGTTTTTACTTACGTAAAGCAAGGCCCCGAAAGAAGAAAAAAATTGTTAATTTGCTTTTATTTACACGTATAAATAATATAGATAAAAGCTACATTTTATAATAGGCAAAAGAAAATTTAAAGTAGTAATTGTGAAGCAGACACTATATAATTGGATTAAGTAGTCTTAATGATTCAAAACTCTTAAATTACCCTTTAAATTACCCAATTTGAGAAATGTACTGAAAATCAGTATTTCTCCTAAGAGGGTTTTACAGATCTAGCTAATGGACTTTATTGAAAAAGTTTGATGTCTGTTATGGCAATTTGGGGAGAAGGGTAGAGTTTTAGGACTCATTATATACATTTTTATAGATGCCAAATTCTATACCCAGATTAACTTTGGTAACCACTAGCCTCATTTCTCTTCTGTTTCTTCTAAAGTAATTTATGTGGATTTAGCATTGATAATGATTTTTTTAGGGAGCTAAAACATTAGTATATAATCTCATGTATCCTTTAAAACTGCTCATTAAGTAGTAAAGTGATGTCTTCTAAAATGGGAAAGATGGCTGAAAATGCTTCTTCATATAATGGTGTTCCCTGCATTTTGCTGATTCACAGTAGATCTTCGTACTTAATCTTAGTGCTTCTCCATTGTACAAAAACAACAGTTAAAGTGCAAATAAAATGTAGGAATTAGTTAACAGCCTTAATTATGCATGCTTGATTTCCTTGTTTGGCTCTCAGAATTTAATCCTTCATTGTCACAGTTGCATGCTTATTACATCTTATTTGTCTATACCTGTATCCCTAGCACTAAATACATAGCTTGCACCCAGTATACACTCAGGAAATAATTCTGTAATACATAAATGAAGGTTTCTTCTATTGGAAAATGATGTTCATTACCTTATATAGTTGTTTGCTTTCTCCCTTTTTTTCTATTTATACAGGGAAAAGTACATATGCATATATACTGTAAACACAGATACTTCAGATTTAATATATAACTAATAAGTATATATAATTAATCCCTGTTTTTATTATTTGCCAAACACTATTCTTTGCTCTTTAGCGATATTAATCCATTAACTTTAATAACAGTTCTTTGGTTTAGGTACTGTTACTGTGCCTAGTTATTTTCTGTTAAGCGACCTGAGAGAGAGGAGCTCAATAATTTGCTCCAGGTCGCACAGCTGCTAATGATATCATTGGGATTCAGAGACAGATCATTTGATGCAAGTCTACCTTATAAAGCATCAAACTCTACTGCCTCTCCAACTATTCAAACAAAAATGAGATGCTTGTATGTGAAGACACAATACTATCCTTGATGCCAAATTATTAGGAAATTTCCATATTCATTTTTTAGCACACATGTACTATATATTCAGAAATATGCATGAGGTATACACATACATTGTAAGGATATAGAACATGAGATAGAAATGTAAAAGAGGGTGATGGGGGAACTTTAGGAGTTACTATCAATGGCTTAAGAAAATGCTGGAATTACACTGTGATGAACTAGGTTCCCACACTGTTTGGTGGGAATGAATGAGAGGCTTTGGATGTGAATGTGGGCGTGCCTTGTTCACCCTGCTCAGGATCCAGCAGGTGTTCAATAAATGTTTTCATGAGTAGAGAAAGGAAGCAGGAAAATGGAGGGGGAAAGAAGGACGGAGAAAGGAGGTAGGGTGGTCTATGAAATGGGAATGTGCTTTTCCAAACTAGGGTTAAGACCCCGGCAGGCAGGGGCTGGTATCTATAATTCTTTCTAAGCCCATCATGTTCGATGTAATGGAATGCAGGGACATCCTTTTCTAGAAAGAATGTTTAATCTGTTTATTCTTTTACAATTCTCTGAACAATCTGTCCTAAGATAACTGATGTAGCATTATTACTCTATCAGATAGATAAGAAAAGCAAAACTTGGGATAGTTAAGTGAATTAACAGAGGCCACATAGCTCAGTGGGGGAGGCAGGACTTTGTACTTGGTCTTTTAGTTCCAAAACATTATGATTACCATGGTATATATTAAACTTCACCCTACTCTAAGACTTAATAAATTACTCATTCCTAAATCGCTCACCTTTTGACACACCTGGGTCTAAATTTTGAACAAGTTTTCTTTTCAATAAAACCTAAAATCACTAACCTTTCCTATACCCAGTGGAAATATCTGAGTTTCATGAACCAATACAGTTAATCTCTCTATGAAAATCCCTTATGATATGTTGTCAGAATTTCTTCCCACTTATAGTATCAGTGCAAACAGTTTTAGAGATAACAGTAATTCTTAGGGAAGCCTGAGTCCTTTATGGCTAATCCTTCACGTGGAAGCACCATTTGCTTTATTTTTAGCCTCATTTAGTTCAAGGGACTGTCTCACTCTGACATCTACAGTGCCTTCCAGCTGCATCTGGTCTCCCAAAAGGACTCTGAAGGGAAATCAGAAACGAACACTACTGAGTTTGAATGAGTTTTCTGAGTCTTACTAAATATGAAGTTTGCATGTTACATTTCTGGGGATATCCTGATTTCAATCTAGTGATAAGTATGAGCATTTGGAGGTAGTACCCAACCATTGTTAAGTCCTTTTTTATTTTTGGTAGAGCTGTACAATCTCAAATATTTATGCAGTAATTATTTTGTATACAATTTCTGTTTTTGGGGAAAGGTAGATTGAACTGGAAATTGAACATCTGCCATGGTAGCCACTCTTTCAGTATACATGCATGCATTTAGTCAATTACTAATTCACATATATCACTAATTCAACAAACATACATTTAGCTTCTACGTTATATTAGATGCTAGATTCCGGGAACACATAATGCAAAAAGTAGCCTCTGATTGCCAACTCTCATGGTCTTATAGAGATAACTTTGTGGAGCAAATCATTAAAGTGTTTTATTGTTGACAAAGTCACTCCACCTCCAACTTTTAAATTTTTATCAACTGGTATTGGAGCTTCCCCCCCATCTTTACTCCACAGTCTCAAATATTCTAATGCATTTTCTTTCAATCTTTCATTGGTAGATATTTAAGATTTTATACCCAGAACTGTATGGCACTGTTTTGATCATGGCTATCATAAACGGGATTACATAACATTTCCTAACCAGTTATTTGAGTGTAAATAGGAAAGTTGTTAATTTTATGTTAATTTTGCTATCAATTCCATTACTGGGTTTTTGGATTATTTTTGCCTGTTTTATTTCAGCTACTTTTGTTGGGTTTCCCAGGTGAAAAATCATGTAATTCAAAAACAGGAAAAACTGTACTCCAAAAAAAACCAACCAACCAACCTGTGATTTTGTCCTTTTCTGGTTTAATTGAAGATTATGTATAGAATGTAGATCAGTAATAATGATGATATCAGTCATTTTCATCTTGATTATTTGCATTAAAGAATGCTTTTAATCTAATGTTTTATTATAATATTACTAATGCTTGTTTTTTCAACTTCTCTTTTTCTAAAGTTCATTTTTATTGCGTTAAGGAAGATTACTACTTTACTAACATTTTATAGTAAGTATGGATTTTGAATTTTTAAAATGTCTTTAATGTCTCTCTTCAAGTGATTTATTTTTATTGACCCACTGTTTTGATGGATTAAATGGTGTCATTATGTTAAACTACTCTTGAATGTGATACCTATATTTTACTCATTCATTGTACAAGTATAGACTCAAATTGGATAGTAAAGCAGAGTTTAATAAACAAACTATAAATTGTAGTCAGGTTTAAGGAAACCAGAAAATGGCAATGTTGTACCATGGGACTAGTGATAGTGGATAACATTTACTATCTCTTGGCTGGAAGGGTAAGCAAAAAGGGTTAAATAGGGTAGCTACATGGCCAGGACTGCTTGACAAGAAGTGTGACCCTTACTAGAAAGATGCAGTCAACCGACAGTGACATTGTATGAAGGGAGTCAATGGAATTATTCCCCTATGCCATCCCTGCCACCTACTGTTTTCTGCCCATGTAACCTGAAGCCAGAGGATGGAAAGTCCACTGATACTCTTTCTGAGGCCCTGATTTCTAGGGCACAGAGCTGGATGGAGCAAGAACTAGAATGAGGAAACAAAAGACATTTCTAATCGCCATATCTAGAGTTTCTAATAGCTTGGTATATTCCAGTCTCTGTACTATATACGGTCATTCCCATTATACAACGAGAACCCAAAGTAATAAACCAGTAACGTTAAGACTTAAGAAAGAAATGAAGATACTGTGTTAAAAATTTGAGTGTGACAACTGTACCTAATAAAGAAACCAGTGTGGCTAGAGTTTGGTGAGAAAGGAAGACTGACTTGGGATAAGGATAGAGAAGAATCCTGAAGATATTAAATAGGATTCAAGGGCTTGCAATTTACTGTAAGATGTTATGTTTTTATTCTAGCTACAATGGAAGCCCATTGCAAGGTTTTATGTAGAGAAGTGTTATGAGCAGATCATCTGACTTATTTATTTCTTGAAAGAATTCCTGCTAAAATCTCTGCACCAGATGATTGATATAGGTAAGCAGGCATACAAGTAGGTAGGTAATATTCTTTCTCGGAGTATGTATGGTGGGTGGATGTGGGTTGGTGGGTGGAGACAGTTTGTTAACTATGTTCTTGTTTTCTTTTTTCCAGGTCTTTTTCTGTTTAAATTTTCCAGATACAGGCTGGATGTTTTACATTTTTCTAAACATGAAGAATGATTTAGAGATGTAATCCTTTACTCTAAGCAATTATATAGTGGTTGGTTATAGTTTTAAAATGCCTTCCTGTATCTGTATTTCTGCATCTTATTTTTGTGTATACTTTTCCTGATGTATTTACTAGAAACTTTTCTACTTTATTGATGATTATTTCCTTGAAGAGCAACAATTTTGCTATTTCCAATGTCTGTGTTTCTTTTACACTACCATATGTTTTTGGTTGTACTGTCCTTATTTTCTGCTGCTTTTGTTTTCCATTAATAAGACTACTGTCTACTATGTTTTAGAGCATAATTTGTAAGTAATCTGTTTTTATTCTTATTGTCTTACTATCATTTAAATGTTAAAAATTTTATAAATTCCTTGTAGACTGCATATCTTATTTTTGACATATAGTGAAGAGAATACCATTTGTTAACAATATAAAATCAGTTTTATTTTTTGATAGATCCACGAGCTATAAGAATGTTTTTACTTTTTTAGTAATTTTTTCTATGAATTCATTTAAATGTGTATTGAATTCAATATTTTTTCCAGTATAATTTCACATTACAAAAGACTTTACTATGATCATTTTAGGGTACATTTCAAAAAATTTACAAATCATATTTTTGTGAGATCCAATATAAATATTTACAGATTAAATCTAGCTATCCTTTCTCTGTTGGAATTATATTGGCTCTTTTCTCAAAAATCAATTGACTATAAATGTGTCAGTCTATTCTGGGCTCTCTACATTCCTGTTTTTACGATGATAATGCACTGCATTATATATTGTATCTTTATACTAAGTTCTGCAACCAAGTAGCATAAACAACTGAAATTGTTCTTCCTTTCCAAAAATACATCGGCTATTTTAGGTTTTTTAAAAAGTTCATATAAAATTTAGAATTAGCTTGTTAATTTTCACAAACTACATGCTGCGATTTTAACTGGAATTATTTTGGTTTTAAAGATCAATTTCCGGAGAATATCATCTTAAAAATAGCAAAACTCCCATCCATTCACATGGTATATGTCTCCATATATTTAATGGTCTTAGTTTTTCTCAGCCATGTTTTGCACTTTTTTCATTTGGAGGTTTTATACCTCTTTGGTTAAGTTTATTCATAATTAGTTTTTCCATGCTTTCAAGTTAATTCATTTCTGGCATCGCCTCAGATAATTATCACCAATAATTGATGAGGCCTCAGTAAATCAGAACAGAAGTTATCACTCAGTTGTCTTTAATAGATTTTTAAAAATGTAAAAAAGATAGAAAATAAAAGTGAATTTTCACTTAGCAATTAAGTTGTCCAGTATAATATAGTTGACATCTGAGTATCTAAGGACATAGGATTCAAAGCAAACTATTATTGAAGGACTACCTTCATCCCTTCCTAATATCGCCTCAAAGCCTTTTATCTAAGGTATCCTATGAACACTTTAGAGATTGAAGTGTTCTTCTTTTGTAATCTTTTCTTTGAATACAATTTTAAGTTTTAGTGCTATTAGATTGTTTTGTTCTTCTTTTGCAGAGACTATAAGACCATAGACATTGTCCCTACTTGTGTGTCTTCCATTTCCAGTAGAAATATATTTTCCAGTATATTTTTGGTGAGCCTTTGACCTATTTTGTTGAATTCATTTCTACTCACTTAGTTGTACTTTCAGTTTTCCATTCTTACTAAATTTTTATTTGAGTCTATTCAAACTCATAATACAACGTACCTCATTTCTGAGATAATTTTGCTTTTCTTTTATTTGTGTCTAAGTTCAGTCAGTTCTCTTCATTTTTCTCTGCTTTTAAAAATCCATTAATGTTCTTAGTATTTTAATTTCAGAATTTTTCTTTTTAATCTTCTCAAATGTTTGCTTGATGACACTTTTAATTCTTCTTCCCCGTCCCCCCCACCCCTCCACCAGGAATTTTCTTATATTGATAGTCTTTCTTTCTGTTTCTTTTGGCAAGACTTCTGTGTGGACTTATTAATTCCTCTCGTTCATATATGTGGCATTTTAGGGTTTTATAAAATTGCTAAATATTACCCTCTTCTGTCTGTATTGCAAAGCCTAGATACATTAGTGGATTTTTGTTGGTGGGAGGAAAAGTAGTAGTTCCTCCAATTTTATGGCTGTATTTTGTTTTGTAGAATGCTAAATTTTCTTCTCTTGCTTTTTTACTCTTCACCAATCAATCGCCAAAGGCCGCTGCATTTTGACTGTTTTTTGTTGTTGTTGTTTTGTTTGGGTTTTTTTTTGAGATGGAATCTTGCTCTGTCACCAGGCTGGAGTGCAGTGGCGCGATCTTGGCTCACTGAAACCTGTCTCCTGGTTCAAGTGATTCCCCTGCCTCAGCCTCCTGAGTAGCTGGGACTACATGTATGCACCACCATGCCCAGCTAATTTTTTGTGTGTATTTTAGTAGAGACGAGGTTCCCCACGTTGGCCAGGATGGGCTTGATTTCCTGACTTCGTGATCCAACCACTCGGCCTCCCAAAGTGTTGGGATTACAGGCGTTAGCCACCGTTCCCAGCCTCATTGACTTTTTTATCCCCCAGAATGTTACCTGTTTTATTAAAAGCATTCTTATTTTCACGTAATTTCTGACTTAGACCCACAGTAATTAGGGCGTGATATAGAGAGGGTCTACTACCGGAAAGACTCACATGTAAGGAATGGTATAAAATATTTTTTTTTTTTTTTTTTTTGAGACGGAGTCTCACGCTGTTGCCCAGGCTGGAGTGCAGTGGCGCGATCTCGGCTCACTGCAAGCTCCGCCTCCTGGGTTCACGCCATTCTCCTGCCTCAGCCTCCTGACTAGCTGGGACTACAGGCGCCCGCCACCGCGCCCGGCTAATTTTTTGTATTTTTAGTAGAGACGGGGTTTCACTGTGGTCTCGATCTCCTGACCTTGTGATCCGCCCACCTCGGCCTCCCAAAGTGCTGGGATTACAGGCTTGAGCCACCGCGCCCGGCCAGGAATGGTATAAAATATTTAATGTTTCTGTCTAGTTATCTAACATTCATTAGTTAATATATCTTGCGTGGAGATCCAGGAATCATCTTCCCTTTAGTTTCTGGTCACAATGGGGCTCTTTCTACTTATCTGATCTGTTTGTCACTGCTACCCCTATCAGCTCCTAAAGACAAAGCAAAACTTCTATTTCTGCTTATTTCTATGTTTCTCATCTTACCAAATAGTTTTTTTTTTCTTTTCCTTTAGATGAGGTCAGAGTGGAATGGGACTGTAGTAACAAAAGGAAGAAAATTTAAAAAGCTTTATTCTTCATTTAAATACTCATCCTGAAGAGATATACAGTAATATTCTATGAATGTTCTTTGCAAATTACAAAATTAGCCGAGCCTTTTCACATTATTTGTATATCTCAGATTTTAAGAACCTATTTGATGATCTCAGTAGGAGGTTAATACTAATACACTTCTTGAAGGGATGGGGACAATACTTAATGCTAATAAACTTTTTTTCATGTGACACTGGAGGAAAAGCACAGAAACACTTAATGCTTTTAATTGAACCAATTTGTACTTTCTACAAGCTCCCCCTGTGATTGTAATTCACAGTAATTTTGGGGAACCAGTACCAAAAATCCTTTACTGAAAAGAACAGTCAGGCACACTACTGAGCTTTCGTGTAGCAAAAGGCGTATTTGGGTTTTATTTATCCTACTAGGGAGCAGTGAGGGACCGGACACCTGGGAGCAGGACTGCAACAAAATTCTCAACTTTGTACATGCCCTACGTTTCTTTTGACTTGTATCTCCCTGATGGGCTCCCCTTAGTGATCAACAAAAAAGTGATTCAGATGGAAAGAACTCCTATATTTGTCTTCTAAGGTGGTAAAGAAGGAATGGCTGGGAATATTTCTCACTATGCCGAAGTTGGGCCTGGGGGAGAACACTCAGCGGAGAGTGTAGGTGTATCCTGGGGGTGTGAGGCAAAGGAAAAAGGAAGAAACCGGGGTGGAGAGAGTTTATTTATTGCTTAACTAGGGACAGTTTAGGATTCTTAGCCAAATGGTGTTCCCCATTTACTGATGGACTCAGACAAGTGTAGTTTAATGGCATGTCTCAGTGAACCAAGTAACTAAATAAAGATACAATTCCATAGACTATTGAGCCAAGTATATATTTCTAAATCAAGCACAGAAAGGAAGCCTAACATCCAATAGTGTACTAGTAGCCCCAGACAGTGAGAAATGCTCACATTTCTACACTTTCTATAAATTTCCTCTTGCTTCAAAATATCAGTGCTTGAATAAAATTGTTGATGGGTTTATCTCAGCCTAAAATTAAATACATACGTCAACATGTCTTAAATATTACTTATTTCCTACAGACAGATCTCAAAAAGTTTTGTAATCATTTGCATAGCTTAATTTCCGCTTGCCGAATTACTTCTATTGACAATAATCCCTATGCCCAAGGGGTACTTGGCATTTATCAAAGCATTTTTGCATGCATGATGATATGACATTGATCATGCTTATATTAATCTCTGGAAAAACATGACTGTACTACTCATGGAGGATTCAAACAACTCACATCAACACAGCAACCCTGGGAGTCATCAGGACAACAGTTAACATTGCATGGATATTGATAATCAAATAAGTACTCTGCTCAAAGATATTTTGCCATTAAAAGCTAAAAATAGAAGCTTTGATTTTGAGTCAAAATCCAAGCTCTTTATATCAAATATCATACCTTCTGGGCCGTGACTTGCTCATAGGTTTCATGCCAGGGGAGTAGTTGAGGAATTGACAAACTAAACAGATTGCTACAACGACTGATATAAATTGAGTACTACTATGTGCAAAGATCTGCATTCAGTAGTTTCAAACATCATATTCTTGTCACAATTGCCCTATAAGAAAAGGGACTTTGTCTTTTCAGTTTACAGATAAGAAAGCAAAAACACAGATATTGTGAAGGAAATTATCCTTATAGCCACAGATCAATGGTGAATTATTTTCTGTTTTTTTACTTAGAAGATGTCTGGCTTGGCAGATCTCCTTGCAAATCTATCCATGTTCAAAACTTCCAGGCTCACCTTTAGCTCAGAGAAGCATAAAAGAACGGTCTTGCAGTCTCAGCATGAATGATGTCAATCTCTAAATTTCTCAAGTACCAATGCATCTTCCTAATCATTTACCTGTTGTAAGTCTATCTGCCAAGGCTTGTTTTTTGGCCTCTTTTAATTTTTATCTGTCTAAGTATCATCTAGATACCATTTATCTATCTCTGATTGCTTCATAGTTACATTTTCTTTTAATTAAAAAATGGTAAGGTTGAGATTATTTAATAAGAATGTTTTATATGTGCATTTGATAAACTGTATTCCATGGGACAACATTTACACAAAAAATCTAAGGCTAATCTATTTTCTAATCAAATATATTGCAGTGATGTTACTGTTTTCAGACCATCTTTGAAAAACAGCTATCATCATCAAGAGATTAACATATCTGGAAAATCCTGAGGACTAGTTTAGAAAAAAAAGTTAATTTTATTGAACATAGCGTTTTAAAATGTATTTATCTCCTCATGCATCCTTTAAGTTTTTAATACTGTTTCCTTATATCCTGAAGAATAATGTATGCATTTTCTTGTCTGTCATGTACATAATGTAATCTGTCTGTTCTTAGGAAACCTCAGAAAACAAAACCTTTTATTTACTATTGAGTGTACGTCTCCCCTGCGGAACCATCATAGACTGACTCTGCAGAGGTTTACTTTTGGTTGTCTTGGTGTTCATTTTCACAGAATCAATTTCACAGAATTCACAGAGTATTTACCACCTGCTCCTGCTCTTTCTTTTGACGTAAATGTCATCATGGCCACTGACTCATTGCCCAGGGTGGTTATATGGTCACCTCCTCAATGTCCTCATTCAAAGACTAAGCTAGTTTTGAAGACAGAATAACAACCCACTATGTCACCTGTAGGGGACTGACAGTATCTCCCAGGGACAGCTGTGAAAGAGTATTCTGGGACCAGGTGTGGTGGCTCACACCTGTCATCCCAGAACTTTGGGAAGCCAAAGCGGAAAGATTGCTGGAGCATAGGAGTTTGAGATCAACCTGGCAACATAGCAAGACTGCATCTCTAAAAAACAAAAAATTTAAAACTGAGTAGTCTTTTGCAGTGCCCTTAACACTGGTGCAGTGTTGAGTTCCTTGCTCTTTGAAGGATGTCTATCTTGGATGCTAGAGAAATTAAAGTCCAGCCATGACAACTCTTTGACATGCCTAAAGAAGACTGATTAGAACTCCACTTGATATTTTTTATCATGTAGTTGTGACTCAGTCCTTACTAAGGTAAAGTTTCTGAAATATTCCTCTACCTTTGTAATGGTATGCTTGCCATTCTTTACTGTCCTCACCCCAAATGTCTTCTCAAACAAAAGCCAATCAGAGAATGGAGAATAAACCTTTCCAGCTGATGAAACACAGATATCTTTTTTCTTGCATTTATTTTGCAGTTATATTATTTAAACCATAATGAACGACAAAGAAATGACCACTGATATATATCAGATACCTATTATGTGTTAGATAATGAAATAAAGGTTTGCAGACACATAATGATGTTTAATCATCTCTACAACCTTGAAAAAGTTATTTCATTCTTTTTACAAAATCCCCTAAATTTCCAAATAATTATGCTCATGTGCTTTCAATCTAGAAACGACAATGAAAGCACATGATAGAGTGAAGAAAAGTCCCATTTACACAGTGAGTTTTATTTCAAGCTAGGGGAAATCAAGTAGATAATTAGGGGTGGTATATCCAATTTTGAGAGAATATGCACTGTACTGGAGGAAACATTTCAGTTTTCAGCAAGGATTACTCTTTTGCATGGAATGTCACATACTCTCTTATCTAAACCTGAAAAAAGTTTGCTTATCTTTCAGATCTCAGGACAAAAGTTACCTGATCACGAAAGGGCCAACTTATCCATGATCCCACCCACCAGTTGCGATCTGATGAGATCTATATCTTTTTCCTCGAAATTTTTATAATTGTAACAAAATAATGCAATGAAGAATTTCTCATTTAATGCCATTTTATCTTTTAAAATTGTTAGTTTTGTGAGTTTGTCAGCGTTTTCTCTTTTTTTCTTGCTGTGTCTACAATGGCTACCGCTACTACTCACAATGTAGGTGTTCAATTCATATAGGAAAAAATGAAAGAATAAAACTATGAGTAAATAAATGGATAGATGACTCCTCAGTTATCTCATCTTTTACATGAAAACAATAATATATAGATATATTTAGAAGTATGAAGATTAAATGATATGTAGAAAGAGCTTCTTTATATTGCCGGATATGAAATTGGGAATCAACAATGACAGTCTTTATTTTCCCCCAATAATTTTATTTTTAGGAAATGTTTAGGTTCACTGCTAAACTGAGCAGAAAGAACAGAGTTCCCATGATATCCCCAGCTCCTCATGCATGCACACAACCTCTCTCTATCAATACACCCCACCAGAGTGGTACATTTGTTATAATTGATAAACCTACAACGACACATCACTATCACCCAAACTCCATCACATTAGGGTTCACTCCTGATGATGATGTACATTTCATGAATTTTGACAAATATATAATGATGTTTATCCACAATTTTAGTATCTTTCAGAATCATTTCATTGCTTTCAATCTTTCATGTATTGCCTATGCATCCCTCCATCTCCTTAACCCATAGCAAACACTAAACGTTTCACTATCTCTGTCATTTTATTTTTTTTTTAGAATGTCATGTAGCTGCAAACATGCAGTATATAGTCTTTTCAGATTGGTTTTATTCAATTAGTAATATGCATTTAAATTACCTCTATATAATTTTATGGCTTGATAGTTCATTTTTTTAGCATTGAATAATATTCCATAGAATTGCTATAATTTCTTCATTAAATGTTTGACAGAATTCACCAGTGAATACATCTGGGCCTGGTGCTTTCTGTTTTGGAAAGTTATTGTTTATTCAATTTTTAAAAGAGATTCAGGTCTATTCAGAGTATCCCTTTCTTCTTGGAAGGTTGTGAAGAATCGAGGGTAGGAAATAATAATTGCCTTAATTTATATTCACAACAGATATTAGGAATGTAAGCCTTTCTTTCTTACTTTCTTAGTTAGCCTGGCTCAAGTCTTAACAGATTTTATTGATCTTTAAAAAACCAGTTTTTGTTTTTGTCAGTCTTCTCTGTTGACCTTCTATGTTATATTTCTGCTCTTTTTCTTTCATGTAACTTACTTTGAATTTAGTTTGCTCTGCCATTTCTATATTCTGAAGGCAAAAGCTTAGATGATTAAGATCTCATTTGCTTATTTTCTAAGATATGTATTCAATGTCATAAATTTTATTTTAAGCAATGCTTTCACTGCATATCTCAAACTTTATTGTGTTTTCATTTTCATTTGGTTTAAAACATGCTGTAATTTCAGTTGAGATTTCTTCTTTGACAAATTGTTATTTAGAACTCTGCTGTTTATGAGTATTTGGGGATTCTCCAGCTATCTTTTTGTTATTGATTTCAAGTTTAATTCCACTGTGTTCTGAGAGCAGGAATTATATGATTCCCATTCTCTTACATTTGTTAAGGTGTGTTTTATGGCCCGGGATGTGGTCTATCTTGGTGAGTGTTCTGTGTGAGCTTAATAGTAATATGTAATCTGCTGTTATTGGATAAAGTAGTCAACAGTTTTAATTATATCTAGGTAACTGATAATGCTTTTGAGTTCAAGTATGTTTTTACTGATTTTCTGCCTAGTGAATCTATACATTTCTAAGGGAGAGGGTGTTAAAATCTTCAACTATATTTGTGGATTTATCTACTTTTCCTCACAATGTTAATAGTTTTTGCTTCACATATTTTGATGCTCTGTTGTTAGGTGAATACACATTAAGGATTTGCATGGATTCTTGGAGCACTGATCACTTTCTCATTGTGTAATGCTTTTATACTTGATAACCTTCTTTGGTCTGATTCCTGTGCTGTCTGAGATTCATGTAACTACTCCCACTTTCTGTTGATTAATGTTAGCATGTTATATTTGTCCATTGTCTTAATCTTTATGTGCTTTTATATTTAAGGGGGGTTATTACAGACCACATATAGTTCAGTCTTGTTTTTTGATTCACTCTGACAATCTATATCTTTTAATTGTGGTATTTAGATCATGATGTTTAAATTAATTATTGATGTAGATGGGTTAATATCTATCATATGTTACTAGTCTTTCCTAATTTATTGTCCTGTTCTTTTTTCCTTTTTGTGTCTTCCACACTTTTCTACTTTTTGTGGTTTTACGTGAGCGTGTTATATTATTCAGTTCTCTCCTATTTCGCATGTCAATTATTCTTATTCTTTCCAGCATTTTTCAGTGGTCCCGCTAGAATTTGCAATATACATTCTTTCATCTCTACTTCCAAATAACACTAGTGTGAATACTTAACACAACATAATGTTCTTCATTCTTCTCTCCTTTGCATCGATATCATTCATTTCACTTAAGCATATATATGTATATATAAAAATGCATAATCAAATAATTATTGCTTGATCTATCTCCTTGATCAATTAAGAATGTAAAAAATCCCTTTATTTTAACTTCACTTTTACTAATGCTCTTTTTTCCTTTATATAGATCTGAGTTTCTGACCTGTATTATTTTTCTTCTCTCTGAAGAACTTTAACATTTCTTGAAAGGCAGGTCTGCTGGAAACAAATTTCCTCAAGTTTTTAGTCTTTTATTATTTTTACTTTTGAAGATTATTCTTCACAAATTATCGTATCAAGAAAGAGACTTCTAGTTGTTTATTTTCCTCTCAACTGTTTAAATATTTCACTCTATACTCTTGTCATTTGCATGTTTTCTAAGGAAAAATCCTTTCTAATTTTTATATTCACTTCTCTATAGGTAAGGTTTTCCTTCCTGCACCTACACCAAGCTTCTTTCAAGATTTTCTCTTCATCTGTGATTTATGAAGTTTTAATAATATATGCCTAGATGTAAAGTCTTTTCTTTTTGCATTTATTCTGCATGGTGGTCTCTGAACTTCCTGGATTTGTGGTTTGGTGTCTGTTATTAATTTGGTAAAGTTTGAAATAATTATACAACTCACTATAATGTAGAGTCAGTCATTATTGCTCCAAGTATTCTGTTTCTGTTTTTGGTTTGTTTGTATTTCCCTTCTATAATCCCCATTATGCATATGTTATTCCTTTTGTAATTATCCCACTTCTGAGATTTCTGATTTCTTTTTAGTTTTATTTTTTGTTTTTTCAGTTTAAGTTTCTATTGACACAACCTCCAGCTCAGAGATTGTTTCCTCAGCCATATCAAACCTACTAATGAGTGCATCAAAGACGTTCTTTATTTCAGTTACAGCATTTTAGATCTCCAGCATTTTTTGATATTTTCTTAAAATTTTTCTCCCTCTTCTTACATTATCCATCTGTTGTTGCACACTGTCTGCTTTTTCCATTAATGCCCTCAGCTTAGTAATTCTACTTTTTTGTTTTCTTTTGTTTGAATTCTTGGTCTGATAAAGCCAACATTCTTTCCACATTTTCTTCTGGTTCTGGTGTTCGTTTAGCTTCTTCAAACTGTTATTTTCCCTTTAGTATATCTTGTAATTTTTTGTTGAAAGGTGTACACAACGTTCTGGATAGAAGAAAATCTGGAAAACAGGCCTTTAGTTATGTAGTGGTAAGGTGTTGGGGAGTAGAAGCATTCTATAGTCTTATGATTAAATTGTAGGATTATGAACTCCAATAGTTTATAACCTGTGGACTTTGCTAGTGCTTCTCAGTTTTTCATCACCTTAGGTAAGACAAGATAATTGGAGTGAGCTGGAGTTGAGTATTTTCTTTCCCCCACATAAATCTAAATTCTGGGGTTATTTTTCTTCCCTTAGTTAGGTTAGGCTCTGACAAAACCCCAGAAAGTTAGACCCTGACGAACCTTGTTTCTCCTGATGAAAGGCCTTGTTAAGTAAGATCAGAAAGCTCTGGTATATTTCATAATGGCATCTTTTTTCTTCCCCCTGCTGGAAGCACAAGAGATTTTTCTCTAATATTCACTGTGGGGAACTAGAAGAGCTCCTGGGTGGTAAAACTTGCAATAATGTAGGAGCCTCTCTATGACTGGACCCCCTTGGAGTTTCTAACTCTCAGAGTTGTCCAAACTGAGCCTCCAGCAATGTGTCAAATACAGCTCAAATTTTACGACCCCAGCACTGATTCTCGAGGAGGTTGTTGCTCAGGTAAACTGTGATTTTCTGCACCTGCCTGTCTGTCCAATTTTTTGACCAGTGGTTTGCCCTGTGACCTTACCTTTCTGAGAGATCTAAAAAGAGATTCTGATTTTCCAGTTTGTCCAACTTGTTACTTGTGGTTAGGATGGATTGGTGACTTTGAAGCTCCTTACATGCCGGTCTGAAAACTGGACGTCTGGCAGTTCCCTGTTTTTTCTTCCTTTATTTTTATTTTTTTAATGAGAAGAATGATAACTATACCTTCATTTTTTTTCTGACCACTTTTTTATTTTTGGATTTATGAACACTTTCTTTAATTTCTATTAATGATCTCACAGAGTAAATGATCTTTGTTTACATGCATCCCATTACATTTATTTTCAGTTATTTAATTTTAAAAATGACAGAGTACCCTTTGAATAAAAATCTTCCCATGAACTACAGTTTGTCTCTCCTCTACCTCCTCTCTCTCTCTCTCATGGCCCCCTGCCCACCAGACACACACATACCTTATCCCTAACCTCAAGGATGTAAATTCTAATAGGAAAACAATAAGGCTACAATTGATTTAAGATCAAGGGACTCTGATGAACCAAAAGACAATATCCTCCTGGAAATTTGAGGAGTTCTTATAGAGGAAGTAACAATTGAATAGAGGTTTAAACAATAAGGAAAAGTTAGCCAGCAATAGAAAGGAGATGGACATGGGAAAGAACATTCTAATCAGTGATAGGAATATGATGCAAGGATGCAGAAATGAGAGAGAATTGTACACAGCACACTTGAAATTTTGCAATTAATTGAGCATAGGCTGAATGCGGGATGCACTCTGAGCAGTGACAACACATTTTAAACCCAGAGTGTATTTAATAGATGCTTTCTGTCGCCAGGCATTGGTTTCATGGAAGACAATTTTTGCATGGACTGGGGTTGGGGAGGATGGTTTCTGGATGATTCAAGTGCATTACATTTATTTTGCACTTTATTTCCATTATTATTACATTGTGATATATAATGAAATAGTTATAAAACTCACCATCATATAGAATCAGGGGAGCCCTGAGCTTGTTTAACTAGATGGTCCCATCTAGGGGTGACGGGTGACAGTGACAGATCATCAGATGCTAGATTCTCATAAGGAGCACGCAACCTAGAATCCTTGCATGTGCTGTTCACAGTAGGGTTCGTGCTCCTATGAGAATTTAATGCCACTGCCGATCTGACAAAACAGAACTCCGGCGGTAATGTGAGTGATGGGGAGCGGCTGTAAATAACGCTGAAGCTTTGTTTGCTCACCCTCCGCTCATATTCTGCTGTGCAGCCTGGTTCCTATCAGGCCACGAACTGGTACTGATGTATAGAACCTTGGGAAGGATCTCCTAAGCCAAACCCATTTCTGAAGTATATTATTCATTATCTTCTGAGGCCCAGCAAAATAAAACGGGAACACAGATCAATGCATTCTCGTATGGCAGTGGAATCAGTCTTCCTTCTTACGTATTATTTCCCCCAAATCACAAATCAGCTTCAAGTTCTGAACACGCAGAATATAGATAGGTACAAACTATCTTTGGAAATACAAGCCATTATTTTTTGGAAAATCAACACTGGAAAGCAAAGGTATTGCCCTTTTTGCGGGGTGGGCAAAGGTGGTTTTGAATAGCTCTCCGGATGAGTGTTTCTGTTTCCTATCAGTTGTCATATTAATGCATGAGTACATAACATTTTACACTAAGGAAGATAAAAGTCAATTTTTCACTTATGCAGAAAAAATAAATGTACACTTAACATTATGGCAGGTGCTTTTAGGATAGAAAGCAGAGAGTAAAGAAAATAGCCATGTTTGAACTTAAATGGCCAAACTGAATTCAGTTTTTGATGCTGCATTTCTTTTTGTTTTGCTAGTTGTTTTCCAACTGATGTAAGTACTATTTTTCCACACCATACAGATTTCAATGCATGTGAATTTGTCATCAGGACATTGGCAGTTTGACATAATGAAGTTCTAATGACTGAGCACATACTGTGACTAGACTTTTTACATTATGTATAAAGAGCACTTTTATGTGTGAGTATATTGGCCCACAAAAAAAAAAAAAAAAAAAAAATCTTTGCTGGCCAGGCACAGTGGCTCATGCCTCTAATCCCAGAACTTTGGGAGGCCGAGGCTGGTGGATCACGAGGTTAGGAGATCGAGACCATTCTGGCTAACATGGTGAAACCCCCTCTACTAAAAATACAAAAAATTAGCCTGGCGTGGTGGCGGGCGACTGTAGTCCCAGATACTCGGGAGGCTGAGGCAGGAGAATGGCGTGAACCAAGGAGGCAGAGCTTGCAGTGAGCTGAGATCCCGCCACCGCACTCCAGCCTGGGAGACAGAGCGAGACTCCGTCTCATTTAAAAAAAAAAAAAAAAAAAAAAAAAAAAAAAATCTTTGCTATATCTTGCTTGAGCTATTTCAGTAATTTCTCAGGCTGACTCCCTGGATTTTACATTCTAGTTTCAAAACACTCTGCCCACTTTTGTTAAGCCAATCTTTATGAGATTTAAGATAGAAGGTTTGAGAATCCCTCAGTGGCTTTCCTAACTCTCAAAGACATTGATCAGCCCAAGATCTGTTTTTCCAAACTGATGGCACTTTTCTACTGTGTTATTGGGCATTCCACATGTTCTGTGAACCCACATATGCTTCATCAACAAGTTAACGATGTCCATGACGTTTTTTTCCTACCTGTTGATTGAATTCTTTGCCTACAACTCCAATTCTCAGACCTATCTAGTTCAAATTAAATTTTCCTCTCTCCTGATCTTTCATTAAAAGTTTTAACCTTCATATCTTTAATGAGACACTTAGAACAATATGTCTCATGTTCCAGTTTGCTTTACTGGATTGTGAGTTCTTGACGGACAAATTTATTATCTCCCTGCCTTAGTCTGTTTGGGCTTCTATAACAAAATACTACAGAATGGTGGCATATAAGCAACAGAAATTTGTTGCTCACAGTTCTGGAGACTCGGAAGTCCAAGAACAAGGTGTCAGCAGACTCAGTGTCTGATGAGGACCTTCTCTCTGGTTCATAGATGGCCATCTTTTCACTGTCCTCAAATGGTGAAAGGGAAAAGGGAGCTCTCTGGAGCTTTTATAATGGCACTAATTACAATCATAAAGGCTGTGCAATAATGAGCTACTCACCTCCAAAAGGCCCTATCACATAACAACATTGCATTGGGTGTTAGCATTTCAGTGTATGAACTGGGGGGTGGAATAAACATTCAGTCTAAAGCACTCCCCATATCTCTACATCCTCCCCTAAATTATATGCATGCATTGTTTTGTTTATTGTAACAGAACCACAGTTCGGTAGTTCTTTTTCTCAGCTGTATTCCTAGAGGAATCCTCAGGATATAAAAACAATCCTAAATTGATTATTCCTTAGTTTACATCTCCCTTTCCCAACTTACTGCAATATGGAGAAAACTGCTTGGTTGTCTTTCAGGGTGAGTTAGGTCAACAATGGCCATGAAATTAGTCATGGAAAGAAAAGCTAGAGGAAATCACTTACATATTTCCCAGTTTTACATCCACCTGTATATCCTTATCTTTTTTCCTAATCTACACCTTTTTGTACCCTTGTACATTCTGCACACTTTTAATTCACTTTCGTGCATGATTCTACTGTTCTCTGTAAATATTTCCAAAAAAATGAAAATATCCTCCAACTCCCCACAATGTAAAATATTTATGCCTTTTACTTCTGTCTTATGGTTTAACTGTGACATATTATTACTATTCGTTTGCAATTATTATTTTTATGATAATTAATTGCAAGCTATTCTAAGTCCCAGGGCTGGTGTGTTTTTTTAGGAACTCTCTAGACATGGGCTATAGGAAATGAGATCTAGGCTAACCTGAAGGATTATCCCATAAGAAACAATTATGCTAAAGTCCTTTATTCTTCTTCCTTTTACTTCTACCCAAGTATGAGTTTGCGTGTAGTTTTGTATCTAACATCATTTTGTAAGATATATATGTGGTTCATAGCGCAACTCTCTGAGCAAGAAAACATCAGTATGGTCTTAAGGATATTTATCTTTTCTAGCTTTGTGAGTGCATGCATTTTCTGTTCACTGTGCCTCAACTAAATTTTATACCAGGAGAAAATCCTGGAGTGTTTTGATTTATGTGGTAGAAACTTCACAAGGAAGTCAAGTACCCACTTTCCTACTTTGGATAGAGAAAGGTAAATAAACACAGATTTCTCCATGACCTTTGTGTAAGCTCCAAATTTTGAGATACTTTGACCCTACACATACTTGCCCTTGCACCTGATAATATTGTTTGCAAACAAATCTTTGTTTTATTATTTTTAAAACAGGGTGCACTGTAAAGTAGATTTGTTGACAGGGATATGTGGGTGCTATAGAAACTGAAACATAGCTGGAGCTGAAGCCACGTCGTTGTCTCAGGTAAATACCCGAGATTTGTTTTCCCACGGTCACAGAAAGCTAGGACGCGGACACAGAAAGTGAGGTTTAGAGCGGAAGTTTAACAGGCGAAAGAGAAGAGCTCTCTGCAGCAGAGAGGGGTAGTGGATAAATGGGTGGCTGGTTTGGCGGTGGAATGCAAGGGATTTTATAGATGAGCTTGAGAAGGTGGTGTCTGATTTACATAGGGCACAAAAGACTGTTCTGTTCGGACCAGGTGTGCCATTTACATAGATGGGTTCTCTACCTGGCTGGTGCCATGTTGCCTGCTTCTTTACTGTACATGTGGTTGACAAAGAAAAGGGAAGATGGAGTCGCCATGTTGAACATGCCCAGACCTCAGGTAGCCCTATTCTATTGGCACAGCTGCTGGCATTTACCCATACAAGCTTCCAGCTTGCTTATCTATGTCTGCAGCTCAATTTTTCAGACTTCTGTTTGTTAGAAAAGAAATGATTTGAGAACTACCTTTTGTTAAAAAGGGAAATTCCACCCAAGTCTCTTTTACCCTATCTGCCTAAATAATTTCTTTCTAGCTCCGGTATTAGTGCCATACACAGGATGGGTATTCTGTGTATGTCTTTTTAATTATCTGTTGGCTGCATTTAGAAAACAAGGAATAGAAAGGGAAGAGATTTGGACACCAAACAAGCCTAGTAGACAGCAAGCTCTACAAGATTAGGAACCATGAATACCCCAAACTCTGTGTGGTTCCAAACTCCTAGCATTGTTGCTGTGCCCAGAAAAAATGTATTTGTTGAACAAAACAAACAAACCAACAAAAACAAACATAAATAGGATTAAGTTATGGCTCTGTCATTTACCAACTGTCCTGCTAAGAATTAGGTTATTTAACCATTAGTTTCTTCTTCATCATTGAAATTAGGATCATAATACCTAGTTTCCTGAATTGCTGCCATATTTAAAGAAATGTGCCCGAAAGATTTTCTAAAATACAACAGATATTGAAGAGATGCTAATGGAATAAATAGATGGATGAATGAATTAATTAATGGATAGGTGGATGGATTGATGGATAGATTGATGGATGGGAAGATGGATGGATAGCTAGATGAATTGAAACGCTCACACAGGAAGATGTTGAAGTGCATACAGATACACTCATAAGTTAACTTTACAAATACTTCCTTAGAAAATAAGGAAGTGATTATTGGCTTTAGTTTCTGTCCTAATCCCAAAGTTATTAGCAGAATTCCATATATCCCTTGCACATATAGCTTAAATGACAGCCTTATTTTATCAGATTACCCCTGACTCCCTCACCTACCCCTGCCAGTTGTAAACACATTGGAAAAGAAAGAAAGAAAAAAAGATGACAATGCAAGTATTACACTTTGGCTCCCAAAGTACCATCTTTGTGCTTAGTATTCATTCTTCACCTTTTCCATTCAGTACTTGACAGGTTTCAGAATAGGAAGCAAAAAGATAGCAATGATTAAATTTGGAATGATAATCTAGCTTCATAAATTAGACTGTTATTCTCCATTCACATTGCGAGAGTTACAAGGGAACATATTTATCTCCTGTTAGAAATTAAACTTCTGGATTTATACTTACATTGACAAAGTTCATCTCTGCTTTTCTTCTCTTGATGTTCATATTTAACAACAGTCTTTGAATATGCTAACAATTTCATCTTCTTTAACAGAGTACTTAATTTGTCTCTACTCAGCCTTAATTTATGCATTTATTAACTTGATATCTTTTAAAAAATAGGTGGGGGTATACTAAAATGTACGTGCTTTTGTGTATGTGTATGTGAACGCATAAATTCACAGTTGAAAAGAGCAATATCTTTTTAAAAGGAACTAAACATTAGCCATCCTAGACTGTATACTGAATTACTTACTGGCTAACTTCATTAGCATTTCAGTAATGTAATGCCTTAATTGTTCTATGAAATTGCTTTAATCTTTCTCTCCTCAGTAATGAGAAATGCCTCACCCTATTGTAAAACTTTTGAAGTATTGTGTGCAGTTCTGAATCTCCCTGACCCTTTCAAACAGCATCTCTAGAAGACAACACTTGCTGAACTTTTAAGTATGCCTTCCCAAACCTGAATTCTGCCTATCTCCTCAGCCAATTCCTTCCCATTCACCATTTCCAGTAATCAAGATTCCCTTGTTTCTTGTAGCCCTTTGATTTTGCAAGGGAAGAATTTGATACCATAAAGTCAAGTCCACACAAAGCAGTAAAAGGATATTATGGTTCATTCAAATATATCTGCTAATTCCCAGAAACTGCTTTTCCTGAATCCACACTCTTGCCTCTCCTCACCTTGAAGACTATATTCCCTGTCTCAGAAATCCTCTCTTTTCACTCTCTTCCATGAGTGCATTTATCATACAGTTATCATCTAAGTGAGCTGTAATCATTGACAAATATTTTATTTTTCCTGGATCTATATTTCACCTGGCAATTTTGTCTTTATCGCAAGTTGATTTGGGAGGTCCCCATAGAAAAATTCTTTCAAAACTGGTTTTATAACTAAATGCTTGTGTGTCTTGCATGAGTCATTTAACCTTTCTGAGTCTTAATTTCCTCAACTGAGAGATAGGCTCAGTGACTTCTGACTAAATGGGTTAAAAAGATTGCATTAAGAATGAAATGTAAAACAAAATAACATGTAAATTATAAAATGGAGAAATAAACTATGTCCTACATTTGAGGATGTATTTTATCATCAACATCTATTTCTAATCTAATAATAAAAGAATGAGAGAAAGAAAGAATGAGAGAAAGAAAGAATGAGAGAAAGAAAGAATGAGAGAAAGAATGAGAGAAAGAGACAAAGAAATAGAAAGGAGAGACAGAGAAAAATACGAAGACAGTGGAAAAAAGTATTCTATGTGTAGCCCACAATAGTTAAACTTGTAAATTAAATGATACTTGATGGGGAAAGGGCAAGATTTGTGTTGCTTTTGTTTTTGTTTTGTTTGAGTAGATTGAAATCAGCAGCTCTTGAGAAAAGTCTGCCTTTGCATTCTAAAAAAAAAAAAAAAAAAAAAAAAACCCTGAAACACATGATTTGCACATGTATTTAATACAGTTACAACAAAAAATTGAGAATAAATAATTTATTGAGTGAATTTTATTCGTCTTAAGACACTGACCTTTCTCTACAAAGATAACTGCAGTTGCCTCCAGCTACGTGACTTACTTGAGATTTTTTTTTTCATTAGTGAAAGCAGTTTTGGCAACTCTATTCTTGAAATGAGATGTCAACCAAATGCTCAAATATTTACGAATTGACATTTTGTGTCTTTTAAATATTCAGTCTTTCAAGGTGCATGCGTCCTCCCTAGTGTATAGCTATGAAGATTCAGTTGCAAAAAAAAAAAAACCCATTGAAATAAAAAGGATGTGTTATAACACATGACTTGAAATCTTAATGTGGTGCCACAGATCAGTCTAACCAATAAGCATCAAAGTTCAGTTCCAGCATCAGTATTTTTATGATAATTTTCTGTTTTTTTTTTTTTTCCATTTTCTCCTGTGACTGGGTTATAGAAGGCTCCAGGTAATGTTTGTGTTGTAAAATTGAGGCCAGTAATTTAATCCCCCCATAAAACTCGCTCACAATTACAATAGCATTGAAATGGTACATAAATGAGTTCTTCATAAAGCAGAAAAGAAAAATGGTGCAACAGTTAAGCTTTTTAATGATGGGCACTAAAGCAATGCTGCTGATTAGATTCTTTGCTAATTACCTTCTGTTACTTAGATGGGATGTATTTCAGCAGAATACAAACATCTATTCAGAAATAGTTGTTTTCTTGGTAACAATATGAAAACATTTGACTCTGAAGTTGAAAACTACCTCTCAGGATTGTATCATCCAGTCCTCAGCTTGCCGACAAATAAAATCACGTGCCATCTGAAACATGGCCAGAATGGCTTCTATTCTACAAGGTTGTATCCACTTTACATAAGGAGGTGAAAAAGCGCAGCAGTAATATTTACGCTGAAACTTGAAAACCAAAAGGTCTGGGTGAAGAGCTTTGGAAATGGGGACCAGACTAGAAAAGCACCGAGGCAAAGATGAGTTAAGTCTGTGAATAAAGGAGAAAGTAGTCCAGGATGAATTTAGAGAGTTAGGAAGAAGTGACATGGGCTTTCTAGGCCAGCCCAAGATATTAGTGTTTTAGTTTAAGGGTTATTGAAAAGCCTGGAGGGCCTAATTAAAAAATAATATCTAATTAAGTCTTAAGAAAATCACCTGTATGCCCAATGAACAATGGGCTGCATGAGTTAAAGATGAAAATAGGGAGCCATATTACAAGTCTGTAGGGAATGAATTGTGACACCTGTACCCCTTCCCATTTGATCTACTGAAGCTCTAAATGGCAAGGTCACTGTATTTGGAGATAAGACCTTTAAGACGATAACTAAGGTTAAATAAGGGCAAAAGAGTAGACTTCTAATCCAAAAGGAAAGGTGAACATATGAGAGGAGAAGACACACGAGAAGCCAGGAACATACAGAGGAAAGGCTGTGTGAGGACGAGAACACAGTGAGAAGGTGGCCGTCTGCAGCAAGGACACCAGGTCTCTGCAGAAACCAACCTTCCTGGCACCTTGACCTTAGATGTCGAGACTTCAGAGTTGTGAGAAAATAAGTTTCTGTTGATTTAACAGAATATCACATACTGGGTGATATTCTGTTATGGCAGCCTGAGCAGAATAATATCCAGGTTACTGAGTAAACTTGGTAAGTAATAAAGGTGGTTTATATTATGTTGCTTAAAATCCAAATGGGGAGAAATAATATACAGAGACAAATACAGAGAGACAAAAATAAACAAGGATAAAATGTGTTTTAAAGGTGGAGTTTTCTACCTGCTCATGAATTGGGTGTAGAGTAAGTGACAGAGAAATGGCAACAATAGACCTATGGTTATATGACAGCATCATTTTCTTATTCAGAGACAGATGGACGAGGAGCACTTCAGGGGGAAATTGGTGGTTCTTCCTCTAACATGCTAATTTTGATATTCTTTTGGAGATATAAAGACATAGGATATATGAGCAATACTTCAGAAAGTTATATATTTGGAAGTCATTTTCACCTCCTATAAAAGCGATAGTATTCCACTTGTTAAATTTCCAGTTATCCAGAATTTATTACTTAACAGATGAACTTTAATACCCACAGGTGCATGTGCATAAACACACACACACACACACACACACACTCTTGCCCAATTTCAACCAAGATTTATTAAATGGCTACTACATTGCAAGACTGTGATATCCTCTTGGATCGTGATTTTTCCCTGGTGAAACACAGAACCTAATATCTATTAAACCTAATAGATATTAAAAGTTTGCAGACAAGAGGAAATATGGATTGAGTATTTTGTCTACATATATAGACATATATAGACTATATAATTTTTATATAATATACATTTATATATATTTTCATATATTTTAAATATACTTTTATATTTAGTTATTTATAAATATATACAAATATATAAATATTTTTATATTATAAAATACATAATATATAAATATGTATTATATATATAAAGCAGACTTTAATTGTCTGCTTTTTGGTCTATATTTTATCTATATATATAGATATTAAAGTACAATGTGATGGTATTAGTCTGTTTTTACGCTGCTGTGATACATACCTTAGTCTGGGCAAAAGAAAGAGGTTTAATGGGACTCACAGATTCACATAGCTGGAGAGGCCTCACAACCACGGCAGATGGCATGGAGGAGCAAGTCGCATCTTATGTGGATGGCGGCAGGCAAAGAGAGAGCTTGTGCAGCAAACTCCCATTTTTAAAGCCATGAGATGTTATGAGACTTATCCTCTATCACAACAGCACAGGAAAAACCCACCCCATAATTCAATCATCTTCCACTGGGTCCCTCCCACAACTTCAGAAATTAGCTGGGCCCAGAGCCAGTAGACTAGGGTGGCCTGGGACTTAGGGAGACACCAGCTGACACAGGTAAGATAGGGCTTGCGCCATTCTTTCCCCAACCCCAAGTAGTGCAGCTCTTAGCCATAAAAGTGACTCTTTCCTTCTGCTTAAGAAAAGCAGAGTGAAGAGTAAAAAGGACTTGGTCTTGCATCTTGTATACCAGCTCAGCCACAGGATAGGACACTGGGTCGAGTTGTGAGGCCCACATTCCAGGTCCTAGCTCTTGGATGACATTTTTAGACATATCCTGGGCCAACAGGGAACCCACTGCTTTGAAAGGAAGGACCCAGTTTTGGCAGGATTCATCAGTCACTGACTAAAGAGCCCTTGGGCCCTGAATCATCACCAGCTATACCCAGGGAGGATGGCATGGGCCTTGGGCTCTGAGATATCTTGGCTCCAGAGGAGATCCAGTACATTCCCGGCTGTAGTGGCTACAGTTAAAGTCTCCTTCTATTTGAGAAAAGCAGAGGAAAAACTACAGAGAACTTTGTCTTGCATGCTAAATACTAGCTTGACCACAGTGGGTTAGAGCAATAAGCAGGCTCTTGAGGTCCCCATGTTTAGGTACAGGCTTTTGGACAGCATTTCTGCATCTACACTGGGCCAGAGGAGAGTCCACTGCTCTCAAAGGTGAGTTCCAGTCCTTGCAAACTGACTGAAGACCTCTTGCATTTAAGAGCTGGCAGTAGTTCTTAAGGTAGGAGCCTGGTGGGCCCCCCAACCTTCCATGGGCCAGTGGTGGAGATGGCCACAGAATGAGGCTCTGGTGTCCATGGAAAGGAGAGGAAAGAGTGGAAAGCAATTTATATTGTGGTTTGTATGCCAGCTTAGCTGCAGTAAAAGAGAACATCAGGTAAATTGCTGAGGTTTTTGACGCCAGTCCCTGGCTCCCAGACAGCATTTCTGATCACTGGGGCTTGGGGGAGCTCACCACCCTCAAGAAAGGGCCTTAGGCAAGGCCCAGTGTTGTACTGGCTCTAGGTCTGACCCAGCAAAGTCCCAGTGGTGGTGGCCACAGAGGTGCTGCATCACCACACCCCCCGTTTCAAGTGGATCAGCACAGAGAGAGAAAGAAAGAAAGAAAGAGAGAGACAGACAGACAGACAGAGACAGACAGACATTCCATACGTTTGGAAGAAAATAAGGGAAAAGGACAAGAATCTCTGCCTGGTAATCCAGAGAATTCTTTAAGATCTTATCCAAGACCACTAAGGTGATACCCTCTACAAGTCTGCCAAAGTCGCAGCATTATTAGGCTTGGGGAACAAGTGCATTTGAATACCTTGAAAACCTTTCCAAGTAAGAAAGGCACACGCAAGCCCAGACTGTGAAGACTACAATAAATACCTAACTCTTCAATGCCCAGACACCAAAGAACATCTACAAGCATCAACGCAATCCAGGAAAACATGATGACCTCACCAAACAACCTAAATAAGCCAGCAGGGACAAATCCTGGAGAAACAGGGATATATGACCTTTCAGACAGATAATTCAAAATAGCTGTTTTGCAGAAACTCATAGAAATTCAAGACAACCTAGAGAAGGCATTCAAAATTTTATCAGATAAATTTTTCCAACAATACATCAGAAAGCTCTTTCACCATGATCAACTGGGATATATCCCAGCGAATCATATGGACAAAGTCCATATGATTATTTCAACTGATGTTGAGAAAGCATTTGATAAAGTTCAGTATCTCTTCATGATTAAAAAAAAAAAAAAAAAAAAAAAAAAGGTTGGTATAGAAAGAACATGTCGGCCGGGTGCAGTGGCTCATGCCTGTAATCCCAGCACTTTGGGAGGCCAAGGCGGGTGGATCACGAGGTCAGGAGATCGAGAGCATCCTGGCTAACACGGTGAAACCCTGTCTCTACTAAAAAATACAAAAACTTAGCCGGGCGTGGTGGCGGGCGCCTGTAGTCCCAGCTACTCGGGAGGCTGAGGCAGGAGAATGGCACGAACCCGGGAGGCGGAGCTTGCAGTGAGCTGAGATCCAGCCACTGCACTCCAGCCTGGGTGACAGAGCAAGACTCCGTCTCAAAAAAAAAAAAAAAAAAAAAAGATCATGTCTCAGCATAATAAAGCCATATATGACAGACCCACAACTAAGATGTAACTGAATGTGGAAAAACTGACAGTATTTCCTCTTAAATCTGGAACATGACAAGAATGCCCACATTCACGACTGTTATTCAGCATAGTACTAGAAGTCTTAGCTAGAGCAGTTAGACAAGAGAATGAAATAAATGGTATCCCAGTTAGAAAGAAAAAAGTCAAATTATCCTCGTTTGCAGATGATATAATCTTAAATTCTGAAAAACCTAAAGATTCTACAAAAAAATTAAAACTGATCAACAATTCAGTAAAGTTGCAGGATACAAAACCATACAAAAGTAAGTAGCATTTCTACATGCCAACAGTGAACAATCTGAAAAGGAAATTGCAACATTAATCCCAGGTGCAATAGTCACAAATTAATTACATTTATACCCAGGAATTAAACACCCAGGAATTTACCAAAAAGTGAAATATTTCTACAATGAAAACTATAAAACACTGATGAAAGAAATTTAAAAAGGACACAAAAAATGGAAAGATATTTTATATTCACGGATTGGAAGAATTCATATTGTTAAAATGTCCACACTACTCAAAGCAATCTACGGATTCATGCAATCCCTATTGAAATACCAATGACATTCTTCACATAAATTGAAAAAAAAAAAAAAGACTATGAAATTTATATGGAATCACAAAAGACCCAGAATAGCCAAAGGCATCCCGAAAAAAAGAACAAAATTCAAGGAATCATGTCCAAATTATACTACTGAGTTATAGTAACAAAAACAGCATGATACTGGCATAAGGATAGACATACAAACACATGTAAAAAAATAGAGAACCCAGAAACAAATCTACAACCTACAGTGAACTCAATTTTGATGAAAGTTCTAAGAACATACACTGAGGAAAAGACAATATCCTCAATAAATGGTGCTGGGAAAACTGAATATCCACAATGCAGAAGAATGAAACTAATTCCCGGTATTTTGCCATATATAAAACTAAAATCAAAATGAAATAAAAGCTTAAATATAAGACCACAAACTATGAAACTACTATAAGAAAACATTGAGGCAACTTTTCAGGACATTAGTCTGAACAAAATTTTCTTGAGTAATTCCCCACAAGCACAGACAAGCAAAGCAAAAATGGACAAATGGGATTACATCAAGTTAAAAAGATTCTGGCACAGCAAAGGAAAGAATCAACAAAGTGAAGAGATGACTCACTGAATGGGAGAAAATATTTGCAAACCATCCATCTGACAAGGGATCAATAACCAGAATATATAAGGAACTCAAAGAATTCTATAGGAAAAATTCCAGTAATCCTATTTAAAAATGGACAAAATATTTGAATAGATATTCTCAAAAGAAGACACACAAATGGCAAACAGGCATATGAAAAGGTGCTCAACATCACTGATCATCAGAGAAATTCAAATGCAAACTACAATGAGATATCATCTTGCCTCAGTTAAAATGGCTTATATCCAAAAGTCAAGTAATAACAAAAGCTGAAAAAATAAATAAATAATATTTTTAAAAATCTGCAATACTTAAACCTTTTGGGCCAGACGCAGTGGCTCACACCTGTAATCCCAGCACTTTGGAAGGCTGAGACAGGTGGATCACGAGGTCAGGAGTTCGAGACCAGCCTGACCATCATGGTGAAACCCCATCTCTTCTAAAATCCAAAAACCTAACCGGGTGTGGTGACGCGTGCCTGTAGTCCCAGCTACTGGGGAGGCTGAGGCAGGGGAATTGCTTGAACCCAGGTGGTGGAGGTTGTAGTGAGCTGAGACCACACTATCGCACTCCAGCCTGGGGGACAGAGTAAGACTGTAAAAATAAAAAAGTAACAAAAGCTGGTGAGTATGTAGAGAAAAGGGAAACCTTGAACACTGTTGATGGGAATGGAAGTCAGTACAATGACCATGGAGAACAGTTTGAAGGTTCCTGAAAAAAACTAAAAATAGAGTTACCATGTGATCTAGCAATCCCACTGCTGGGTATATACCCAAAACAAAGGAAATCAGTATATCTAAGAGATACTTGCACTTCCATGTTTGTTGCACCACTGTTCACCATAGCTAAGATTTGGAAGCAACCTAAGTGTCTATCAACAAATGAATGGATAAAGAAAATGTGGTACTTATACACAATGGAGTACCAGTCAGCCATTTTAAAAAAAATGAGATCCTGTCATTTGCAACAATATAGATGGAACTGGAGGTCATTTTGTTAAGTGAAATAAGCCAGGTACAGAAAGACAAACATCACATATTCTCACTTAATTCTGGGTTCCAAAAATCACAATAATTGAACTAATGGAGATAAATAGAAGGATGATTACTAAAGGCTGGTAAAGGCAGTTGGGGATAAGGGCAAGGTGGGGATGGTTAATAGGTTAAAAAAAAAAGAATGAATAATACCTAGTATTTGATAGAACAACAGGGGGCCTATACTCAATAATAATTTAATTGTCCATTTTAAAATAGCTAAAAGAATATAAATGGATTGTTTGTAACACAAAGGAAAAATGTTTGAGGGGATGGATACCCAATTTTCCATGAAATTGCTATTATGCACTGCATGCCTGTACCAAAATATATCATGAACCCCATAAATACACCTACCGTCTACCCATAAAAATTAAATAGTAGGCCAGGCACGGTGGCTCAAGCCTGTAATCCCAGCACTTTGGGAGGCCGAGACGGGTGGATCACGAGGTCAGGAGATCGAGACCAGCCTGGCTAACACGGTGAAATCCCGTCTCTACTAAAAATACAAAAAACTAGCCGGGCGAGGTGGCGGGCGCCTGTAGTCCCAGCTATTTGGGAGGCTGAGGCAGGAGAATGGCGTAAACCTGGGAGGCAGAGCTTGTAGTGAGCTGAGATCCGGCCACTGCACTCCAGCCTGGGTGACAGAGCAAGACTCTTGTCTCAAAAAAAAAAAAAAAAAAAATTAAATACTAAAAATAATTAAAATTGAAATTTAATTTAAAAATAAACAGGATTTTAGACTTTAGATGTCTTATTTTAATTAAGACATACAAAATATTGAATGAAGGAAAATGAATAAAAGAACACAAATGGAAGGATACTAGAAAGAGAACTATGCTTAAACTATTCTTAATTGTAATTTAATGGACAATATGTTTTGTGGGAGCAGAGGATAGATATGATATCTGTAAATATTATTTAAATGAATCATGTGGTTATCCAGACATTAAAATACTTATGTTGGTTCCTTTGGAAATAAATTACATATTCAATAAGTTAGTTAAATATAGTTATTGATAATATTAATAGTATACATAATTTGATGATAGTTAACTCTAGGCTTATAGCATGTTGAATCATCATACTGATATGACAAAAATTAGAATTATTATATTACACAGGCAGTAGTCATCCCTTATTCACAGCACAGTTTGTTACCTGTTGTCAACTATGGCCTGAAGGTAGGTAAATACAGTCAAGTAAGATACTTTTAGAGAGAGACAGCAAATTCTCATAATTTTCATTACAGTATATTGTCATAATTGTTCTATTTTATTATTGTTGTTAATCTTTTACTGTGCCTAATTTATAAATTAAACTTTACCATATGTATGAATTTATTGGGGAAAAAAACACAGTACATATAGGGTTCCATACTATCTGGGCTTCAGGCATCCACAAGGGGTCTTGAATAAGGAGGGAACTATTGTAATGTAAATGAGTCATAACAAGTTTCTTTATGGCTCCCTTTCTACCTCTCCCTCTCCCTTCATTTTCCTTTGTCTCTCATTCCTTCTTTCCTTCCTTCTCTCCCTCCTTCCCTCCCTCACTCCCTTCCTTTTTTCCTTCCTTCCTCCCAACAGCCATGTAATCTTGAATGCAAATCCTTCCTTGATCAAGATACCCCTTTCAGATGAGTTTTAACCAAAATGTTGATTGCAGGCTGAGAGATTCTGCAGCAGAGAACCCAGCTAAGCTCTATCTTGATTACCGACTCACAGAAACTGAAATAATAAATGACCATTACCTTAGGATGCTAATTCTATGTAATTTTGTTAGGTAGTAAGAGATAACTGATAGAGTAAATGTGGCTGGAATGTATTGAGAGTTACAGAGCTGGAATAAGATAAAGATGGGGACATAAGCCGGGGTCAAATTTTAGCAGTCTTGTAGATTATGATAAGAACTTTAGCATTTTTTCTACATGCAGTGGGAAGTCATTGAATGATATGGAGTAACAATGGTCACATGACCTGAATAACTTTTTTTAAAAGATCACTCCAGTCACTATATAGTGGAAAAATTGTGTCTGAATAGGTATAAGAAACCTTGAGATTAGTAATTCACAGGAGAGACAGCAGCTCTGTGAACTCCAGTAGTCAAAAGTAGCTTTGCAAAGGAAGAATTGCACTTACCTTTATAAATTGCTTAGGATATGGATGGGTCAAAGAGGAGAGGGAGAATAGTCGATGATAGGAAGAAAGAGTTGAGAGTAGTTTTGAATATGGGAATGGATGAGCCTTATGTATAGAGAATGGTTATGATTTGATTGCAATAGGGAGTCTACATTAATAAATAAAAAATAATTTGGATCAAGAAGAAACTGAATTTCATCACCTTATCAGAAAAGAGCAACAGAATGGGACTTGGAGAGTCAGAGACTCAGGGTGAACTCACATTCATAACTTATTGATAATAAGCCTCCCAGAGAGGCTCCTTAGAGAAGCTCTTCCAACTGTAGCAATGTGATCAAGGTAAATACTTTTATCATTCACACACAGGGAGAAAATACTGAATCTATTAAGAGAATAAATTAGTTATGAAAACAGATTATGTGCATCATATGACAAAGTATCCATATGGAGTACACTACATCAGAACTCGGGTAGAGCTTTAAACATGTGAATGATAGAAGATAAAAGTATAACATTCTTTAATTTTCAACCGTTTCAATGAGCTGGGAGATCAAACTTTAGACATTTTCTGTCTAAACTGAGTGCAGAAATAGGAGGATTAAGAAAACAACAGAAAACGTACTGAAGTTGATAACTGAGGACCTGAATGAAAAAACACCTCACTTTATTTTGTGACAACAAAAACAAAACAAAATAAGAACAGAATTTCATATTTGAGATATGAAATTCAAATACAAATTACCTTTCAATATTTGTATAGTTCTGTGGAAGGTAAAACCCTCTCTTCTGTCTGATTTCTGTTTAGAGAGAAAGCACAGAGAGAGTTTCCTCTCAAATCATATCCTAGGTTTCTCAGGAACAATGCCTTTAAAATATGTCAGTCTCTTGCAGCTGGCAAAGTAACTCATCGGAGCTCAGGTACATGACAGCCTCTACTCTTGGAAGAACTAAGTGGAGGCACAAAAGGCCTCTTGTGAAAAGCCTCTGGTGTTTTAATATTGCTAATTTCTACCCATCTGGCAACACTATGTGTAGGAAAACACAGGGTACAAAAACTGGTGACCACTCAACCATATAAGTGCTTCACAGTTAGCACTTTAAGAATTATTTACATTAGATCCCAAATAGAGTTTGCTTTTACTGTGGTTTGGTGAAGTTTAACCAAACAGTCGTCGAAGACAAACATTAGGGTTTGTGTCAATATCAAGCCTCTTTCCAACTTGGGGACTTTGACTAAGAACTTACAGTTGTTACAATAAATTATTGTAAATACAGGATGGTTTTCTTTTCTCATAGAGTTGTAGTGATGATTATATGTGAATACACACTTAAATACTTTTGCTGGCACAAACACTATTAGGTAATTTTTAGTTACTTTCAATGCCACTTGATATTTATACTATCCCTATAATCCAGATATGACCTTTATTTTTTCAGATAAGAAGCAATTTAATATCTTCAAACTTAAATCTACCTAAATTTAAACTTATTTTTATAATTTATATTTATATAATTGATGTTATAAATGAGGAAAAAAATCCAGCCATAATTTATCATCAATGAATGAATGCTACTCATACTCTGGTACCTTAAACATAAACTTCACATCTAGTTACATATTTAGAATATACAGGTGTTACACTCATTTTTAAAACTTATTTTTCCACTTACAATGTACTCTATACATCTTACCATATAAATATATATATAACATATATATGTTAATTGTATCATTTTTATTTTTCACTGTTACTTTCCAAGTACTTAATACAAATATCTTTAACTACTGGACACCCAAAGAACATTTGCTCTGTGAATGAAATAATTATCTTTGTTATTCTGTTGTTTAAATTTTTCATAGTTTATTCAATAAAATACACGCTGTTAAGTATGTACGAGGGTAGACAAATATGAACATAAACTTTTTTGATTATTTCCTAAAATTCCTCCATTTTTAAAAGCGTTTACTAGAGGTGAATTAAAGGGAGAAAAATATTAAGAGCCAAAAATTATTTTTGTTTTTCTTCCATCATTATACAATGCTACTATCTCAGCTAAACTTGATAAAGTGTAAAGAATAAATATTCTCATTATTGTCAAAGTAGAAAACTCTGTCTTTAAATTCTATTTTATTTTTCTTATTCTTAATAAATGTCAGCTCCCCACAAGCACTAGTGAAAGATGAAGAATATTCATTAATAAGTTATGTCTTATACAAAAATCTCATGGTGATGAAATTCAATATGTAAAAATGTATGTTGACCAAGATTTGTTATAAGTTGCTAAATTTAAAATTGCTTTTAAAATCACAATATCCAGTGAAGATATGCTAATAGCCAATAAGTACATGAAAAGATAGTGAGCATCATTAGCCATAGGAAAATGCATATCAAAACCAAAATGAGATACTAATTTACACCCACAGGATGGTTAAAACAAAAAGACAATTACAAATAATACCAAGAATGTGGTAAAATTGAAACCTTCATACTTTGATTACAGAATTATAAAGTGGCACAGTTACTTTGGAAAACTGCCTGGCAGCTCCTCAACTAGTTAAAGAAATTACCATAAGATGCAGCAATTTCACTTTTAGATATATACCCAAGAGACCTGAATGTTCATGTCCACACAAAATCTTGTATGTGAATCCTCATGGCACCATTAATCATAAATACCCCAAAATGGAAATAACTCAATTGTTCATAAATTGAAACAAAAATAACAAAATGTGATACATCCATACAATGGAATATTATTCAGCCATACAAAGAAAGGAAGTAACGATTTATTCTACAAGAGGAATAATTCTTGAAATCATTATGCTAAATCAAAGCAGCACAAAAGAGAAACAATCAGTGCTGTTTAAAATGGTGGGATCAAGCAAGCTGGCTTCACTCCCCTTACCTTCATATACATACCAATATATATCTATATCTATCTATCTGTATATGTACATATATATATACACACACACAATAACACACACTATATGTTATATATACACACAAATATGTATATTGGAATGAATATATACACACACACAGTGCTGAGATTATCAGCAGCAATATCTCAATATCCAACTCAAATATGAGGATGAAACAATTCGCAGGGCCACAAAGAAGTGTACAAACTCTAAAAATCAGACTTCCTCATTCGCAACATCCCACCCTCCATCTGCCTGGCACCAAGCACATGAAAAATTTTCCCATAATATATGGTTTCTACAATGAAATAAATGAGATTGAGATAGACAACCCTGCTTCCCCACTGTCTTGGGTTTCCTGTGCCTCAAGCCACGGAAGCATCACAAGTAACTTACGTGAGAAATATCCCTGATGATAGCCAGAGACAGAAGGGAGGTGAGACTACCATCCTTACCCTCAGCCTCAGGCCTGGAATCTCTCCTCTGTAACTCAGCCCAAGATTTCAGATCAGAGTGGTTATGCAGTAGCACTGCATTGTAGGGGGTAGGTTCCACAGGTCCCCTGGGCACAAACCTCTAGCCAACTCTTCCAAACTGCTGTCATATCTTCTCAGGAACCTTCCCCCAATCTGGACAGGCAGTATTCTGATATTCTAATAGAGTTGAAACAAACCTGGGCTTAAGGTGCCATCTAGTGCCAAAGAGAGCGAGCGAGCGAGCAGAAACAAAAATTAAAGGGATATTCAATAGGTAAACTACAAAGACTCTCTATGCAAATATTTCCAATAAACAAAACAGTCAGAGCAGACTGGAATGAATAATTAGTCCCTCAATGCAAAGACAGACATTCCTCAAACAAACAAAAAAAAAAACAGCAAGCAGGAAAACCATGATCTCCTCAAACAAAGCAAAGAATCAGTGACCAGCCTGAGTGAGATGGCAAAATGTGAGCTCTCTAACCAATAATTCAAAATAGCAGTTTTAAGGAAATTCAGTGCTTTCCAAGTCAACACGTAAAGCAATTCAGAAATTTATCAGAGAAATTTAACAAACAAACTGAAATAATAAAAAAGATTTTACACAGAAATCTTGGAACTGAAAAATACATTTGCTGAATTGAAAACTCATTAGGGACTGTCAACAACCAAATAGATCCAGCAAAGAATCAGTGAGCTCAAAGATAGCCTATTTTAAAATACACAGAGGAGAAAAAAAAAGTGAGAAGGAAAAAGATTCACTACAAGACAGAAAATTGCCTCAGGCTAGGTGTGGTGGCTTATGTCTGTAATCCCAGCACCTGGAGAGGCGGAGGCAGGAGGATCAATTGAGGTCAGGAGTTCAAGACCAGCCTGGCCAACATGGTGAAACCCCATCTCTACTAAAAATACAAAAATTAGTTGGGTGTGGTGCTGCATACCTGTGATCCCAGCTGCTTGAGAGGCTGAGGCAGGAGAATCACTTGAACCTTGGAGGTGGAAGCTGCTGTGAGCCGAGATTGCACTGCTGCACTCCAGCCTGGGCAACAGAGTGAGACTCCATCCCCACTACAAAAAAAAAAAAAAAAAAAAAAAATTGCCTGAAAAGATCACATCTGAGAAAGAAGTTAAGAGAAAGGAATAGAAAGCTTATTTTAAAAAAAAAAAAAAAAAAAAAAAAAAAAAAACTTCCCAAAACTTGAGAAGGAGATAAATATTCAAGTACAGTAAGGTCGGAGAAACAAATTTCACCCCAATAAGACTAACCCAATAACATAGTTTGAATGCCCTCTTCAAAACTCATGTTGAGATTTAATCCCCAGTGTTGGAGGTAGGTGGGAGGTCTTTAGGTCTTGGGGCCAGATCCCTTCTATAAGGCTTGGTGCTGTCCTCATGATAGTGAGTGAGTTCTTGTGAGATCTAGTTGTTTAAAAGTGTGTGGAATCTTCCCCTTTACTCTCTCTTGATTGTGCTGTAGTCATGTGATATGCCTGTTCCTGCTTCATTTTCCACCATGAATAAGAGCTCCTGAGGCCTCCCCAGATGCCAAACAGATGCCAACTCTATGCTTGTTCAACCCACAGAAAAATGAGCCAATTACACCTCTTGAATAAAATAATCAAACTCTTGAACCTCAAGGACAAATAATATATTCTAAAAGCAGTAAGAGAAAAGAGGAAAATAACATAAAAAAGATCTCCAATTTATCTGGCAACAGACTTCTCAATAGAAGCCACACAAGCTAGGAGGGACTGGGACAATATTTTCAAAGTGCTGAAAGAAAAAAAAAAACAAAACAAAACTGCCATCCAAAAATCCAGCAAAGCTATCCTTTAAATATGACGAAGTCTTCCCCAGATAAACAAAAGTTGAGACAATTGACCACTACCAGAACTATCTTCCAAGAAATGCTAAAAGGAGTTCTTCATTCTGAAAGAAACAACAAAACAAAACAAAACACTAACGTACAAAAGGAAAATATTTGTCATTTCTTTAAAAATACTTGTTGTATCTATGAAATGTTTTTTGCAAACCTCATGATAACCACAATGCAAAAACTTATAATAGAATCACTAAAAATAAAAAAGAAGGAATTAAAATATACCACCAGAGTACTTAACCACAAGGAAGATAGGAAGGAATAGAAAAGTTACAAAATAACCAGAAAATAATTAACAAAGGAGTAAGATTTTAGTATCCATAATAACACTTAATGAAAATGAATACAATCCTTCAATGAAAAGGCAAAGAGTGTCTGAATGGATAAAAATATAAGACCCAACTATGAGCTGGGTCTACAAGAAACCTACTTCACTTATAAAGACACAAATACCCTGAAAGTGAAAAAGATATTGCACGTAAGTAGAAAACAAAGAATATGAGTAGCTATACTTAGAAAAAAAACTACAGGTTCAAGACTATAAGATGAGAAAAAGAAAGTCATCATACAATGATTAAGAGATCAATTCTGCAAGAAGATATAACAATAATAAATATACATGCACCCAACACTAAAGCACACAAATGTATATAGCAATCATTGATAGATCTAAAGTGAGAAATAGACTGCAATATAACAATAATAGGGGACTTCAACATGCCTCTTTCAGTAATGAACAGATCATCTAGACAAAAAAACCAACAAGACTTTGGAATTATTCTACAGACTGGACCAGATAAGCTTAACTGACATTTATCAAGCTTTTTACCCAGCAGCTGCAAAATACACATTCTTTTCATCAGTGCATGGGCCATTCTACAGAACAGACCATACTGTAGGACACAAAACATGTTTCAACAAACTTAAAAAAGTAGACATCCTACCAATTATCTTTTCTGACCTCAATGGAATAAAACTAGCAATTAATAACAAGAGGAAACCCAGAAACTACACAACACCTGAAAATTAAGCAACCTTCTCTTGAACAGTGAAGGGGTCAATGAAGATATTAAGACGGAAAATTAAAAACTTTTTGAAACAAAGAAAAATGGAAAGACAATAATTTCTTCCACAAATATTTCTAGGAAAACTTGGTAACCATATGCAGAAGAATGTAACTGGACACCTATCTCTCACCATATACAAAAATCAAATAAAAATGGATAAAAGTGTTACATCTGAGACCTGAAATTATGAAACTAATACCATAAAGCTTTTGGAAAATACCTCAGGACATAGGAAACTAGTAGCACAAAGCTTTCGGAAAATACCTTAGGCAAAAATTTTGTGTAAGACCTCAGAAGCACAAGCAACAAAAGCAAAAATAGAGAAACAGGATATGTGAAGCTAAAAAGCTTCTGCACAGCAAACAATCAACAAAGTGAACTGGCAACCCACAGAACTGAAGAAAATATTTGCAAGTGATCCACCTGAAAAGGAATTAAAAACTGGAATATATAAGGAGCTCAAATAACTCAATAGCAATAAAATGAATAATCTGAATAAAAGTAGGCCACGGATCTGAATAGACATTTCTAAAAAGCAAATGTACAAATGGCCATTAGTATATGAAATAATGCTCAACATCACTAATCATCAGAGAAATGCAAATCAAAACCATAATGAGATATCATATCACTCCAGTTAAATGGCCTGTATCAAAAAGACGGGCAACAACAGATACTGGTGAGGATGCGGAATAAGGGGAACCCACATACACTGTTGGTGGGAATGTAAATTAGTACAGCCACTATGCAGAATGGTAAAGAGGTTCCTCAAAAAATTAAAAACAGAACTTCCATATGACCCAGCAGTTCCACTACTGTGTGTATATCCAAAAGAAAGGAAATCAACATATTGAAGAGATATCTGCACTCCCATGTTTATTGCAGCAGTATTCCCAATAACCAAAATATGGAATCAATCTAAGTGCCCATCGGTGGATAAATTGGTAAAGAAAATGTGGCATATATACACAATAGAATATTATTCAGCCACAAAAAAAATTTTTATTTTTTACTTTGCAGTGATTGTGAAAGTTAGCTGTGGGTTTGTAATATGTGGCCTTCATTATTTTGATGTATGCTTCCTCAATACCCAGTTTGTTGAGGGTTTTTATCACAAGGTGATTTTTTTTTTTTTTTTTTTTTTTAGAAGGAGTCTTGCTTTGTCACCTAGGCTGGAGTGCAGTGGCACAATCTTGGCTCACTGCAACCTCCACCTCCTGGGTTCAAGCAATTCTCTGCTTCAGCCTCCCAAGTAGCTAGGATTATAGGCTCCCACCGCCATGCCCAGCTAATTTTCATATTTTTAGTAGATATGGGGTTTCACCCCATATCTTGATCAGGCTGGTCTTGAACTCCTGACCTTGTGATCCACCTGCCTCGGTCTCCCAAAGTACTGGGATTACAGGCATGAGCCACTGCACCCAACCCATAAAGTGATGTTTTACATTATCAGTCCCCAGGTGTGCTCCTTCTCTGGGTCACTACTCTGCCTGGGGTTGTATCCTCACCACCTACACGATGTGCTCTCTGACTGTACCACACTTTCCATGCATCTGCACAATCGTTAAGAGAAGACACTCGCTGAGTTTTATTCACCAGAATATCCTAAACCATAGCACAGTGCTTGGAATCCAAAAAACATTCCATAAATATTTTGCTTATGGGATAAAAACATTGAATGTTTTTAATGAAAGCATATATATATATATATATATATATATATATATATATATATATATATGAATGTGCAGCATTTAATAGTGTTTGAGTTGATCATGGTATTGTGTACAGGCAGACACGGATCAGCCTAATTTATTTTAACCACCTAAATAAGTCTCAAATATCAAAACATAAGTCATTTGCTCATATATGACCTTTCTCGATGAATTATTAATCTTTCCGTAACTGAGCTTTACTAGTGTTCATGTCAAATCAACTCTGAGAAATGTCAGGCATCTCAAATAAACAGTCATCCTCCCAATGGAGTGACAATGTCAGAAAAGGAGTCAAGTGAATAGACAGGTATGTCCTAAGGAAGAAAATATAAATTAACAATGACTTTATCAAGATTCTACAAGGCAAACAGATTTAATAATCACCTTCAGCCATTTCTCTCTATACAGAAACACTCTCTTCTTGGTATCTATTTAATTAAATAGTCTTTACACAAAATCAATAATTAGTCACTCTGAAGAGTTGAGGGATTTTAAGGTCAGTAGAAGTCATAAACAGTCAGCTTTACTGAGTCAAACCAAATCACTGAATAAATTACAAAGAAAATTCAGACTTGGAAAGGGTGGCTCTATGCAACTAAAAGGAGTTTCTAGTATTATTGATCATTCGTAGGGCAATTTTGTCAGTACAAAATCTACTTCCTTAATAAATAATACAGTGAAGACAAACAAACTACTTAATAGCATGCAAACATTGCTTTAAGGGTAATACCTTGACTTCTTTGCTTCTTGAAAAGTTTGCGGTCATAAAACTAGCAATTATTTATTCTATACCTATACCTATTCTATACCAAGCAATGTGCTAGGTACTTTAATATATAACTTCTAGTATAACTGCTATTAACATTAGATATTATAATACATCATTTTGTCAGAGTCTAGTGTGTTAACTATTACACAATGGAACTCCATATAATCCGGCATTTTGGAAAAGAGTAAACTGATGATGATAGGAGAGAGAAATTTGCCCACATAAGATACATACTAAATGACAGAACTGGAATTCAAATACAAGGCTATTTGACTCAAAAGCCAAAGGTTTTCCTCTAGTAAATTAGATCAACTGAATATATAAATAAGATAAATTAATGGATGAATTATTTTATGAGCTTTGTACAACATGGCGATATAATCACTTTATTCCAATAGCTCTTTAAAATATTATTACAGAAATTGCAAACACTACATATTTTAATGATCCCCAGATAACCATTATCTAGTATCAACAATTATCAACTCATGAATTTTATATATATATATATATATATATACACACACACTATTTCTCCCATATCTGGATTATTTACAGGAAAATTTCAGACATATCATTTTATCCTTAAGTGTTTCAATGTCATCTCTGAAACATAGGATTTATATATTTTTAAACATTCACACGATTGTCATGTATTAAATAATTTGTTAACATTATAAAGTATCTAGCCAGCATCTAATGTACCCAATTACTCCATTAATATTATCTCTTACAGTGTGGTTTTATGCATCAGAATGCATAAAAGTCATAGATCATGATCTAGTGATGTCTCAAAAACCTTATTAATCTATAGAATGTCTCTGTCTCTCCCTCTCTGCCTGTATTAGTCCATTTTCATGCTGCTATGAAGAAATACCCAAGACTGAGTAATTTATAAGGAAAGAGGTTTAATTGACTTACACTTTCTCATGGCTGGGAAAGCCTCAGGAAACGTACAATCATGGCAGAAGGTCAAGGGGAAGAAAGGTACCTTCTTCTCAGGGCAATAGGAAGGAAAAGTGCTGAGAAAAGGGGGAAATGCACCTTATAAAACCATCAGATCTTGTGAGAACTCACTATCCCAAGAACATCATGGGGGTAACCGCCCCCATGTTTCAATTATCTCCCACCAGTTCCCTCCTATGACATTACCATGGCATAATGGTGGGGAATATGGGAACTACAATTCAAGATGAAATTTGTGGGCACACAACCAAACCATATTATTCCATTCCTGGTCTCTCCCAAATCTCATGCCCTCACATTTCAAAACACAATCATGCCTTTCCAACAGTCCCCAAAGTCTTTGCTCATCCCAGCATTAACCCAAAAGTTCAAGTCCAAAGTCCCATCTGAGACAAGGCAAGTCTTTTCCGCCTATGAGCCTGTAAAACTGAAAGCAAGTTAGTTACTTCCCAGATACAGAGGTACAGGCATTGGGAAATAAACCCGTTCCAAATGGGAAAAATAGCCAAAACAAAGGGGCTACAGGCCGAATGCAAATCTGAAATCCAATAGGGCAGTCATTAAACCTTAAAGTTACAAAATCATACCTCCTCTCTCTTTTCTTCTCTCCTAATTTTTTTTTTTATTATACTTTAAGTTCTAGGGTACATGTGCACAACGTGCAGGTTTGTTACATATGTATACCAGTACCATGTTGGTGTGCTGCACCCATTAACTCGTCATTTACATTAAGTATATCTCCTAATGCTATCCCTCCCCCATACCCCCTTCCCCACAATAAGCCCCAGTGTGTGATGTTCCCCTTCCCATGTCCAAGTGATCTCAATGTTCAATTCCCACCGATGAGTGAGAACATGTGGTGTTTGGTTTTCTGTTCTTGAGATAGTTTGCTGAGAATGATGGTTTCCAGCTGCATCCATATCCCTACAAAGGACACAAACTCATCCTTTTTTATGGCTGCATAGTATTCCATGGTGTATATGTGCCACATTTTCTAGAACCAGATCATTTGCCCTGCAGTTTCCCTTGGTTCACATTTTGCTCATTGCACCCACAGTGTATTATTTACTATGACCATTTGTATTCTGTATTTTCTGCAAACTGATAGGTCTGAGTCAGGGTTTCTTAATCTCAGTACTGTTGACATTTTTAAAAATTAAGTGATTCTGATAACTCTTGGTTGTGGGTGGCCTTCCTGTGCTGTGTAGGATGTTTAGCAACGTTCCTGGCCTCTACCCACTAGATGCCATTAGTACCTCGCCATTTGTGACAGTGAAAAAATGTCTCCAGATATTGCCAGATGTCTCCTGGAGACAAAATTGCACCTGGTTGAGAACATTGCTCTAGGCCAAAGTTTTTGTGGTTTTGTCGTTCTGTTTTATTTACTATTATTAGGTTGGTGCAAAATTAATTAATGGTAAAAACTACAATTATGCACCAACCCATATTATTTTTAGACTAATTCCTAGGAGATGTTGTCTTTTGTCAGTTCTCTCTTTTACTGATGGTGGCAGCCTTCAATGAACAGTTTTCATACCTATAAAATCATTGCGGGTTGCAGAATGGTGACTTTCTACTTCTACCAATTCTTTCGTATTTGTTTTCCTTTTTTATTTGTTTTTGGCTGAGATATTTCTATTAAGAGAATGTTTTCCTTATTGATTATTTGGTTAGTCTGATATAAAGTTTGTATAATAAAGGCAGAATAATGCTTGATCTTTTTTCCTGTTACCAGTTTACAGAAAAGTCCCAGCCTTCTCCAAAGATAACTAGAACTGATAATTTTTGTCTTTATAATAGTGAATTTTTGATAAAATCATATTACATAAATTTAAATCCATTGTAATTAGTATTCCTATAGATGATCTACTTATCTTTGGCAAATATGACCTCTTCCATTTGATTACTGAATTCTTTAGTTTTGATATGACTACACTAGTCTTTGAGTACTTCCTTAATATTTTGTATAAATACATGTTTTAGGTTAATCCTTTATATTTTCTGCATAGGCTTAGAATCAGGCATTTCTCCAAAAAGCTCTCGTTTCTTTTATTAAAATCCGTTACTACTTAACTGGTAATAATTATATTTTATTCCTTAAATTACTACAGAAAACTATTTATACTGCTTAGATGGGATTAAGGGGAAAATAATATTTATTTTTGCAAATCTTATTTTAGCAGTACCTATAAAGATATTGAAGACACAATCCTTGTACCAGCAGCAGCTAGTAGAGTATTTTGTGAATAGTTGGTGTCTCAGAAATGGTTGCTATGCAAAGGAATAAATGGTTTCTAGTGGAGTAATATTAGTGACATTAACATCTGTGCTGAGATATCAAATGGACATATTTTCAGTAACTTTCTTTCTTCCCCAACATTCAAACTTGGTTGCAAAGAAAGCTACCATTTTGAAAAGAACATAGATCTTCTTTATTAAAGGAACTCAAAATACATTAAGCAGGGTAGCCATGATCTTAAGTTAAAAATAAAGTTATCTGTCCACATTATAAAAGAATAAGAGTCAAAGAAAATCACATTAATTTTCAGTACCTGTAGAACAAATTAGCAAATGTTGTGACCATCTGTGAAAGACACCAGGGCCACATAAGACATGAAATTATTTAATGTGTTAAATCCATTTAAAATGTTTGTATCCTGTTAGTTCTAACATAATTACTATGTTAATTTCTGTGTGTTTTGCATATTAAACGGAACGCACTCTGGGAAGCTAATGGCCGCTATGTCAGCTTTTTTATTAAATCACAAAATAAACATGCACAATGCTGCTTCCAAAGATAATTAGTTTACTATTTCTGCCAAAGTTTAAATATTGGGTATGCTTTGAAGATTTGACTTCCATTTGATGTGGCGGTGGGCATGTGGTAGTTTCTAGATTCTTCAAATAATCTTCAAGGCAAGAGCGTTTTTAGAGGAGAGAGAATTAAAACGTTTTGTTTTCATGCTTTACCCTTAATTTTTAGCATTGCAGTTACAAAAATAACAAAAGTCTATAGCATAGCTCTACATAGAACTATACTAGATAATGGGGGATGGACCAGACAAGTATAAATGTTTCTTGGTGCAAAGCATTTTAATCAAGTGTGAAATATTAGATGCAAAATAGTCTAGATCACACTGCTTTTGTTTGTTTGTTTTTTGAGATGGAATCTTGCTCTGTCACCCAGGCTGGAGTGCAACGGAACAATCTTGGCTCACTGCAACCTCCACCTCCCAGGTTCAAGTGATTCTCCTGCCTCAGCCTCCTGAGTAGCTGGGATTACAGGAGCCTGCCACCACACCTGGCTAATTTTTGTATTTTTTATGAGAGACAGGGTTTCACCATGTTGGCCAGGCTGGTCTTGAACTCCTGACCTTAGGTGATCTGCCCACCTTGGCCTCCCAAAGTGCTGGGATTACAGGCTTGAGTCACTGCCTGGCCGATTCCACTGTTTTTGAGCAAAAGCCACATGAAGTTGACGAGAAAGCCCTTGCCTATTCCAGCTCCAGAAAGAATATGTGTATCTGTTTGACAAAGATGAAAACTAATCAAACTAAACCAACATCAAAAATAAAAGCAAGACAAATAAGCCTATGAACAGTTGCAGGCTGTCTCCAGTGAGTTTCACTCACATTCTTCTCCATAGAGAAGCCTGATCCACACAGCACTGCTACATGCTTGCCACGGTAGGCATTTAATGTCAAGATCACTGCTTCAGAGAAGACAAAGTATGCAGCCTGCGTTTCCTCATCTACTTCTCACACCTTTTCTTAGGAATAACCTGGGAAGATACTTTTGTGTGGTGGACAATTGCTATTGTGGGGCCCCTGATAGACTTCTTTTAACCTCAGCTCCATTGACTACATTTGATATCATCTCAGGCATTTCCCTTTAGTTCTCTGAGTCCTAGTTTCCATTCTTATAAAGTAGAAGCAACACTCAACTTGTCACGTATCTTTTGCAACATCAAGTGCGGTAACTATGCAAAGAACAATCCAGCTCCTGGCATGTGACACATGCTTTATATGTATGCAATTTACATATACTTAAGTTATGATTAATATTTGTTTATTTATCAGTAGTGGCCTTTTAGGGGGATAGAAATGCCCAGCTTTTTTTCTTTAATTCCAGACAGACAGACCATGGATGATCTTGGCTTCTAATGCTAAAGAAAGAATGTTAATAATATTAAGTTATACTAATTTTATGTTACTATCTATTCCTGTTAAACAATATAAAGTAATTGTTTTATTTGCCATCTGACACTATAAACTTTTAATTTTTGAACATATTTTACATATTTTTTCTCATTTGGTCTTTCCTCATTTCATCTGAGTAATGAAATGAGGACCAGTATTGATGTATGTAGTGATCTATACCAGGAAATCCACAGTGGTTAATGGAATTGACCAAAGCTAGTGTGTGACAAAGTCAGGAGCAAATCCCAAGTGTTATTGCAGTTAGCTCAAGACTGGCTTCACGGCCAGGTGCAGTGGCTCACGCTTACAATCCCAGCACTTTGGGAGGCCAAGGTGGGCAGATCACCTGAGGTCAGGAATTTGAGACCAGCCTGGCCAAGATGTTGCAACCCCGTCTCTACGAAAAACAAAAAAGTTAGCTGGGTATGGTGGCGCACCCCTGTAATCCCAGCTACTGGGGAGCCTGAGGCAGGAGAATCCATTGCCTCCCTAGAGGCGGAGGTTTCAGTGAGCCAAGATCGCACTACTGCACTCCAGCTTGGATGACAAAGCAAGACTCCTTTTCAAAAAAAAAAAGAAAAAAAAAAAAAAAGGAAAGAAAGATTGAAAGATTGAAAGATTGGTTTCACCATTCAGATGATGACTTTCCTAAGGTGAGTTGAGTATTAAGTACATTTCTCCCTTCTGATTGGAACTTTCTCCTTTCTGATTTCTTCTTTAGTTTTTTTGGTTGCATTCACATGAGAAAATTCCAAAATTCAGCAGGTGAAAGACTTTCAGACTGATTTGCATCTCTAGTAACTATAATGAGGTTAGCCTTTTTAAGGTTTTACATAAAATGTGTACATAAAATCATCCTAAAGCCTTTGCATTCATAAAAAATGCTTATTATTTTTGTTGACTCAAGATCATTCTTGTTTTCATCAATGATTACCCTCAGCTATAATAAAGTGATACTCAAAGGCAGCATTCCCTAAAGTGCATTCTGACAATGCATAATTAAGCCTTCCTAGACAACTGCATGCAAAATTAACCTCCCTTTTTTCAGTGCTTTGAGTATTTGGTCGTCTTCCATAGCAGTTTTCATAACATCATTTTTATCCAGGTTTTCTACTGACATTGTGTAGAGGCATTAATTTGTTTTGTGACTTTTGGCCAAGTCAGCCAGTGTCCTTAATATTCAGTCTCCTGATTGTAAAATGGAGGACAACAATACCTTCTTCATTGTGTCTTTTGAAAGGATTTAGATGATTAATTTTGCAAAATATCTGGCACAAGGCTTACCATTCAGTAAATCCTCAACACATATGGGTATCCTTCACTTCTGTATCCAGATTATTTTTAAATGCCATATTAAAAAATTAAGTAAATCAATTTTGTTTATTTTTCAAGTTTATTCTAATCACTACTTTCTTGAATATATCAGTGTAGTATTAAATAATATTTTGAGGTATATATATATATAGAGAGAGAGAGTTATGTACTTTTGTTCAATAGCTTTGGATAATTTAGGTTTACTTTGCCCCTTCTTTCTACTTTACCAAATTACATTTTCTCCAGAGCAGTTCTCAGCTACACTACCTTAAGGAGTCATGGTAGTATTCTTCTCAAGAAGTACAGAATTAAAACTACAGGTCAGTCTTAGCTGACACTCTTAGGAGCTCACACATTTACTCATGCCCTATTACTCTTGAACCAAACATTAGGGCTAAATTATGTTTGACGTCTGGAAACATTATTTCCCAACAGGGTTTTTGATCTTTCACATAAATAAAGACCTGGCAAACCTCTCCCTGCTTTCTGTCCCTAGCCCGGACAGAAGAATATTTCGAGTAAATGCAGTTTAAGACTAAGTTGGGAATGTTCTCTTTGTTTTAAATTCTTACCTTTTAATTTTCATGGGTACATAGTAGGTATATATATTTATGAGGTACATGAGATATTTTGATACAGGCATACAATGAATAATAATCACATCAGGGTAAATAGGGTATCCATCACCTTAAGCATTTATCACTTCTTTGCCTTATAAGTATTTTAATTATATTATTTTAGTTGTTTTTAAATGTACAATAAATTATTGCTACCTGTAATCATCCTGCTGTGCTATCAAATACCAGATTGTATTAATTCTAACTGCATTTTATACCCATTAACCATCCCAAATCCCTCCCCCACACCCCTCACTATCCTTCTCAATCTCTATTAACCATCTTTCTACCATCTCCATGAGTTCATTTGTTTTAAATTTTAGCTCCCACAAATGTGTGAGAACATTTGAAGTTTGACTTCAAGTGCTTGACCTATTTCACTTAACAAAATGTTCTCCAGTTCCACCCATGCTGTTGCCAAAAACAGAATCTCATTCATTTTATGACTGAGTGGTACTCTATTATGTATAAGTATCACATTTGCTTTATCCAATAATCTATTGATGGACACTTAGGTTGGTTCCAAATGTTGGCAATTGTGAATAATGCCACAGTAAACATGGGAGTACAGATATCTCTTTGATACACTGATTTTTCTTTGGGGGTGTATAACTTAGCAGTGGAATTGCTGAATCATATGGTAACTCTATTTTTACTTTTTCGAAGAACTTCCATGCTGTTCTCTATAGTGACTGCACTAACTTACATTCCCACCAACAGTGTATGAGAGGTTTCCCTTTTCTCCACATTCTCACCAGCATTCATCATTTCCTGTCTTTTGAATGAAAGCTATTTTAATTAACTGGGGTGAGATGATATCGTGTTGTAATTTTAATTGGCATTTCTCTAATGATCAATGATGTTGAGCATGGGAATATTTTTTTAGGGTCTCCACTTTATTTATAGCTGGTGCTCAATATTCATAATGTGACATGCTCTTGGAACTTGTAGGGTGACCCATTGTCCAAGTTTACCTGGGACTGAGAGCACTCCTGGGATATGGAACTTTCAATGCTAAAGCTAGAAAAGTCTGGGGCAAATAAAAAACATTTGGTCATCCTGTGTTGGAAAAGACCATGAAGTAAACAGTTTCAATGCACAACACACCATCCATTTGTTGAATTATGTTTGTTGTTTATCTCTTGTACTCTGTCACATCTTTTCCAGGATGTAAACTCATTGAGGAGAGAGACTTGGCTTTAGTCCCTGTTATAAGCCATGTTAGTTACACGGTAGGTTCTCAAAAGGATTTTGAAGAAAGAAAATATGGGAGGGAAGGAGGGAGGAATGGAGAGTTGGGGAGGTAAATGGGTGAAAACAACAACAGAAGAAAGGAAAAAGAAAAGGGGGGTTGAGTATATGCTTATTTATCTGTTTCTTTCAATATCTTTGGCACCATTAATGGAAATTGATACATATAAGGGGAATATTCCAGAAACTTAAGATTTTTCCTAGGCTGTGGACAATGAGTGATCCCTTGAGCCCTAAAACATGGGTAAGCAAGAGTTGCTTACAAACCACTGATACCATGACTGCAAGTACTGAACAATGTTAAATATTTCAAAAAGGCATACTTCCTTGTTTCAAACTGTCATAGGCAATAAAAATCAGATTCACCTATACCTGCTGTCTTACAAGTCTAAGAATTCAGACCAATATATAATCATTGCTAATACTTTCCATTCAACCACACACTGCTTAACTCTGTCATGTTATTTTCTCCTGACTGAAATACTAAATCCTGTATTACGTATACTTCTGCCCATTTTCCCTAGATTCATGAAAGTACTTTATATTATTCAGCCTAATTCTGAAAGGGTCTGACTCTGAGGGGTCCGTCCAACTGAAAATGAGATGATGGCTCCAAATCCTTGGCATGACATCCATGACGCTTCGATGTTGGAAGTGAAATGATTTCTCAATCTTGTTTCTTGTCACTCCCCTTCACAGATGGGTCAACATTCAATCCCATGGAATTCTGTCTGATTGGGTCTTGAGAGTTGGGTTTAGGCCTGTTTATGATTGGGTCTTTCCATACACGACGTACCATAATTTGCTTTGGCACAGGCTGTGACATCTGCATGACCACTTTTGACATGTCCACCCCCTAAAAACTTTTCATGCATGTCTTCTGAAAAGCCACTGGTCAAAAGTGGTCCAATTTCACTGTAGAATTTAATATTTTAAATTGGATTTATTTATTTAATCATTTTACTTACCATGATCTCTATGAGAGGGTTGAGACTTTCATCTGCATCTCTCAATTCTTAATATCTAGCACAATGCCTGGTCCAGAAATACAACTATGGAGATACTAAATAAACACCAACAAACAATGCTACATAAGGCTTTATAAAAGTATTAAGCAGCAGGCCACGGCAGGTAGATCATGAGGTCAAGAGATCCAGACCGTCCTGGCCAACATGGTGAAACTCCGTCTCTACTAAAAATACAAAAATTAGCTGCGTGTGGTGGCACATACCTGTAATCCCAGCTACTTGGGAGGCTGAGGCAGAAGCATCACTTGAACCCAGGAGGTAGAGGTTGCAGTGAGCCGAGATTGGGCCACTGCACTCCAGCCTGGCGACAAAGTGAGACTCCGTCTCAAAAACAAATAAAAATAGAAATAAAAAAAGTAGCAAACTTAGACATTATTAATTGTAAGGCATAAAAATATTTTTAAAAAACTTCAGTGGCTTTTTTTGGTTCTTATTCATCCTCTTATTTTCAGTTTTTTAAAAATAATTTAATCAATTCTTCAAAGTTTCAAAAAGTTTAGTATTTATTTTAAAAGCAGTTTCAGTGTACCTGATTGTGTACTTTTTCTTTCTAATGAATTTACTTATGTTTTATTGAAGTCCTTTGGAAAAATTTTAAAATCTAGATGCAGACCAGGTGCAGTAGCTCACACCTGTAATCATAGCACTTTAGGATGCCAAAGTGGGGGGATCATTTGTGCCCAGGAGTTCGAGATAAGCCTGAGCAATATGGTGAAACCGTGTCTGTACCAAAAATATAAAAATTATGTGGACATGGTGGTACGTGCCTATAATCCCAGCTACTCGGGAGGCTGAGGTGGGAGGATCACCTGAGCCCAGAAAGGTCAAGGCTACAGTGAGCAGTGATTGCACCACTGCACTCCACCCTGGGTGACAATATGAGACCCTGTCTCAAAAAAAAAAAAAAAAAAAAAAAAAAAAAAAAAAAAAAAAAAAAACTAGATCTGTACAAGTAGGAAGACATTTGCACCATACCTATAGCTGCTTCTGGGATATTCATTGCATAAGGTAGGGTTTTCAATGTGTTTTTATGGAGCCTCCTCTGTGAAACAGGCTGTCACATGGAATAGTCATGGTAAATGTTTTACAATCTCCTTTCAAAGTAGACTAGTTTCAAATTTATGGCTGTACTATAACAATTTTGGACATCAGCCTCAGTTTGCTGCACTTTTAGACAGGCAAAGTTTTAAATGAAATGTAGTGGCATGAATCTACAAAAGTGATATCAATGTAAAAAAAGATCTGTTTTTTATCCAAGTATTCTGAACTCCTTACATCTTCTTAAGATTCAAAAGTGGCTCTGACACATATTGTCAGTGTGACCTTGGGCAAGCCACTAGAACTCTGTAAGCCACAGTTTGCTCTTCTGTGAACTCCTACAAATAATACCTTCAGTGCAAGGTTTCCTGAAGATAAACAAGATATAATATACATGTTTGCAGAGTACCTGTTTCAAGAAACTGTAATTTACTTCTTTCATCCTTTTGTTCCTGGAATTTTAAACCCCTGCATTTCCCATGAAAGCTGTCTCTCACATTTTCCCAGCCTGGAACTTGCTGTCTCTCAACCAATTTTCAGAAAGTCAACCTCTGGGTAATTTCCCTCGTATCTTGACTGAGATGTGTTCTTGCTCTCCAGTATTTGCCTCTGTCTTCCCAGGCTCATTTTTAAGCTCACTATAGATGATATCTATGAAACATTTCTGATCATAGTCTATTTCCTTTCTTTTCAATATTATACAATCTAATCTTTATTATTTCAGAATATGCGGTTGTTGTAAAAGAAGCAATATGCACTGTTGTTTCAAACATTTTTCTCTTTTCTTTGTGTGTGTGTGTGACAGAGTCTTGCTCTGTCACCCAGGCTGGAGGGCAGTAGTGCGATCTCAGCTCACTATAATCTCTGCCTCCTGGGTTCAAACATTTCTCTTGCCTGAGCCTCCCGAGTAACTGGGATTACAGGGGCCCACCACCACAACTGGTGAAATTTTTTTGTATTTTTAGTAGAGAAAGGGTTTCGCCATGTTGGCCAGGCTGGTCTCAAATTTCTGACCTCCCGAGGTGATCTGCCTGCCTCGGCCTCCCAAAGTGTTTGGATTACAGGGGTGAGCCACAGTGCCTGGCCAAACATTTATTTCTTATATCAGTATCCAGCTTCTATGCCCCTGAAATGGCTAAACCTCTTTGTCAACCAATAGGGCTTGCCCTATCCTGGCTCCACACTATGTTTTGGACATTTTAATTTGGGAGATTAACTATTGACTATTGTGACAGTTCTGTAGGAAAATAAAGACCACACACACATACACACACAAATTTCTCTCTGTAGGCATTTAAATATGGCCTGACAAATAGAATGTAAGAAAACATCATTGTGTTAAACACAGCCACCAATAGTTGTGAAAATCTACATCCTTACATTTATATTTGTGGAATCACAAATAGATCTTTTTAAAAATTTAAGTTTAGGGGTACAGGTGCAAGTGCGATATATAGGTAAATTCATGTTAAGGGGGTTTGTTGTACAGATTATTTTGTCACCCAGTTATTAAGCCTAGTACTGATTATCATTTTTTCTGATTCTGCTCATCCTCTCACCCTCCACCCTCCAGTAGGCCTCACTGTCTGTTACTCCCCTCTATATGTCCATGTGTTCTTCTCAGTAAGCTCCAACTTATAAGCGAGAACATATTCTATTTGATTTCTCTTCTTGTGTTAGTTTGCTATTGATAATGGCCTCAAGCTCGATCCATGCTACTACAAATGACATGAGTTTGTTTTTATGGCTGCATAGTACTCTACAGTGTATATGTACCACATTTTCTTTTTATAGAGTCTGTCATTGATGGGCATTTAGGTTAATTCCATGTCTTTGCTATTGTGAAAAGTGCTGCAATGAATATATGCATGCATGTGTCTTTATGATAGAATGATTTATATTCCTGTGGGTATATACCCTATAATGGGGTTTCTGGGTCAAATGGTAGTTTGGTTTTCAGTCTTTGAGGAATCACTGCACTGTTTTATATAATAGTTGAACTAATTTACACTCCCACCAACAGTGTATCAGTGTACATTTTTCTCTGTGGCCTCATCCGCCCCTGTTATTTTTTGACTTTTTAATGATGGCCATTCTGACTGGTGTGAGATGATGTATCATTGTGGTTTTGGTTTGCATTTCTCTAATGATCAGTGATACTGAGGCTTTTTTGCATGTGCTTGTTGGCCACATGTATGCCTTCTTTTGAAAAGTGCCAGTTTATGTGCTTTTCACACTTTGTAATGATGGTGTTTGATTTTTGATTGTAAATTTAAGTTCCTTATAGATGCTGGATATTAGATCTTTATCAGAAGAATAGTCTGCAAAAGTTTTCTCCCATTCTATAGGTTGTCTGTTTACTCTGCTGATAGTTCCTTCTGCTGTGCAGAAGCTCTTCAGTTTAATCAGATCCCGAGATCCCGTTTGTCAATTTTTGCTTGTTTCCATTGCTTTTGGCATCTTGGTCATGAAATCTTTGCTCATTCCTATGTCCAGAATTGTATTGACTAGGTTGTCTTCCAGGGATTTTACAGCTTTGAGTTGTACATTTAAATCTTTAATCCATGTTGAGTTGGTTTTTATATATGATGTAAAGAAGGGTTCTAGTAGTTTCAATCTTCTGTACTTGGCCAGTCATCCTAGCACCATTTGCTAAATAGGGAGACCTTTCTCCATTGCTTGTTTTTGTTGACTTTGTCAAAGATCAGGTAGTTGTCAGTGTGTGGCCTTATTTTTGTGTTCTCCATTCTGTTTTGTTGGTCTATGCATCTGTTTTGGTATAGGTGCTATGGTGTTTTGGTTACTATAGCCCTGTACTATAGTTTAAAGTTGGATAATGTAACACATCTAGCTTTGTTCTTTTTGCTTAGGATTCCCTTGGCTATCCAGGCTCTTTTTGTGGTACGCCAACAACAGTCAAGTGGAGATCCAAATCAGGAAATCAATCCTACTTACAAGTGCCCCCAAAGACTAAAATACCTAGGTGTACAACTAACCAGGGCAGTGAAAGATCTCTACAAGGAGACCTACAAAACACTGCTCAAAGAATTCAGAGATGACACAAATGAAAAAACATTCCATGCTCATAGATAGGATGAATTCACATATTTAAAATGGCCACGCTGCACCAAGCAATTCATAGTTTCAATGCTATTCCTATCAAATTACCAAGGCATTCTTCACAGAACTAGAAAAAGAACTATTTTAAAATTTATGTGGAATGAGATCGCTTCATAATCAGCAAGTGGTAGCATTTTAGAGTTATGAAGGATCTCACAGATGTAGAAATTAAAGTTCAGAATTGACAACAGAAATGGCCAAGGACACAAAATTTCACTAACTTATTAAAGAAAGGCAGTCAGTATTACTTTTTGTGAATTTAGCATTATCCTCCATGGACTGTTCTTTTAGGCAAACTCATGTTCTAATACCCCACTAAGTTTCTGAAGGACCTTTAGGGGATTTGACACTTTCGATCTTTATAATAGCACACAGCGTTGCTAGGTTTATCCTCATTAAAACAACATGTTAGACCAAATGGCTTGTTTGAAGTCACACAGATAAGGAGTAAAGCCACTGTTTTGCCATTCTATATATTTCGTTAACATTTACTAAGTGCCAGATATTACTTAAGACACCAGGGAAGCACTGGTGAACAAGACAGAAAAAAAAAATCCTGGTCTCGGCCGGGCGCGATGGCTCACGCCTGTAGTTCCAGCACTTTGGGAGGCCTAGGCGGGCGGATCATGAGGTCAGGAGATCGAGACCATACTGGCTAACATGGTGAAACCCCGTCTGTACCAAGAATACAAAAAAATTAGCTGGGCGTGGCGGCGGGTGCCTGTAGTCCCAGCTACTCAGGAGGCTGAGGAAGGAGAATGGAGTGAACTCGGGCGGCGGAGCTTGCAGTGAGCTTAGATCTCGCCTCCGCACTCCAGCCTGGGCGACAGAGCGAGACTCCATCTCAAAATAATAATAATAATAATAATAATAATAATAATAATAAATAAAAATAAAATAAATCCTGATCTCACGGAGCTTTGACTCTAGTGCATTGAAAAATAATAAAGACAAACAAGTAAATATATTAAATTTTCAGAGATTGAGATAAAATCAACACAGTGGTGGGATTGAGATGAGAAAAAAATTACTTTAAATCTGTTAGGAGATGCTATCTGAGGAATGACACCTGAAGTATAAATAAAGGTTGAGAAAGGAGTCAGCCTTGCAAAATTCTGGGAGAAGTGAACTTCAGACATAGGGAGGAGGAGGTGAAAATATTCTTAGCAGGACTGAATCTTCAGTCTCCCAATTCTCAATCCCTTGCTGTGTCCAAACTCACATTTCCTTTCTCTACCTTTGTTTAGAGCAGATATTTGTAGATAAACTCGTGTTTATGTAAATCCAATATTTATTGATACTTCAGTTGTGCCTCCATAATGACTCATTCCATTTATAAATGTCACCATCTGGTACTCTACATATCCGCTATAGAGCAAGTTGGAAGATGGAGCACTGTTTCATTTCTCTTCCAACATTGTTTACTGCCCAGCACATTAACATACAACTCAATTAACTACAGCTCAGCTCTAATGAGGCCAGTTGTAAATTCAATTCTTGTATGAGTCACTTAGCTTTTTATTCTGACCAAAAGCTCCCTCCTCTAACTGATCAGAGTCTCATTAGTTCCCTCTAGGTCAGCAACAATGCTAGCCTTCTTTACTACTCTATCTCCCCCAGTTCCTCCCTCTATTCCTGTTAGAGGGCCCTCCGCAGAGTAAATGCTTAGTTAATAATGTCCCAATCAGTTTTTTTTCATCTTTTTAAGTTGTTTGCAGAATAGAACTTTGATTTGTTGTAAATTGTATGTTAATATTTTTTCTTTTTTTTTTTTTTTTGGGTAAAAACTTAGCCTTTACAAAACATCAACCCAACCTTTTGGGTCTGTGGCGAGTTCACTGCTATTCCCATTCTTTCATGCTTACATCCCCCTGTGCTTTAAGGAAAATTCAACTGCCTCCTCTGCTGTGAAGCTGTTCATGATTCAGCCTCCTCTTCCAAAAGTCCCATCACATGTTGCTGTCTGACATCTGACATGTTGTCAGAGCATCTGTCCCTTCCCACTCTGTGTGAAAGAGCCCGCTCTGCAAGTTCTAGCTTCTTGAGTGCAGGTTTGGTCTCTAAATCCTCCTTAAAACCTCCACAGAATCTACTTCTCTGGGGAGGAAGATTAGATTTGGAGGTAACCAGAAATGGGTGAAATTGTTTTCTACCTCTTTCATTAAATAAGAGAAATTATTCAGAGTCCTTTGATAATGTGAGGTTCAGTTTTATCACTTGAAAAACAAGTGTGATAATCTCCATCTCGGGTGCTCATTGTTAAGTACCAAATGAGAAAATGTATATACAGAAAATATTGTGTAAGATTCTAGTTCTGCTACTTAACAGAAAATATTGTGTAAGATTCTAGTTCTGCTACTTAATAGCCTTGAGATTAGAAAAGTTATTTAACCTGTCTTAACCTCAACATCTTTATCTATAAAATGTAAAAATTGATGGTTCCAACCTTTTAAACTCATTTTGAAAATTAAATGAGAAAATGAATATAAAGTACCTGACATAATTCTCAGTATATATTGATAGTTTGATAAATGCAATTTGTTTATTTGGCTATTTTTATGGTTATATATCAGTCACAGTGTCTGGTACATAGTAAGAATTAAATAAATACTATTTACTGAGTATTGTAGCTAATACTCAGATATTTATTGGTTATTGGTTGTGTGTTTAAACCATGTGCTAGCCACTCTGCTTAACATTTGTGATACAGAAATGCACACATAAGATGTAATTCCTGCCAGATGAAGTTTATGGTCAATAAAACATACATTAAACATATAATTTTATCCTGCATATAAAATATATTCAATGCATGGAATTGCACAAATGCAAGCTTTTATGGGTGAATGAGATATACTGAAGCGTAGTCAGGGTTCTCTGTATGGATTCTGAGTCAGAAATGCTATCCTACTGCATGAAAGCATTTTTCAACTCTTTTTAAGAAACACGAATTTTTCTATAGATAATAAACCATCAAATCGAGAAACCCAGACAGTTTACATTTGGCTCAAAAAGCAATAAATTCAACAGATGTAAAACACATCTACTGGGCAAAACTCTTTCCAGGAACCAAAACAAAGTGGAAGAAGGAGCATTTCTGGCAGTTTTCCCCAATTTTTTGTTGCTTATAAAAACTGCTTTTGCAAGATGTACTGCGGACAACTGAATTATGAGCCTTAACTTTAGTACTGTTCCCCCAATTTATCTTCTGTGACTCAACAGAATCTGACCGGGAGCCAAAGTCATAATTCAATTGTTCTAAACACTTATTATCAAGGGAAAGAAAAGTATCGTGTAAATGAAAACTTGGAAAGCACACATGTATGTATATACACATATACTCTGTGTGTGTGTGTGTGTGTATATATATATATATATATATATCTTCAGACTTTTACAAAGAAGATGCTAAGACTTTCTGGTTTACAGTTTTCTGCCACTGGAGGGAAAATAATTAAAAACAAAAGAGAAGGAATTCCCATCTTCTACTACCTAGATCATACTATGAATCACTCTTCAAATTATCATTCTCCTTCTTTCTACATTGATGTATTTATTTCACCCTCAGCAGTAGAAATAATTAATCATCGCTCTATCGATAATGCCAGGTTGATATTTTGAACCTTTCAGCAATCTCTTTTTGTACAATGCATATTATGACTTCCTTTTGTAATTACCACTTAGAAAAACAATCATACTGTACATATGTTTTGTGCACATTAAAATAACTGAGACCTTTAAACCGATAGTATCGTCACATCAATCCAATGAAACTAAAAAAGAAACAGTAAATTTTCTTAATGTAACATTGAGTATATGCATTTTTCTATAAAATTAAGAATATATATATTAATAGACTCTGCTTCTGTAATAATGGTATTACTTATAGGGGCATTGTGCACAATGAATGTACGTGAGAGAGAAAGGGAGAAAAGGCAGTAAAAAGACACCTATGATTTCAGCAAAAATATAATCTGCTGCTAGAATCATGTTGTTATATTCTGTTATTTTGCCTTTGAATAGTGTTTCCAGAATGTTCATACTTTGTACACACTTGCTATATTCTGCATTTAAATGTAACATAAGCTTGTTCTCATGATATTTCTGGAAACATAATTTTCATGGCTGTTTAACAATCCCATAGAATGTGTGCACATATGGTAGGATGGATAGAAGTTTCCTGTCTCCATCCCTTGGAATCCCTCCATTCTCACTCGTGGTTGGAAAGATGTCATTCATGTGAGCAGAATAATTAATTGAACTTACGTTGTGTGTGGTTAGCAATGCTTTTAAGGGTGAAGTAGGATGTCTTCAGTGCTCCATGATGAAGAATTCCCACTGACACCACTCAAACTAAATGCCAGTGAAATGAGATGGGACTTCCCAGTAGACATGCGAAGTAGAGGGACAAAGCTGGACCCCAAATGAAGAGGGGATAGAATAGTAGAAGAGGAGGAAGAGGAGGAAAAAGAGGAAATGGGATCTAGGCCAAGGGTCTTCTGAGAATCTAGGAGAAGATGATGCCTGAAGTACAGGTGACGAGGGAGAGTGGAGGAAAATCTGTACCATCCAACTGACTCGGGTATAGTTGCAACCATAACCATAACCATAACCATCTAAGCTGAGATTCTGTTGAAGATTAACTGAGCTTAAATGTCCTTTTAGTAACTGTGAAATATGAGTGTGGACGTGAAAACTTTGATTTAAACAACAGGTTGTTGATAGAGCATTCCGTGTCTGCATGTTTATAGACTCTGATAGACCTGAAATCTTGAAGTATTCTTGATGTCTGCAGTAGGATGGGATGGGGGAGAGAAAACCAAAAATCTGACTGAATATAGCCACAGATTGTCACTTTATTATCTCAACTCAACTTATATTTTGTTTCTGCTGCCTATTATTTATTTACTTATTTAATTTCTTCCATTTCTACCTCCCCTATAAGCCTGATACCAAAGTGTCCAGCACTTAAACACTGTGTGTGGACAGGCAAACCTCATTTTTTTGTGTGATTTGTATTACCGTGTTTTACAGATATATCATTTTTTATAAATTGAAGATTTGGAGCAACCCTGCAATGAGCAAGTGTATCAGCACACCACTTTATCCAACAGTATGTTCTCACTTCACATTTCTCTGTCATGTTCTGGTAAGGCTTGCAATACTTCAAATGTTTTATTATTATATTGAAATTACATACTACATATATTCATATGTATTATATTATTATTGCGGTAATCTGTGATCAGTGATCATTGATGTTGCTGTTATCATTGTTTTGGGGTGCCACAAACTGTGCCCATATAAGACCGCACATTTAATTAATGTGTTGTGTGTGTTCTGACTGCTTATCCATTCCCCCATCTCTCTCCCTTGCCTCAGGCCTCTCTATTCCCTGAAACATAACAATATTAAAATTAGGCTTGTTAATAACCTTAAATGGACTCTAAGCATTCAAGTGAAAGGAAGGGTTGCATGTTTCTCATTTTAAATCAAAAGCTAGAAATGATTAAGCTGAGTGAGGAAGGCATATCAAAGCCAAGATAGTGAACAATCTAGGCCTTTTGCATCCATTAGCTGAGTTGTGAATGCAAAGAAGTTCTTCAAGGAAATTAACTGTGCTACTCCTGTGAACACACAAAGAAAAGCAGAACGGCTATATTGCTGCTTTGGACAAAGTTTTTGTGGTCTAGATAGAAGATCAAACCAACCACATGTCCTTAAGCCAAAGCCTAATCCAGAGCAATGCTCTAACTTCTTTCAGTTCTGTGAAGGTTGACAGAGTTGACAAAACTGCAGAAGAAAAGTTTGAAGCTAGCAGAGTTTAGTTCACCAGATTTAAGGAAAGAAGCCCTCTTTGTAACATAACAGCACAGCACAAGGTGAAGCAGCAAGTACTATTGTGGAAGCTAAAGCAAGTCATTTCGAAGATCTAGCTGAGATAATTGATGAAGGTGGCTACACTAAACAACACATTTTCAGTGTAGACAAAACAGCCTTATCTTGAAAACAGATGGCATCTAAGACATTCATGGCTAGAAAGGCAAAGTCAATGCCTGGCTTCAAAGTTTCAAAGGACAGGCTGACTCTCGTTAAGGGTAAATGCAGCTGTTGACTTTAAGTTGAAACCAATGCCTATTTACCATTCCAAAGATCCTAAATCCACAAAAATTATGTTAAATCTACTCTGTCTGTGCTCTAAAATGTAAAAAACAAAGGCTGGATGACAGTACATTTGTGTACAGAATGTTTTACTAAACTTACTTATGTATGTACATATGTATTTATTTATTTTGAGACAGAGTCACACTCTGTTGCCCAGGCTGGAATGCAGTAGCACGATCTCAGTTCACTTCACTCTCTGCCTGCTGGGTTCAAACGATTCTCCTACTTTAGCCTCCTGAGTAGCCAGGACTACAAGTGTGCACCATCACACTTGGCTAAGTTTTGTATTTTTAGTAGAGATGGGCTTTGGCCATGTTGACCAGGCTGGTCTCAAACTCCTGACCTCAGGTGATCTACCCATCTTGACATCCCAAAGTGCTGGAATTATAGGAGTGAGCCATCACAACTGACCCTACCGAACGTTTTAAACCCACTACCAAGAGCTACAGCTCAGAAAAATAAATAAATAAAAATATATATATATATATATATAAGTCTTTCAAAGTATTACTGCTTATTGACAATGCACCTGGTCACCCAAGAGCTCTAATGGAGATTTACAAGGAAATGAATGTTGCTTTTATGCCTGCTGACATAATGTCCATACTGCAGGCCACAGATCAAGAAGTAATTTTGAGTTCCAAGCTGTATTATTTAAGAAGTACATTTTAAAGGCTATAGCTGCATAGGTAGTGATTCCACTGATGGATGTGTGCAAAAGAAATTGAAAACTTTATGAAAAAAATCATCATTCTAGATGGCATTAAGAACATTTATGATTCATGAGAGGAAGTCACCATACCAAGTAATAGAAGTTTGGAAGAAGTTGATTTTAATCCTGCTGAATGAGTTTGAGGGATTCAAGACTTTAGTGGAGGAAGCAAATGCAGATGTGGTGGAAATATCAGGAGAACTAAAATGAGAAGTGGAACCTCAAGATGTGACAGAATTGCTGCAATCTCATGATACCATTATAATAAAGAGTTGCTTCTAGTGGATGAGCAAAGAAAGTGGGTTCTTGAGATAGAAACTACTTTTGGCAAAGATGCTGTGATCATTATTAAAATGACAACAAATGATTTAGAATAGTGCACACGCTTAGTTAATAAAGCAGTGAAAGGTTTTGAGAGAATTGACTTCAATTTTGAAAGTTTTATTGTACGTAAAATACTATCAAGAAGCACTGCCTGCTATGGATAAATTTTTCATAAAAGGAAGAGTCAATTGATGTATTGTCTTCACTGTTATCTTATTTTAGGAAATTACAGCCAGGTGCGGTGGATCACGCCTGTAATCCCAGCACTTTGGGAGACTGAGGGGAGCAGATTACTTAGGTCAGGAGTTCAAGACAAGCCTAGCCAACTTGGTGAAACCCCATCTCTACTAAAAATACAAAGCTGGGCGTGGTGGTGGGCACCTGTAATACCAGCTACTCAGGAGGTGAGGCAGGTGAATCGCCTGAGCCTGGGAGACAGAGGTTGCTGTGAGCCAAGATTCCACCACGGCACTCCAGCCTGGGTGACAGAGTAACACTTTGTCTTCCTCCACATCATCCCCCACCCACTCCCCCGAAAAAAGAAAAGAAGTTGCCACAGCCAGCCTCGCCTTCAGCAACCCTGATGAGTCAGCAGCCATCAGCAGCCATCAACATCAAGGAAGACCCTCATTCAGCAAAAAGATTACAGTTCGCTGAAGACTCAGATAATTGTTAGCACTTTTCGGCATTAAAATATTTTAAAATTTAAGTATGCATGTTGGCTTCTTAGACATAATGCTATTGTACATTTTAGTGTAAATATAACTTTTTTATCCACTGGGAAACCAAAATATGCATGTGACTTGTCTTCCTGAGATAGTCACTTCACTCTGGTGGTTTGGAATGGAAAATGCAATATCTTTGAGGTATGTCTGCATGTATATGTCTGTGTGTGTATGTATATCTATCTATCTATATATATATGATGTATGACATGTCGATTTAATTATATCATTGAAACTTTTCCCATACATTGATGGAACAATCAAACAAATATTGGCCAGAGAAATAGTATGAATTTAAAACAAACAAAATATACCCTTTAAAAAAATAAAAAAGGTTTGTGCCATGGTTAAATCCCTGATATACTGAAAATGTCGATTGAAACATCCAGTGCTCAAGAAATGTGGGGAAATGAATAACTTACCATTTGGTCCAAAGTTTTCTCAGCAATCAATGCAAGAAAATTAAAAGGTTGAGAGGTGGAGATGGGGTTTGTTCTTTAAAGGGAAGTGCCGATCTAAAGGGAGAGCCCGTTGGAAATTAATTAGAGCCCAGTTGGAAGTCAAAAATATAGAACCTAAAACAGTCCTGTGCTCCCCCAACCCATGCCACGCGGATAAAGCCAGAACGCATTTTCTGATACTCCGATCCTGAATTAATCATTCATTCCACCATGCACACATGGCAATTCACGTCAAACACCATTTGGAGTGCATATTGCACTGACTTCTTTTAAACTTAGTTGTATGCTTGCCTGTCTTTCCTCCTGAATTATAAGCTTTTTCAGGAGGTTAGCAAACCTCTCATGTAGAGCATAATATGAAAAAATGTTCTGTATTTAACTGGTAAGCACTTAAGATTAAAATGTGATTTCTTCAAACATGAGATTCTTATATGTGAGAAAAATATATAAAATGTTTAAGCTTATTTAATATTATTGTTGATATTACTAGCTTTTTGTGAAAAAGGAAAGCATATGTACTGACATTTGTACATGAGTAAGAAAGTGACTGGGAGGAACAGACAGATCGACAGAAAGAGACAGAGAGCTGGCTCAATATGTCTTAAAGATTTCTTTTTTAAGATAGTCTTTAACTTGACATTAAAATAATTACATTGAGGGATTTCCCAGATATATTAACTAATTTAATTTAACCAAGCACTGAAGTTTATATGTTTAAAAATATGTGTGATTTAAGTTAACAGACATAAGAATAAAAATATGATAGAAAGTATACGTAATAAACCATTCAAATCAGAACCAACTAAAACATTTTTTTCTAAACCAACCTGTCACAATTTCAGATTTAAGATTTTTGTATTGGGTTCTATTTGGCTCATTTGAGGATAAGCAAAAATATTTTCACTTCCAAAAACAAACTGCGTTTGGCATGGTGGCTTACGCCTATAATCCCAGTGCATTTGGCAGCTGAGGAGGGAGGATCACATGAGGCCAGGAGTTTGAGACCAGCTTATGGAACATAGTGAGACTCCATCTCTACAACAAATTAAAAAATTAGCCAGGTGTGGTGGCACACATCAGTAATCCTAGCTACTTGGGAAGCTGAGGCAGGAGTATTATTTGAGCCCTCGAGTTCAAGGTTGCAGTGAACTATGATCACGTTACCGTACTCCTGTCCGGGCGATGACGGAGCAAGACCTTGTCTCTAAAAACTAAACAATCACAGTGTGAAAACACTCACCTACAAGTCCCCTTCTTCTCTAACCATTAGTGTATCAATGATATTTTAAGTTTGGCCCAGAAATAAACATTTAATAAATATCTACTACATGCTGAACATCAAACCATATTTTTAAGTTGCTATCTTTATGAAAGCAATGTAAGGTAAGTAATATTATCCCAATTGTGTGTAGAATTCAATTAGAGTATCAGTGATATACTAATTGTTAGAGAGGGAAGGGACTTGTAATTACCATTTGGTCAATTTAACTTGAGTAACTATCACTAATCTATGAAACCTGATAGTGTTAATGCAATTCCTCTTAATACACTAAGTTTGAAAAAAAAAGATATTTGAAACTAACATTTTATATCATGTCATGGCTTACAAAGCAGTTTTACATATTTCACGTAGTAAGAATAACTAAACTTTGACAGGAGAGCAGATTTTAAATGTTCCCCCCACCTCACACAACACAACACACACACAAAACGGTAACTATACGTGGTGATGGATTTGTGAATTTGTGATAATCAATACATGTGTATTATATACCAAATCATCACATTGTACAGCTTGACTATATGCAATTTGTCAATTATTATTAAAATAAAACAAAAACAAGCAACAAAAATAATACAGACATTAATTATGTATTGAGCACTGACTGTCCAGTATAAAACTAATTTGTGGTAGATGATTTCATTTAGTCTTATGTAAATACCATAAGGTTGGCATTTCTATCATTATCTCAATTTAACTAATGGGAAAAATGTATCTTAGAGTATTAACTTGCCAAAGGTTACACAGTAGTGGCAGTAGGATTTGAACAAGGGCAGTTTAATTCTATAACACATGGTTTTCAATACTACAGCAAACTATCTCTTTTAAAATAATGGTTTGAGAAAAGTTTACTCCAGTAATATTTAATAAGTATCTACTATCTAGTGAGTGTTGAGCCGTATTTTTAAGTTGGTATTTTATCTTCATTAAAGCAATGCAAGATAAGTAATCTCATGCCCGTTTTATGTAGAATAAAGTTAAAACTCAGAGCTGGGATAACTCATAGGTAAAAACCGGCATAGCCTGTCTTTTGACTTTGGATTTCAGAGTTTTTCCACTAGGGCTTACGGTTGAACACCAATGGGTTTCAAAAGTAGGAAAAGAAGCCTCAAGGGTCCAGATACAGAGGACTCTTCCACGTGGACAAGTCTTACGGAACTTGAATCTGGAAAACCTGCTGTTATTATGGGAGCAGTTCAATCCCAGAAGAAAATGATTCAAATGTATTATCTCTGTAGTCAAGTCTTAGCAACTGCACAACAAACAGGTTGGAAATAATAAGGCATTTGTGTGTGTGTGTGTTTTAAAGTGGGCAATGCACAATCACATAGTCAATTACATCAACTCCATTGAGTGAAGGACAAATACATATATCAAAAGTTAAGGGAAGAGAGAGTTGGTTGGTGATGCAGAGACTCTCAAAGATTGGTTACCAGGTTTGACTTTGTACCTATAGAGAGGCTGATTTTTAGGCAATGAGTCAGGAATATTTTAGAGGCATGACAGTCATCAAGATTCAATCTTGTTTTCATTTGGTTTCAATTGTCCTCTACACTTTCACTTTCTTCTAATGGCTTCGGCCGTACTCTTTTTGGTGTGATCTAGCTTCCTGGAGTTTGATTGATTTTAGATGGCCTGTAAGAATTTTTCTGGGCATATTATCTTTGGCTCTTCTATTCATGGCTGCATTGGTTAATGCAGTAGATGTAAATGGAATTCAGCAAATTTTTCTGGCTCTCAGTAATCTAGGTAAATGGTGGATTGAGTTTTCCACCCCTTTTGAAGTTAGGTGTGAACACATGTGATGGTTAATTTCATGTCAACTTGCTGAGTGTTTTGGATGAAATTAACACTTGACTGTTAATTTGAGTGAGCAGATTGTCCTCTATACTGTAAGTGGGCATTGTCTAATCAGTGGAAAGCCTGATTAGAACAAAAAGACTGGCCTCCCCAAGCAAGAGGAAATTCTCCAGCAGATTACCTTCAGACTACATCTGCACCATGGGCTTTCCTGGATCTCTGCCTGCTGGCCTGTGGATGGGAACTGTACCATTGACTTTCCTGGGTCTCAGGCTTGCTGACTCTCACCACAGATGTAGACTTGTCAGTTTCTATAATCGCAGGAACTGATTCCTTACAATAAATCTCTTTCTATATAGATACACATCCTATTGGTTCTTTTTCTTAGAAGAATGCAGCATGTGACTTGCTTTTGTTATAGAAATGAGCATTAGAGTGATACATCACTCTCAGTGAAATTTTTAAGGAGGTAGTCACAATTCACCAGGTGGCCTTTGTATCACAGTGGAATGTAGAAGTACATGATAAAATAAAATGTCTTTCAGTCTCGATCCCAAAATGGTCACAAGTAATAAAATGCTTATTTTTATCTGCAAAAATTTTACTTGGTTAATAACTGAGAGCAGGGTTTGCTTGTTACTTTGCCTAAACCTAGCCTAAACTAATGCAAGTGGACTAATTCACCCTAATTCTGGCTTTTACAACAGAAACTCTCTTGTTTCTATCTGGGATTGCTAACTCTAAACCTGAAATGTGTATAGATTTAGAATTGATAGACATATAAAGTATTAATTACTACAAATTATAAAACCTACAAGCTGCATGCTTTTTGTAACTTAATATAACATCATGTTCAGAGTCAGTTCTTTCACTTCAATGTTTCACTCTCTTCAAACACCTAATTGTTACCCTCTTACTTTTATGACAAAGAAGAGTGTGCTTCAGACATGTGCCTCACAAAAACTCCATATTATAACATTGTCCATGGAGAAATACATTTTTTCTGAAGTTGACTGCACTTATTGTTTGTGTATTTCAAGGGCAGTATCAAAATCAACCTTTTCAGTCCCATGTAACATTAAATGCAACTTTCAACTTCCCAAATCTGAAGGCTAAAAATTACCTGTACAAATCATCATGTTTAACAGAATCTGGCACTTAAACATTTTCATGTGCTAAGTGTAAATGATTCAGACATATTCTGATTGAATGCTTGAAGTTGATCATTAAAAAAAGACAAGAAAAAGAAAAATGAGGGGATGTGTGTTATGCTTTGCTTCACAAGGAACATTTGGAAATTTTCCTGACCTCTTATTTTTATTTATTTAAATTAACGATGGCAACATTCATTGCCATCTGGCCCCCAGGCACAGTGAGCTAATTAAAAAAAATAAAAGAAACTTCAAAATATCATTTAAACCATTTTCAATAATTCAGACAATGCAAGTGTTGAGAAAGCATCATTTGGATTGGCAGAGCAGAATAGCTAGACTCCAGGGGTCAGCAAATCTGGATTTAGCCAGTGCTGTGTATTGAAAAAATTTAGATCAGGATGTCCCCAGGAGAAAATGTACTTTCCCCCCGCAAAAAAAAACATGGGATGAGATGGACACTGGGCTGGGCCCAATCTAAATACTATTTGGAAGCCTTCCCACTCTTTTATCTCTGAAGCTCAGATTATCAAGTTTGCTAGCAGTGTTGGTGTTTGGTATTTGAGACTCTGCATATTAATCCAATTTGAAATCTTATTCCACATTGAAACACATCCTGACAAAGCATTAACATCCTGTATGCGCTGTTCATTCTCTGATAAGTCATTGAACATCGAACGTTTTCCATTTAGTCTGAAGCGACTACTCAAAGAACAATCCTAATGTCATTTAGTTCTTCGCTCAGTCAACACACATTTTTGGCAGCATAGGAATATTGTTTTCCATCATCTGTGCAGAACAGAATCTGGGTTTTTGTTCAGGGTCTGGTAGAATGTGTTTAAAACCCAGTGTGTACCTAGGTTTTGATTCTTGCTCTGAGCCCTAATTATACATTGTTTGGAATTTAAAGTGGTTGCACTGAAATCTTTTCTGTCACTGACATATACCAATAAAGTTCAAAATAAAGTTTGGTTCAGTGGTAGGTAGTTGATTGTTTCATTTTTATGGCAATGTAAATCCAACAGCATTTCATTCAGTTCATTTGGAAGGTATAGTCTAAGAGAAATAATTTAACAATCCATGAAAACAGTCATATACACCAGCATACAAACAAAATGTGACTAAGGGGCTTCAATATACTGAAAATGTTTCTCAAAGTAACCATTGGAATAGTACCATTCCCATTGTAACAGATGACAAAACTGAGGCTCAAAAATGATACATGACTATTAAGCAGTAAAGCTAGATTTTTAATTTAGGCCCAGGTTGTGTCGAAGCACACGTTCTACTTATTAAATAAACAAGTTCCAATAATATTCTCTCATTTTGTATGGAGATGAATAAATTCCTCTTATGCTGAGATTGCACTAGGTTCTTTACAAAGAAAGCAAAGGATGGTAGGAGGTCTTGTTCTTCCAGAATTTTTAAGTATAAATTACAAGGGAGAACATTTAGGAAGCAATTTCTATATTACTATAAGGATGTTATTTCTCAAACATAAAACCAATTACATGCCACTTTGTTTAAACAGCTTTGATGCCTCCCTATGTCTACAGGACAAAGTGTAAATTATTTAACATGACATGAATTGAACCCACGCCCATCTCCCGATCCTCGCCTCTAAAATGCTAATCTCTTTGTCTTAGTTCCAGCTACATTGAACTATTTATTTCTTCTAGAATGTGACTTTTTTCACTTTTCTAAAATTTTACTCATTTCTGATTTTTCTACCTAAAATTTCGTTTCATCCTTTAAAAGGCAAGCACTTGTCTTTGAAGAATTATTTCAAATACTACATTTTTCAATAATTCTGTACTTTTTCATCCTTCCTGAAACATACCCATGCTTCCAAAACGCATCAATGGCAGCTCTTATGTGTATATACTTTCTTCCTGGGGTAGATAGAATTTGACTGTCTCAAGGTATGTGGTAGAATAGTAGCCATTCAGTTTTTGGTTAATACGCAAAAAAACTAAGAAAAAAAAACAGATAAAGGGTAAGTGAAGATAAAAAACAAAAGCACAAAATTAAAACCATTACAAGAAACCATCCAGATACCTCTTTTTCAAAATCATAATTTGTATTTTAAGTTCTGAGGTACATGTGCAGGATGTGCAGGTAACATCCAGATGTCTCTTACAGGAGAGCGATAAGATACCCTTTAGTTCCTCCATGTGACAATCCAAAGCAAATACATTCTATAATTACAAAGATTAGCTAGATGTATTTTTGAGGGGAGTTAATTTTGAACTGGGCATTTATTGAAACGGTAGATACTTATCAACAAAAAAGCACACAGGCCTTGTTAGCTGCTACATATGCAAAGAAAGAAATTGCAGTCGAAATTCTACAAACACTTTAGTTATTGCTAGACAGGAAAAGCACAGGGTCCAAATATGTACCTCAAATCTAGCCTATACGATTATCTTTCTCTCTCTCCCTCTCTCTCACACACACTTTTTAAAAATAGATTTTGCTAATTATGAACACAAGCTGACCAATAATCTACACATTATAACAAAACTTTGATTGTGTTTCTTAGAGTTCCTAGGTGGTTTCTTTCCTGTGTCTTATTTATTTATTTAGCTTGTTATGGTAATAACTGGAATATTCACATCCAGTATCACTTCTGCTTCAGTAAATTCCCTTGGTTTTTCCCTTGGAAAAATATAATCATACAATTAAAACTCAAAAAATGATACAATAAGCTCCAGAACAATATACACATTGGACTGAGATAGGATTAGCTCCTTCTGAAAGTGGTGGGGCTTAGTACAAGAGATATTAGAGCAGACCCCTGGAGTTCTGCTTAGTGGAGTCTGTCCAAGAATTGCCACATTGAAAATGAAACAGAAAAATGAAGAAAAATGAAAGTGGTGATACCACAGAGGAGGAGTAGAAAAAGAGGAGGGAGGCTAAAGTAACCAGAAGGAAAACAAATTATACTTGTTTTCTGTTCTATGTATTTTCTGTTTCCCCTTCCCGGGATGAAAACCTTGCTCATTCAGGAAATTGGCAAGGATTCTCTGATTTGGAACTACAAAGATAGATCAGGTAGACAAACATATTGAGAAGACTCAAAAAGGCAGCCAGTCTGCAGAGATAAAGAATTATTCCAACAACCTCCACCCACCACCTGCCTCCATGCCAGTTTAGGGGGCATTCACCGATAGAGATTCACCTTAAACAAGATAAACTGGAGAAACATGGATCTGTGTGTTGAAAAGGCCCTGGGATGATGGAAATCCTTATGGTTAGTTGAGTGAAGAGGCATGAATACCCCAATGTCAAAACATGATAGTAAGTGAAGACATGCCAGAGGAAGCAAGTGTTGGTGTCCAAATGAAGAGAAAAGAGTTGGCTACTGAGATGGTGGCCGACCGGCCTGCCTTCCTGCCTGCCTGCCTTCCTTCCTCCCTCCCCCTCCCTATCTCTTACTTTTCTTTTCATGATGTTTTGCTCGTTACCCAGGGCTGGAGTGCAGCTGTATGATCTCAGCTCACTGCAACCTCCATCTCCCGGGTTCAAGTGATTCTCCTGCCTCAGCCTCCTGAGTAGCTGGGATTACAAGCATCCACCACCATCCCTGGCTAATTTTTTGTATTTTTAGTAGAGACTGCATTTCACCATGTTGGCCAGGCTGCTCTCGAACTCATGACCTCAGGTTATCCACCCGCCTTGGCCTCCCAAAATGCTGAGATTACAGGCAGGAGTCACCGTGCCTGGCCGATGGTGACCACTATTTCAGAAGAGGCTGCACTGTATTGTTTTTAGGAAGTCACAGGTCTGGAATCAGACCAAACTAGGCATAAATCTGGTCACTTCTGTATCTTAAGCAGATGATCTTATCCTATCTGTATCTACAGCTTCATCTTGGGCCACTTTCCAAAGTGGCCACTTCACCACACTTAGGCCTCACAGGCCTGCTTCCCATCCATTGAGTCCTTCCAGCTACTGACCTTTGTTTTGAACTGAAACCTGAAGCCAGCCTGTCAAGTACATCCATAATGTGAGTAACAAATCCAAGTCCCTCGTGTAACTATACATTTTATAACAGCTGCATTAAAAAATTAAATAGGAAAGTGTATTGGTCTGTTTTCACACTGCTATAAAGATACTACCTGAGTGATTTATAAAGAAAAGAGGTTTAATTGACTCACAGTTCTGTGTGGCTGGGGAGGCCTCAGAAAATGTACAATCATCACAGATGGCAAAGGGGAAGCAAGGCAAGTCTTACATGGTGGCGGGGCGAGAGAGAGAGAGAGAGAGAGCACGCACAGGGGAAACTGTCATTTATAAAACCAGCAGAACTGGTGCGAACTCCCTCACTATCAGGAGAACAGCCTGGGAAAACTGCCCCCGTGATCCCATTATCTCCCACCAGGTTCCTCCTTTGACACGTGGAGATTACAACTCGAGAGAGATTTGCATGGGGACACAGAACCAAACCGTATGAGAAAGTTACTTTTAATACGTTTTATTTAACACACCATGTTGAAAACATCAGCATTTTAACCTGTAATCCATATTAAAAGTGAGGTATTGACTAGGTATTATTTTTAGTTTCTTTTTATTTCTTCGTAAGATTTAGAAATTTGTTGTGTATTTCACACTAACACACACCTGCACTTATGCTAGTCACATTTCGTGTCCTGCATCAGACAATGTAGATTCAACCCTTGCTTTTTTTATTCTCTTCGGCTATGGTTTGAGGGTTCCCTCCAAAACTCATGCTGTAATTTTGTCCCCAAGGTGGCAGTATTGAGAAGCAGGGTCTTTAAGAAGTGACTGGGTCATGAGGGGTCCGCCTTCATGAAAGGATCAATCCATTCACGGACTAATGGAAGAAAGGGTTATCATGGGAGGGGAACCTGTGGCTTTATAAGATTTGGCAGAGAGACCTAAGCTAGGATGTTAGCATGCTCAGCTCCTTTGCTGTGTGATGTCCTGTGCTGCTTCAGTACTCTGCAGAGATTCTCCACCAGCAAGAAAGCTTTTACCTGATGCAGCCTCTTGGGCTTGGACTTCTCAGATCCCATAATGGTAACAAATAAATTCCTTTTCCTTATAAATTACTCAGTGGCAGGTATTCTGTTATTAGCAATAGGAAACAGACTAAGACATTCTCCCTCTACTTTTGCTTGGACAGCTGTTCTAATCTACTAGAATGGCTTAGAGGAAAGCTATAATTTCAGATCACATTTTACCTTCGTATGATGTACTCCATGGTACCCTACATTCCTTGATTATAGTGGTTTCATGCTAATGAATTACTAGTGCTTGCAATCAGTTTAAAAGCTGTCATCCTCATTAGATTGAAGGCTCCAGGACTACTCCTTTTATAGGTATCCTTATATCTCCAATGCTTACATAATGGCCAATAAGAGGAGGTATTTCACTAATGTCTGCTGACTAATCATTATTTAGTACCTCGGAGCCTTTATCATCTGTGAAGTGGGGATAAAATAACAATCGTACCTCTTAAAGTTATTGTCAGGATTAAATATATTCCCATATGTATGTGTGTGTACTTATAATCATGGCTGGAATATTATAACTGCTATATAGTGTCTAGCTCATGGTAACAGTTGCAGCAGAGCTTCTACCCCTAACTTTGTGAGGGTTAAGAATGTGCTGAGGAGTGTGTCTGGCACATGATGGTTGACTTTTAAATTATTTTTAGGCTTAGTCTATTTATTATTTCATATATGTGTTAAATAATATATTACATTAATTAAATCTCTTAGTATTGCTTTGGATACCCTGCTTTGGACATAACATTCTTAAGAGTTCCAAGAAAATAAAGAGGATGCCTCATTTTGGAACAGTCTGCATACCTAATTGCTAGAAATGGCAGAAAAGGGCATTGATTAGGACTCACATGAGATTGTCTAGTGAGTATGGCTAGGAAGTAAGACCATTTATTTGTAAACCAGAATTTCTAGATTCGAGTCTTTCTACTTCCATTAATATATTATATGATTTGGTAAGGTATTTAAGTTTCTATATTTGTATTTGCCCAATGAGAAGTAAGATTAGCAATTCTTCATTGCCTATTTCGGTCAGCCAAGAACATGTGCCCCCATAATTGGTCCTTTTCTTAGTCCCCTTGCAGAGACACAGCCTGCGGCCAGCTTATGTACTCTCTTTTCATTTCCCTTACTCCTTTAATCAGAAATAGAGATGTGACAATGTTGAGTCTCCTGTGGGCTAAAGTGGACTGGGAAACACTGGGCTATACCATAAAAGGCCTGTCTGGCAAATGCTAATAATCCATATTACATATTCAGTCCATGTAACATAAAAGCAGAAATCTACAGAACAAAATAATTGTACATACAACCCAGTGCCCAGATGAGTATTTAAAAGCCTTTTTTAAAGCACCCTAAGGAATCTCCACACTGCTTTCTCCACAGTGGTTTTACTCGTTTACATTCCCACAAGCAGTGTAGAAGTGTTCCCTTTTGACCACATTCTCACCAATATCTATTATTATTATTTTTTATTACAGCCATTCTTGAGTAAGGTGGTATCACATTGTGGTTTTGATTTGCATTTCCCTGATCATTAGTGTTGTTGAGCATTTTTTCACGTTTGTTGTCCATTTGTGTATCTTCTTTTGAGAATTGTCTATTCATGTCCTTAGCCTACTTTTTGACAGGATTTTTTTTTTCTAGCTAATTTGTTGAATTCCTCATAGATTCTGGATATTAGTCCTTTTTGGATGTATAGATTGCAAAGATTTTCTCCCACTGTGTGGGTTGTTTACTAAAGCAGACTATAGCCCTCAAGAGGCTGTTACATATAACTCACTATGAAGAACTTAGTAATGTCAATAATTTTTTGTTCGGAACAGATATCTGATATACTTACTGCTTTCTACAATAAAAAGATGGTTGCATGGTGGAATTTTCCTTACTGAGGGGTTCAGTGTGGTTAGAATGGCGAACAGAGATGTAGAGAGCCTACAGGTTGCAGTGTGGCAATTCTTCTAAATTGTAGCTCAAATTACAACCAAGAGAAAACTTAATGGTTTCATCAAGGAAGTCAAGACACAATGGGATTTCAGAGCAAGGAAGGCAAGAAACTAGAGACACATGGAGGAGAAGAAAGCAAAGCAAGTAGGTGGTGGAGAATGGTTGTTGTCCACATTTGGTATGAGATGGCTTTGTATGTGTGTGTATCAAAGAAAAGAGACAAGGCAGATTAATCATGCATTATTCAAGGGCAAGGAATGAGATGCAGTCAGATGTGAGTTAGGCTGAATTCCAAAGCCACTATTTAATAGTTGTGTGACCTTTGTTTACTTACTCAAGCTAGTAAGCTTACACATTCTTACCTGTAAAGTAAGGGAAAATACCTATATTAAACATTTGTATTTGTTCATTTGGTTTTGCTTAAATGGTACAGAATAGATTAAATGGTACAGAATAGATATAACAAATGGTACAGAATAGATATAAACAATAGTACCTTTGTGTCCCCTTCTTTCATTCATCTGAATGTTATTGTGCTTGTAGAATTCTGCATTTAGCTTGACCAATCTTCTGTAGATTTCACACGGCACACTTAGGAATACAAGCCAGATTAAAGAGAAAAATGTGTCAAAATTGCAATGATGTGTGCTTGTGCGTGGGTGTGCTGGGAAAATTAAAGGTGCTGATTAAAACTTCCCATTTCTTGAATAATTTATCGATCAATTTTCTAGACTTTTAGATACCCTTAAAATATTTTCACTCTTAGGAATTTGTTTGTGCATACAAATGACTATTTAGGGCCACATAGAAGAAACAATTTCTGCTGCCAAATGTACCGATTTTTTGTGTGGAAAAAGATCACATTTTAATATTCCTGAAGTTACAAGATCACAAGTGCTGGGGATGCATATGATTGACATGAAACTCATTGAACAAGTAAAGGCATTGCTAAGTAATTGAGTCTTCAACAATTAAAGTTGAGCATTGCTGGCATACTGGCTAGATTGAACAAATCTGGGATATAGCATACATTGACCAGATCCTTGCCACCTATAGATATTAACTAACCTTTCATTTAATTTTAGACAGCTCTGAATTTTCTGAGTGTGGACATTGTTATTCATGATAAACATGTATAATATTATGTAGTATATGGAAAAAGAATGGGGAAAGACTTATTTAAATTGCAGCTGATTAACTCTCTCTGGAAAGCTGTGTATGGTCTCTGAACCCACATTTTTCTGAAGTTTTAATCTCTGACATCCCTACATCATAAAAGAGTTGTAAGTTATCATATGAAAATAAAAATATACCATATTGTATAATGAATGGTGAGATTAAAAAGGGGTGTTATTCTCAATCCAATTTTACAAGGATCTATTGTTTCAAATCACCCATGTCATTAATTATGGAAACTTGTTCATTCATTTAGCATATACCTATTGAACCTCTATTTTAAGTGGAGCAGGTGCACCAAATTTATTTTAATAAGAAAACCATGTTCAATAGATAATTTTGAGTACATTTAGTACCAAAAAAAAAAGTTGCTGCTATTGCAGAATATTTTTGAGGAGAACTTCTGGGTCATTTGTCCAAGGTGATGCTACAGTGGGTGGAAAAGGAGGTAATAAACATTTGAGGAGAGTGGAGAGGTTATAAATATAGTCACGGAGAGTGGGAAAGCAATAAAATGAAAGGAAGATAAAGCAAGATTGTTAGATTGTTGCAAACCAATTACATTTTGGTAACCATTAATTTATAATTAGATCAAGTCACTGTTGGGCTCTTGGGTTTCACAGAGCCAATCAGTGCAGTTTTAGTAAATCAGTTTCAAGGCACTGTATAGAACGTCTCACTCTATGGTGATTTTTAAGGTGTCAGAGTTTAGAAATTTAATTGCAAGATGGTGATTAGAAGGCAGATGAAGTTTTGTCAAGGACTATGTCAATTGCTTTAAATTTGAGGGTTTTTCTTTTTTTCTATTCATTACTCATAGCAACCCAATCATGTTTACATTATTAGTGAAATGTTATGTATGATGGAAACGAAGCTTAGTAGAGTTAAGCAACTTTCCCAAGAGCACAAATGACAAGAGCCAGGGATGAAATCAGATGAACTCATGTCTCAAGTTTACACTGTGTTCTTTCACTATGTTGTCTCTCTAAAGGGCATGCTTTACATTATTCCACGATGAGTAAAATTCTGATATGCACTTTGCCTGGAAGATGACAACAACACTTGTCCTCCAAAATCTCTCTTAGTCAACAAGACTACATTTCTTCAAAGACTTGTGCAAATATCTGGCGATGCCTGTAGTGCTGTTCCGTGAAGCATGAGAAAGGTGACCTTGGCATGGGAGGGTTTGAAGACAGGCATTTCTCAACATTTGCATCTGCACTGAAAGCCCCTGGAAATGGCCCCTGTAGACCACCAGCTTTTGAGCATGACCACATTTTGATAGACCTGCCAGAATACATTAGCTACAAAACACTTGGTCAGGATTGACCTACTGACCTGATTAGTGGCTTGGCTCAATATTATCCATCTGGAAGCTGAAGCGTGTCTGCCAAACACAATGGTCAGAACGTTGGCAGGGCTGAAATTGAGCTGTTCTTCCTAATGGTGCCCTGCTAACAGGTTCATTTACCTCCTAGGACCACTACTTGAATATTATGGTAATGTCATGCTTGGTGGGGTGGAAAATACAAAGGGTTTGAAGCTAAACACACTAGAGTGTGAACTGATTTGACTGCTTAATAGTTTGTCAATTATGGTGTCGCCTTAAGGCTCGGGTTTCTGTTTGTGATTTGTGTTGTTTCTAATCCATGAAATGGGGACAATGATTTCTCTCTCATAGAGTTGTTTTGAGCATTAGAGATAGTGCCCTGTAATACAAGTAGAAAACATTTGTTGGACGTTGTTACACAACATTGTATCAGCTACTTTACAGAGAATAACATTTAATTGGAAAAAGAACATTACTTAGGCCTCATTAGTATCTCAACTTTAAGGAAATGGAAACGAAAGTTAGAGAGGTAAAATTTCCTTCCTGACATAACAACCTAAGAAACACTAGGAGTCAAATTTGGTTTTAGTAGATTATGACTCACCATTTGCCACTGTTGTCTTTGCTGCCTTCTGGTTTGAGGGACTGGCTAGAGATCACTTAGCAAAATGTCAAATGACACAGCCAAAAGCTTCAGAAAGTTTGCCTAGATATAGTTTACATCACTTAGGCTCCTTGCAAACATGACAGAGAAAAATGCTAACTGGTCTACTGCGATCCTCAGCTGCCGTCAATTATGTTGAGCTTCCTCTAGACAGTGAACTGGTGGAGTCACTTAAGCTCAAAGTAATTTACCATTCACTAGGCTAAATGTTTTGCAGAAGAGGTCTCTATTGATGTTCATTATCCCTAAAGTGAGTCCCTTTGGTGATAGATGAATTAAACATGAGAACTCTTCTTAAAGCATAAAAATTGCCCCAAACAACATTTTCCAAAGGGAAATGCAGACCTATTTGTGTTTGTGTGTGTGTGTGGTATGTAGTGCTCTCAGTTTGTTTAATAAGAGAATCCACCTGCTAAAACTCATTATCTTAAATATGCACTGTAGTAAAAATTTATCGAGACAAATTAAGAACATTGACAAAATGAATTGTCATAGTTCACGTAGTATATTTCCAGAAGCATCCAAAGCATTAGATGAAGCAGGGTGTTTACTGCAAACCCAGCACAAAGAGATCTCAAATCTAAATTTGTTTACAAATGTACTAAGATCTTTAACCTATTTCTAATTTTGAATAAATCTACTATTATCAGTAAAGACCAAGTATAAGTTTCCATTTTATGAAAGAAAACATCAGGGTCAAGACTTTAACTGTGACTGACAAATGAATTCTGCCTGCCTCAGAAATGCACCCACCCTTCCATTAACTTGATAGGCAACTTTGAACAAAGTATCGACCTCAGTAAACTTGGAATTGGGCATTTATTTATTAAATGAGGGGGTTTAATTGCATGATTGAAGGAGGAAAGTTTTAAGCAAAAATAATTTTGAGAATTTGAGGGTCAGGATGTTATCTCTGTCGCTTACTGGCTGTTTCCTCATCTATAAGTAAGAAAATACTTTTGTAATTTGGGAGCTGTGAAGGTGAATTCATGCTACACATGCAAAGGCTTGATACAACATAAGTAATTAGTAAATGCCACTTCTCCTTCCTTCAAAATCTTAAATTCCACAATTTCACAATTTTATAATTCTAAGCCCATGAGACCAGAGATCTTGATTTTCATAGGAAAGTCACTTAAGTTCCCTGGGCCTCACTTTCAACACACATCTAATAAGAAAATTAGCTCTCTATTGTGAAGAAGGCTTAAACTCCTCTGATGCACTGGAAAGGACCTCTGGGACATTCTGCGGAAAATATTTCTAAGGCAATGTGAAGACCCCATAGAATAAAAATGCTGTATGAATAAATCTGCCAAGAAGCAGGCATGCCACATATATTCCATTCCAGAATAGATGATTCATAATATTCTCTCCAGGATTAAAGTCCAGGGTGATGGAATTGGTTGAAGCTTGCACAGGAAATCAAGTTTCAAAGAAAGATGATGTGTTCCATTAGTCCTAACACAGTGACAAGATGATGTCATAAGCAGACATTAAACAAAACACATACGACATGCTGAGGCCTGTGCTAGGGTTAGTGGGTGATACAAATTTAAGGAAAAATTCTGTCTTCAAAAAGCAAACTACTAACTACTGAGGATTAATTAATGAGCATATAGACTTTTACAGGAGTCTCTGCATGAAGGCATCAACAATGTCCACAAGTACACTTATGCTCATGGAATGGACATTTACAAACACACTACTAGAAAAAATGTTTCTACTAACTGTATAATAATTTAGATTTAATGAGAATTTTTATGTGCCTGACACTAAGTTAAATTCAAGAACTCATATGACCCCATTATAAATCATAAATCAGGTAACATTGTAAATCCTATTTAATGTATTTTTAAACTGAAGTTTAGAAACGTTGAGGAATGTGTCCAAGTATATATTCAAGTGATGACCTGAAGCAAGATTTTCTTGCCAACAAGTTGGTTCCTTTTGCACAAAGTGTAAAATTTCTTTTCATAAAAATGGAATGGATGCTTCGGTGATAGAAAGGACTCATCTGCATCACGGGTGCCCATTTAAAGGCTAGAAGACCAATTTTCCCTTTGGTATTTTGGTGCTAAGAGAAAAACATCTCTCTAACATCTTTAAAAAATTTTTTCAAGATACATATTTTAGTTAAAAAATTAAAACTGAAAAGCAATACAGAGAGATCTAAGTAAGCCTCTTAATTTTCAAATTGAGAGAACCAAAAATAAACAAAGTAGAGCCCAGTCTCGGAATCAGAGTACAACTTCCAAACATGATCAGAAAAGGTAGTCACCAGCCATCTATCAGGAAATTGGCTCTTTTCCTGAACTCTTTCAATTTTACCGCACTTGAGCGCTGTGTTGATGATATCATTTACAACATGGATGAGATGCAAATGTGTTGAAAATTTCTGGTTCTGGAAGTACTCTTGGTTATCTAGATTTCATTCTCAGGGATTGACACACTGGAAGAAAAAGAGTGTTCAAAGATAAAGCAAAGGGCAGCAGTATATTGGTCAAATTAATTTGAGTTTTTGCTTTGAAGGAAGTCTGAAGAAACTAAGCTTAAAAAAAAAAAAAAAGACATCAAAAATTCCAACCCAACACTATAACTGTGCAGCTGGATAGAAAAGTTTAGCAATAAGTTAGGGTAGAATATGCTAAAGAGATGCTGACAGAAAAAGTTACATTGTGTTAACATCCACGGCCACCCAAGCTAAGAATATTCATGTGGAGAACACTACAAAATAATTAAGGCTCTGTACTTTGACAAATTAAGTGGACACCATTAAAATGGTAGCATTGCTATCAGGGCAGAGAAAGCAAGTGTAAGACATTGTCCAATCTCTGGACATGTATTTGACTCATAGATTCAAATTTAATTCATTCGTGACCTAAGTACTTATTTTGGTTATATACACACACACACACACACATATACACATACATACATATATTGTGGTTCATCAAATAGATTCAGGTGCAGGGAACTTGCCTGAGATCCTACATCTGAAATATTAAGGACCCTTGGTCTCAAATATATAAGGCGTCCAATAACAACTATAGTAAGGACTAGATTATCAAGATGGCTTGCTTAGTAGTGAGTCATCAGAGTATAAAACAAAGACCTTTTTAAAGCCTATCCTATAGTCATAGGATTAAGACTTCATTAAGTCTATATTTGGGGCCCTGCAGCCCCAGGAGGAATGAGAGGTGGAAGTCCAGGGTAAAGGATGAGGAGGTGCTGACTAGCAGTAGTGCATTTATCACTGTATTGTGAAATAGTCATTCCCAGTTTTTGCTATGAGAATTGCACTTAATGCTATGTTTCTGTGTTCTAAGGTTTAATTAGAATCTGTTTCTGTAATAGTGTATGAAATGAACTTTATGCTCACATAAGGATCTCAAATAATAAGTAATCATCCAAGAAATTGAATTTTCTGTGATAAAATAAAAATGGTCATTTCAGTTATAGCATGAATCTTAGATCCAGATGAAACTTAGAGAGGGGCAGTCTTTTTCTGCCCCATCATGTCGCAGTGAAACATTTATACAATAGAGAAGGTAGAGGACTCATTTAAGGTCACACAACTGCTTGGTGGGGCAAGGATTATGTCCTGGTTTTCTAAATGACTTTTTCCCCAACAGATATCATATCGTCAAATTTGTCAAAACGACCACATTTTTCTATCTCCCAAATGAACCATCCTTTCATTGTCCATTTCCCTGTCTCCATGTAGCTTTTCACTTGACTAATTACTTAGAACCTATCCCCTTCAGTGTCTCCCCCAGGAGGATTTTATCCCTCTTGTCTTGACCATGCTAATAACATCAACGGGTCTAGGAGCTAATGCTTTTCTCTTTCAACCTAGTGAAGGCACTTTTATTACTATGGATGGGGTGGCTTTCTAAAGAATAGGGCACTTTCCCAAGAATATGGTAAAATCAATCTTAGTCAGAAAAAAATATTTAGGACTCTAACATATCTGCAAAATCAATTTTCCTGACATGTAATTCTAATCATATAATTTTCCTAGTCCACAACTTTCAACATCTTCTAATTGTCAAATAAATTGTCATAATTTATCATTCTGCTATTCAAGAGCTCCCCAACATTGACTGATCTATCTTTTGAGCCATTTCCTCAATTCTGCCTCAGAGCCCCAGAATCTCGACTGTGATTAACTGAGTGGTATCCAAGTGTGTTATCTACAATGTCCATCTTCACACTTTAAACTTTTCATCAATACATACGTAGTAAAATAAATGGAAAAATAGATCTGGTGATTCTGCCACATTTTACATCCCATTGTAAATTAACACAGAAGTATTTTAGTTTGTTAGTTTCTTAGAGTTTGTCTAGGAATGGATTACGTCTATATGAATAATTAGTGGTTCCAAGTTGCTAAAACTGATGACCAAGCTCTTGATCACAGATTGCACCATTAATGTGCAGCAGGCACTCATCAGTAGTAGCCGTCACTTATATTTTCTACGTCAGCTTGCTCTCAGTGGATACATAGGGGGTTATGAATATTGGAAGTATACTTTATAGCTGGAAGACTGGAGTTAGATGCAACTTTAATAGTCAAAAAGGATTCAATATTTAAAATGTGACCTCTATAGAGGAAATTCTCCAAAGCTGAAGAATGAGAGGATAGGCACAATTGCCTTTACGTTTTCTTTATTTAGTATTTCTATCAGAAACTTTGAAATTTTAAAATAATATTGAGTCTCAAACTTTTCCTAAGTGAAGAGAAGGGCATTTGGAAAATGCCAAATCTAGCTTTCTTTTAACAAACTCATTGGTTTCAATAAACACGTGTATGTTGAAATTGACATGTTTTGGAGGGTCAGATAGACATGATTTAAATGGAATTATAATAGCCTAATTTCTTCATGAAAAAATTACTAAAATGAAATTAGAAGATACAAGCAATGAACATGTAGTAAACATGATAGCTTCCCCTCAACTACTGGCCCTCTTTTCTTTCTCTTTCAGTCTAGGGATGGATATATTTTATGTATAAATATTAAGTATAATTTGCTACAAGATTTTAAAAAATATATTCCTGACATAAGTGTAAAGAACTGATGTGCACCTGTAGTCCCAGCTACTCGGGAGGCTGAGGCAGGAGAATCGCTTGAACCCAGGAGGCAGAGGTTGCAGTGAGTTGAGATCGTGTCACTGCACTCCAGCCTGGGTAACAAGAGCAAAACTCTGTCTCACAAAAAAAAAAAAAAAAAAAAAAAAAAAAAACTTATGTAAACCAGATGTGAACAATGACTGATAGGAAAGATGTTTGGTGAATACAATTCTTTCCTATGCATGTTAACTTAGACATTTAGACATTTATCATTAATCATAATACAACAAAAAAGTACAATTTAAACTATGATTGCCTGCTGCATGTTTTCACGTTGCAACGCCTGGACGGAACAGAGTTTTGAAGCAGCACATGTGTATAGACACACACATTTTAATCTCATTTATAGGTTTCCTTTTAGGATATATGCTGCATGAATCTTTCAACTCTCAAAACTTTCCAGTATTCACACGGGGTTGCCAAACCAAAAAATGACTCATTATTTTTTGTACAAGAAAATACAAATAAAAAGAGAAACTTCGGTATGGAATTCCAAGAGAGGAAACAGGATGATGCTGGTATTTGCTAATAACAAATCATTCATCTCTAGGTAACAATACCTTAATAATCAACAGTTCACACAGAGAAATGTAAGCCAAACCAAATCAATATCGCTTAAGATCACTGCCCACCTATTTTTACCCAGTTAGGATACTGAGAAGAAATTGTAATATATTGTTAAGTGGACTTTACCATTAGAGAAACCTAGGATTCAATCTGTACTCTGACACTGAGGATCTTGTTTCTTTAGGCAATTCCCTGACGTCTCTTGAGTTTCAATTTACAATTATTATATGTCAACCATGGAAAAGAATATAAAAAATGGAAAATAATTCCAGAAAATACTGTTAATATATAGAAAGCAAGAGACGCATTATGAATGTTCTAAAAATAGTTGCTCTTATTCTTATTGACTTGAAATAGGTTAGTTCTAGCCTACAAAAAAATCAATGCTAACTCATGAAGGCTTCTTTAATTCAGGCTGCACAATGCCAACAGAGGATTAAATAAGATTTTCTTCTCCCATGTCTCACAACCATGTTCATTTAATCACAGTTCAATAATGCAGTATTTTAATACAATTATTTCAATATTCACTGTGCATTTGTGTAAATATAAACACACACACACACCCCTACACATTTTATTTGGATTGATGTTATAAAGCAACATGAAGTACTAAACCATAACTGCCAGCAGTAACTATGTGTTATAGATAGATGTTATGTTACATGTATGTATATATACACGTATATGTATATTTACCTTCATCTCTCTTACATGCATATATATGAGAGATAAAATGTGTATGTGTAGGTATTTATATAGTGAGTAGACATAGTATTTAGTTTCCATCAGTGAAAAGATAATCAGTATTAAATGTAGTAGCAAATGGCCACTAAATAATGTGTTTTATTAATTAGATAAGCATCTAATTTCAATTGTACTTTATTGCTGAACTTATCTCCAAGAAAACAAGTTTAGAAAATTAACAGATAAATCTAATTAGAGTGTATTGCTTCCTGGCACTGTTTGGGGTTAGCATAATGGTTGATTTTCCTGCTTGCAAATAATGCATTGGAATTGTATTACAGTATATGAAACATGTTTTATTTAGAGATAAAAAAAATTTCATTTTAATAAAAATAATTTGAAAAATATTTTTGTCCAGAAAAAATGTGAATATAGTTAAAGTGCAAAACTAGATTACGATAACTTTACTATTAAAGTGATACATTTTAGCATTTATGTCATTAAGCATGTTAAATTGTACATGTCACTCTTGTTGTGTGTTTTAATAAAGTGTTAATTTAGAACAGTTTTAGATATTGTTTGAGTTCTTATATAACTCCCATTTGGTTTCCAGTATAATTAACTTTTTTTTATTAGAATGGCACATTTGTTACAATGAATGAACCAAATTTGATACATTTGGTTTGTGCATTATTCATGTTTTCTTAGTTTTTACCTAATGCTCTTTTTCTGTTTCAGGATATCGTATTACATTTAGTAGTTAAAGATCCTTAGGCACCCATTAATTCTAACAGTTTTACAGACTTTTAAGTTTTTGATGACCTTGACAATTGTGAGAATTGGTCAAGCATTCTGTAAATTGTACCTCAATTGAGATTTGTCTGGCATTTTTCTCAAGGCTAGAGTGAGAAAGCAAGTTATGTGCTTTTGGGAGGAGAACCAAAAATTTAAAGTGCCATTTTCTCATGTGATATCAAGGGAGGGTGTTCTCAACATGACATCACTATCGATGTGAACCTTGATGCCTACCTGAAGCAGTGTTTCTCAGGTTTCTCCACTGTAAAGTGACTATTGACTCTTTCATACTGTACTCTGTGGAAGGAAGTCAGTATACACAGCCCACACTTGAAAGTGAAGAGTTATTTTTCATCTCCTTAATAGCAAAGTATCTATTTAAGTTATCTGGAATTGGTCGTAAGAGAGCTGTCTATTCTGGCCATTTAAAAAATGTATTCATGGGCCAGGCGCAGTGGCTCACACCTGTAATCCCAGCACTTTGGGAGGCCGAGGCGGGTGGATCACAAGGTCAGGAAATCGAAACCATCCTGGCTAACATGATGAAACCCCATCTCTAACTAAAAATACAAAAAATTAATCGGGCATGGTGGCGGGCACCTGCAGTCCCAGCTACTCGGGAAGCTGAGGCAGGAGAATGGCGTGAACCCGGGAGGCGGAGCTTGCGGTGAACCGAGATCGCGCCACTGCACTGCAGTCTAGGCGATAAAGCAAGACTCCGCCTCGAAAAAAAAAATTCAATAACTTATTATTATTATTGAGACAGGATCTCTGCCACCCACCCCGCTTGTCCTTCTGTATAGTCCCCCAGGCTGGAGCGAAGTAGTGTGGTCACAGCTCACTGAAGCCTTGACCTCCCACGCTCAAGAGATCTTCCTACCGCAATCATTTATTCACATTGTATGGATTCACAGATTTTTATATTTTGGGCTATAATACAATAAAACTTTATTTTGTTGCTCAATTTATTCCACCGTTGGTTATTGGGAGCTTTTTCAATTGACTTCTGTGTATCTTTGACATAAAATCACATATTGCCATTATTGTGATTTTTAACACTGTTTTACTTTCTGCATTACAGGATACTGGAGGTTTATTTTGTATCTATAATACCTTAGTCTTAGAATCAGTCTAATCTTTAATGAGATCTGGTTCCTTTCATTGGAGAATGGTATTAGAAAACAAGATCTAAATAGTATGCTTGTGTCTACTGAGGTGGTGGTGCTTGTATACCCTCTAAGCTGAGAAGGCAAGAAAATGTATATGTATATTAACTCATGGATATATATTAACTTATGGAGATATATATATTCCTATCTATAACCACCTCTATCTATATTAACGTAAACATGAGTTTATATTGATGCCAATATTAACTCATTGCGCCTCATAGATCATTCTAGAGTTCTTACATGTCTGTAAACTCCCCCTCCAGCACTGAGAAACCTTTCACCACTTGCTATTCATTTGTTTCATTTTACAACTCTAGTGTGAATTTATAGCAGTAATAGAATGATTAGCCAGTACTCCTGTAGGAAAGGAGTTTTTCAACTAGGGTACACTCTCTATGTATAGTTTCTTTTCCCTTATTCTTAGACTACATGCATTTCCAAATTACTTAGGTCAAAAATATTTTTCTCCACCTCATTTAATGAAATAGTTTTGTATATATTTAAAACAGTTCCATTGTCCTGTCCCATTCTACCCATTCTACATTCCACCTGGGGACTCAACCATATACATGTATATGGACATATACATATATGTATACATGTATACATGTATATATACTTATGTGTATATACACATATATATGTATACATATCTGTCCATATATACAAAATATATATATACACACACACATACATACACTAGGGATGTGGTGTTTGTGTATTTAAATCTTTACATACACCAGGGTTCAAGTTTTTTTACACTGTAAAGTTCTATGTCTTTTGCCAAATGTAGGGTGTCATGTATCCTCCATGACAGTATTATACAAAATAGTTTTATAACCCTAAAAATATCCCCTGTGTTTCAACTCCTCACTTCTCCTTCCTTCTCCGCTCCTCTCTGGTCACCACTGATCCTATAATCTCTAAGTTTTACCTTTTTCAAACTGTCATACATGTGAAAGGATATGGTACATAGCCTATTCAGATTTCTTTCACCTATCATTAGCACATGTACTCTCCCTGTCTTTTCATGATTTTTTTTTTTTTGCTGAACAATATTCCATTGTATGGATGTATCAGAGATTGTTTAAAAATTTACCTATTGAAAGATACCTTGGTTGATCCCATTTTGGGGCTATTATAAAGCTAATATAATCATTTACTTGCATATTTTTGAGTAGATATAGTTTTCAAATCAATTGTATAAATATCTAGGAGCAGAATTGCCATATTATATGGGGAAGGCTGTTCTGAGCTTTGTCAGAAACTACCAAATCGTCTTCCAGAGCAGCTGAATCATTTCACATCCCCTCCAAGAATGACTGAGAGTCCTCTTGATTAGCACTCTCACAAATGACATTGTCTTGTATTATTAAAATTTTACTCATTCTGTTATGCATGTAGTGATATTTTACTGTTGCTTTCATTTGAAGCCCTGTAGTGTAACGTGACTTTTTTTCATACATAATTGTTATCTATAAATCTTTGTAGACATGTCTGTTTAGATCTTTTGCCCAAATTTAATGGAAATGTGTGCTTTCTTATAGTTGACTTTTAAGACTTCTTTGTATGTTTGAAATAAATTATATATTTAAAATACATATATTTTTTCCAAGTCTGTGACTTTTTTTTTTGCATTCTCTTAATGTCTTTTGTAGAGTAGAAGTTTCTAATTTTAACAAAATCCAACTTTTTCTTGGATCAAGCATTTCTTGCTATATTTAAAACACACAGACAAACCCAAAGATCACCTAGATTATATCAGGTGTTCCTCTTAAAATTTTATAGTAGTGTGTTTAACATCTAAATGTAACATCCATTTTGCATGTATTCTTGTGAAAGGTGCAATGCCTGTGTTTAGGCTGTTTGACATATAGACATATAATTGTCCCAGTAAAATTACTGAAAATACATCATTTCTTTATTGACTAGCCTTTGCTCCTTTGCCAAAGATCAGTTGACTATATTTTTGTAGGTCTACTTCTGGACTCTCTGCTCTATTCTGTTGATATAAGTGTTTATGCTCTCTTGATTTTCTGTATAAGTCTAGAAGTCAAGTAATACAAGTACTCCAGCTTGCTCTTCTTAAGCATTTTGTTGGCTATTGAAGGTTTTTCAGTACAAACTTTGGAAGGAGCTTTTTGATATCTATAAAGCAGTTTACTGGGAGTTGGTTGGGACTATACTGAATCTATAGATTATTTGGGAAAGAATGGACATATTAGCAATACTGATCCTTTAATCCATGAGTATGGAATCTCACTCCATTTAGCTTTTTAAATTACTTTATATTACAGTTTTATAGTTTTTAACATACAGATTTTGCACATATTTTAATTTATACCTATTTCATTTTTCCAGTGCTACTGTGATATAGTTTGGATGCTTGACCCCTCCAAATCTCATGTTGAAATGTGATTTCCAGTGTTGAAGGTGGGGTCTGGTGAGAGGTGATTAGATCATGAGTGTGGATCCCTCATGAATAGTACCATCCCCTTGGTGATAAGTGAGTTCTCACGCAGTTAGTTCATGAAACATCTGGTTGGTTAAAAGTGTGTGGCACCTCCTCCCTCACTCTCTCTTGTTCCCTCTCTGGTTGTATATCATGCTGGCTGCCCATCACCTTCCATCATGATTAGAACCTTCCTGAGCCCCTCAGCAGAAGCAGATGCTGGTGCCATACTTGTACATCCTGCAGAATCGTGAGTCAATTACATTTGTTTTCTTTATAAATTTCCCAGCCTCAGGTATTCCTTTATATCAATGCAAAAATGACCTAATATATATTGTAAATGATATTTTATGAGTTCAAATTTTAAGCATGCATTTCTAATATATAGGAAGGAAATTAGCATTTTATATTAACATTGTATCTTGTAACCTGGCTACACACATTTATTAGTTCCAGGAATTGTTTTGTTGATTTTGTAAGACTTTCTATTACATTATGTAGCTTGCTAATAAAGAATGCATACTTATTCTTTCCCAATTTGTATGCCTTTTATTTACTTTTCTTGTCTTATTTAACTCTAAGGACTTTCAGTATGACGTTGTAAATGAAAGTCGAAAGAAGATATCCTTGCATTGTTGCTAATCTTAGGAGAAAAGTATCCAATTTCTCACCATTAAGTATTATCTTAGCTGCAGGGTTATTGAAGATGTTCTCCATCGAGTTGAGGATGTTGCCTTCTATTTCTGAAAATTTTTATTTTGCCGAAAGTTTTTATCATTAGTGTTGGAGTTTTTGAATCCCTTATCAATTAATATGCTTATGTTTTCTTCTTTAGACTGTCCATGTGATGTCTTATGTTGATTTTTGAAGGTTAAGCCAACTTTGTACATCTGAAATAAATCCGACTGGTCATGGTGTAGACTTTTTATACATTGCTGGATTTTCTATAATATTTTGTTGAAGACTTTTGCATCTGTGTTTATGAGAAATGTACTGTTTTCCTTTCTTGTAATGCCTTTAGCTGTTTTTTATTATGGTAATGTCCTTATAGAATGAGTTTGCAGATATAAGCATAGTTTTCCTCTACTTATATTTTCCAGAATATATTTGAGAGAATTACTATTATTTTTACCTTAAATGTTTGGTAGAATCCACCCACAAAACCACCTGTTACAGGTTCTTTCTTAAAAGGTTATTACTGACTCAATTTCTTAAATAGATACAGGCCTAACTATTTTACATATCTCTTTTTGTGTGAGTTTTTGTAGTTTGTTTCTTTCAAAAAATTGGTCCATTTTCTATTATCAAATTTTGGGCTATAGAGTTGTTTGTGTTTTATTACCCTTTTAATAACTATGAGATGAGCTGTGATGACCTGCTATGGTCTGAATGTTGGTGCCCCCCAAAATTTATATATTGGAATCCAATATATGCAATGTGCTGGTTTGCAGAAGTGGGACATTTTTGGAAATAATTAGGTCATGAGGGCTCTACCCTCAAGAATAGGATTAATATGTTTCTATTAAAGAGGTTGAAAGGAACTGTCCTGCCTCCTTCCACCATGTGAGGCTGCACCAATAAGGCACAATGTTTGAAGTACAGAACAAGTACTTACTGGACACCAAATTGTCCAGTGACTTAATCTTGGACTTCCAGCCTGAAGAACTGAGCAATATGTTTCTGTTGTTTATAAATTACCTAGTTGAAGGTATTTTGTTATACCAACCCAAATGAACCAAAACAGAAATTGGTACCATAAGTGGAGTGCTACTATAACAAATATCTAAAATTGTGAAAGCATCTTTGAAACTAGATAATGGATAGAGGCTGAAGCAGTTTGGAGGTGCATGCTGGAAGAAGCCTGTACTTTGAATGGACCATAGAGGGTGATTCTGGTAAGGGTTCAGAATAAGAAGTGAGCTGTAGAGAAAGCCTCAATCATTTTAGAGATGATTTAAGAGATTGTGAACAGAATGTTGGCAGAAATATGGATGCTAAAAGCCTTTCTAATGAAGCCTCAGTTGGAAATGAGAACATTCTATTGGAAACTTGAAGAGAAGACATTTTCATTAAAAAGTGGCAAAAAACTTGGCTGAATCATGTTTGTATCTTAGTGTTTTGTGGAGGGCAGATTTTGTGAGCAACAAAATGGGATATTTTGCAAAAGAAATCTCTAAGCAAACTGCTGAGGGTATGGCATGACTTCTCGAGTGCCTAGAGTACAATGCAAGAAAAGATAAACTAACTAAAGGTAGAATTTGTCATAATTCAGGGAAGGAGGACTTAAAGATTTAAAAATTTTCCAGCCTCACTACATTGTAAATAATGAAAAACCCCATTCAGGAGAGAACACCAACGACGTGGCCAAGCTACACTTGGATAAGGAGATTAGCGTGGATAGGCAGAAGCCTGCTACTATTCATCAAGACAATGTATATATGATCCCAAAGGCACTTCAGAAATCTTTTGGGATGCTCTATCACAGAGCCTAGAATATCAAGACTTGGGAACAGAAAATTTTCAAGGTTCTCTACCTGCATTCTGATGCGGTAATCCTTGGCCGTCCCCGTTGTGGCTCAAGTGGGCCCATGTGTGGCTCAGTTGCCCTTCCAAAAGGCAAACTGTAAACCCTGGTATTGTTCATGTAATGCCTTTGCACCAGGGTGCAGAGTACATAAGCTGTGAGGGTGTGACTCCTCTACCTAGATTTCAACAAATGCCACAGAAAGCCTCAGAGTCCAGGCAAAGAATTGTCACAGGGGCAGAACTACTGAAGATAGCACCCAATAGGGCAATGCCTAATGAAGCTGTGTGGACAGGGCTGCCACTAAAACCCCAATCTGCATAAGTCACAGGCACAACTTTCCAACTCATCCGAGTTTTAGCACTGAGCGAAACTACTGGGATAAAGCCCCTTGAAATCGTGGGGTTCCAATCCCCACCCAGGTATGTCAAGAAAAGAAGCAGGACTTTGCCACAAAAATTATTCTTGAACATTAAGATTTTATGTTTGCTTTGTTGGCTTTTGGATTTGATCAGGACCTGTTATTTTGTTCTTTCCTACTTCTCCCTTTTGGAATGAAAATCTTCATCCTATGCCTGTCCCACTACTGTCTTTTGAAAACAGAGGACTTGTTTGATACCACGAGCCCACAGCTGAAAGGGAATTTCCTTTACAATTAATCACATATTTGAGTCTCATTCACATCTGATTTAGATAAAACTTAGGACTTTAGACTTCTGAATTTGTTCTGGAACAAGCTAAGATTTAGGGGCTATTGAGATGGAATGAATGTATTTTGTATGTGAGAAGAGCATGATTTTTGTGGGGGTGGGGGCCTAATATCTAGTAGGATAATATTAAGAAATGGGGCTTTTGTGGAATGATTAAACCACGAGGATTCCATCTCCATGAATGGGATTAGTTCTGTCATAAAACAGATTGAAGTGAGTGGTCTTGCACCCTTCTACCATGTGAGGACTCCACAAGAAAGCACCAGCTTCAAAGCAGAGAGCGAGTCTTCACCAGACACTGAATCAGCTGACACCTTGATCTTGGGCTTCGCAGTTTCACAACTGTATTAAATACATTTTACATTTCCGTTGTTTTAAAATTACCTAGTCTAAGGCATTTTGTTACAGAACCCTGAATGGTCTAAGTTATGACCTCTCTTTTGTTTCTAATACCGTTATTTGTATCTTCTTTTTTTCTTGGTTAGCTTGATTAGAAGTACAACACATCTACCACTTTTAACTGAAATTTTCAAAGAATTGACTTTAGAGTTTATTGATTTTTCTTTTTCTTTTTTCAATTTCATTGAGGTCTGCTCTAATTTTTATTTACTTTTTTTTTTTCTGCTTGCTATAGCTTGAATTGTTCTTCTTCCTCTATTTTCCTAATATGGAAGTTATATTATTTAAAATGTTCAATGTTTTCTAATTCATAAATTTAATGCTACAAATTTATCTCTAAGTACTGATTTTTCTGCATCTCACAAAATTTAATGGTATACTTTTAATTTAAAATAGAACGCTTACATATTTCTTGAGACTTCTGACCCTTGCTAGAAGTGTGTGTGTTTTATCTCTAAATAATTGGGGGCTTTCCACATATATTTTCAATATATATTAATTTTCAGTTTAATTTTATTTTGGGCTGATACCATAATTTGCATTATTTCTATTCTTTTAAATTTGTTGAAGTAACATTTAAAAGAACATCTATTCTTTTAAATTTGTTGAAGAACACATGGTTCAGAATGTGTTTTATCTTGGTGAATATTCCATCCTGTTGCTGTATGAAGTGTTTCATAAAATGTCAATTAGATCAAGTTGATTGATAGTACTGTTCAGGTCAACTATACCCTTACCAGTTTTATATCTGCTTGATGTATCCCTTACTGAAAGAAGATGTTGAATCTCCAATTACAATAGGAAGTTTATATATTTCTATCTATTTCTTTTCCATCAGTCTGTAATTTGATACTCAGTTGTTAGGTTCATACACCTTTAGGATTATTTCTTGAGGAACTGACTCCTTTTTGATATATAATGCCTCTCTTAATCCTCCATAATTTCCTTTTTCTGAAGCCTCATGTGCCCGAAACTAGTTTAGTACTCCAGCTTTCTTCTGATTCACCATAACCGTGGAATGTCATTCTCCATCAGTTACATTTAGCCTACCTTTTATATTTGAAATCAGTTTCTTGCAGACCAAATATATGATGGCATCTTTATTTTTTTATCCACTCTGATGGTGTCTTTATATTTTGATGATCATAATTTGCAGTTATTTAATATCTTCTGATTTTTTTTTTATTAATTGTATTTTTTCTTTGTTCCCCCCCACCCCATGTTTTTCTGATTTATCTGGTTCAAATTGAATGTTTTATATGATTCTATCTCCTCTCCTAGCATATAAAACAGACTTTAAAATATATTAGTGTTTTTCCTAGAGTTTTCAATACACAATTTTTTACTAAGCTAGCTTCAAATAATACTATACCAGATCATGTATTGCCCAGTTTCCTAATAAAGATATTCCCAATTTCTTCCTCCTATCCTTTATGACCATTGTTGTTATTCCTTTTATTTATCTATATGCTATGATCATTCAATGCATCATTACTATTATTAATCTAAACCATGAGTTATCTTTTAGGTAAATTAAGAATAAGAAAGAAAATATCTTTATGTATTCCTCCTTTCATATATTTATTTTTTTACATAAAGTTTCTTACCTATATCATTGTCCTCCTCTCTGAATAACCTCTTTTAACATTTCTTGGAGGACATGTCTGCTGATAGTAAACTCCTTCAGTTTTTGTCTGAGAAAGGTTAAATTTCTCCATTTTTGAAGAACAATTTGATTTAGTATAAAATTTTAGTTTGGTGATTTTTCTTCCAATACTTTAAATATTGGACTCCACTCTGTTCTTGCTTACAGGACTTCTGAGAAGTTCACCGTAATTCTTATCCTATTTCCTCTGTAACTAGGTTGTTTTTCCTTCCTCTCTAGTTTCTTCAAGACTTTTTCTTTGCTTTTGGTGTTCTGCTGTTTGAATATGATATGCCTATGTGTAAAACTTTTTGAAGTCCTTAGTCATATATTTCTTCTGCTCTATTTCTTTTTTATTCTAAAATTTTTATTCTAAATTTATGAATTACATATTCAAAAATATGTAATTTGCACCTTTTAAAATTCTCCCACATTTCTTGGTGGATATTCTGGGTTTTCTGTTTTTGTTTGTTTTGTCTTTCAGCTTAAGGAATTTCTATTGACCTATCTTCAAGCTCATGAATTACTGTATTGGCCACGTCCAGTCTGAAAGTATTAAATTATTCATCTTTTACAATGTCTTTGCTTATCACTTCCTTTATTTTTTAGAGCTTCCATCTCTCTGCTTACGTCAACCATCTGTTCTTACATGCTGTCTACTTTTCCGTTAGAGCCCTTAATATATTAATCATAGTTATTTAAAATTCTTTATTTGATAATTTCAACTCCACATTATGTTTGCTTTTTCTGACTCTTTTTCTCTTACTTTTTGGCATGCCTTGAAACTTTTTTAAAAAGATGGACACACTGTATTGGATAATGGTAACTAAGGAAAGTAGATCATTAGTGTGAGGATTTATTTTAATCTGGTCAGTAATGGGATGTTTTCAATGTCTGTTGTGGCTGTAGATCCTAAAGGCTTCAAAGTCTTCTAGTGTTCTTCTTTTCCTTTCCCTCTTAACTTTGATCTTCCCTAAGTAGCTCTCCTCATAGAACAACTGTGTCCTGCAGCGCTTTCAGTTGCAACACACTGTTATTATGCTGGAGCTCTACTGGCATGGTAGTAAGGTGCAAAGGAGGGGAGCATTCTATCGTCTGTAATCATATTATCAAAGGTTAGTCTGTTAATAGCCCTGTTTCTCTGGGCCGTGACAGTCACAAGTGTTTCTAAACTTTTGCTTAGCCTTAGGTGAGAAAGGCAGGCTAGAAGAGGCCTGGAGTTAAGTGATTTATTTTCCTCCACATTAAACAAAGCTCAGGTAAAGTATGTTCTCTTGGAGAGGAAGCCTTTCATTAGAGAGAACGCTGTAGGAGTATTTAATAAACTATTACTCTTCCCATCCACTTGCCAGAGCCAAGAGAGGATATCTCTCAGATCTTCATTATGAGAATCTAGTGAGGTTCCATGGGGTTCCTGGAGATAAAACTCCCAAAAGTCTGGGAATCCCTCTAACACTGTTTCAACCTCAGGGTTTTCTTACTCTTACGCTAGTCCAACAATTTATCAAAATTATCCTTTAAGTCTATCAATTTATTGTTCCAGTGTCTTCCGTTCCAGGTAAACAGATCTTGACTGCAGCTCTCTGGTTTTACCCACCTGTTCATATTTTCGAGTGGCAGTTTTTTTTGTGAACTCAATTTCTCTAAGAAAAAGTGTCTAGTTTTTTCTTTGGCTATTTCTAGTTGTTAGAATGAAAGTGACAACTTTCAAGCTTTTTATATTTCAGAGCTAAGATCAAAAGTCTATTGTATTAGTCCATTTTTATACTGCTGTAAAGAACTTCCCAAAACTCAGTAATTTATAAAGGAAAGAGGATTAATTGACACATGGTTCAGCATGGCTGAGGTGGCCTCAGGAAACTTACAACTATGGCAGAAGGCAAAAGGGAAGCGAGGCGGCAGGAAGGAGAGGTGCTGAGCGAAGAGGGAAGAGACCCTTATAAAACCGTCAGAGCTGGTGAGGACTCACTCACAATCATGAGAACAGTATGGGGGAAACTGCTCCCATGATTCATTTATCTCCACCTGGTCTCTCCCTTGACATGTGGGGATTATGGGGATTACGAAGATTACAATTCAAGATGAGATTTGGGTGGAGACAAAGTCTAACCCTATCATCCATAGATTGTTATGTTTTCTACTTTACACATGGCAACAGTTTTTGATTTTCAGTTATATATCAGGTATGGATATCACAAGACCAACTTTGCTGTTCAAAAAATGCAACCTGTAAATTTCTTTAAAACAAGTTCTATGATTGAGTTCCGGTCCCAGTAACTGATTAGTAAACCTGTTCAATTCAGGAACTATATACCTGTTTTCTCAGATCTTTTCTTTGAGTTTCCAGGAAACTGCATGGCAGCCTGCCCTTTGTGCTGAGGAAGGAAACACTTGGATCTTGGTTGTCACATAACCTTATGTCATTTACTGCAGCATCCTCACTTCTACCAGGTTATTGGCTCATGCAGATAATGGCTACTTCTTTCTAGTACCAGTGGCATGGCCTCCCTAGGTTTGCCAGGTCTCTCTGCCAATGCTGCTCTTGTCTAGAACACATAGAAAACAATATGTTGCTTCTTACATTGCACACACAATTTTTATAAGGGAGCATTGAGCTCATCCTTGAAAACATCTTACATAGCAAGTTTTTTTCTACTATTTCTAATGCACAGAGAATGGCAGGGAGATCTAGAAGTCTCAATCTGCAAGTAACTTAAGGTCTCCTTTTCTCTCAAATCTCCAAACCTATCTGAGGGTTTATAAGTTTTTCTCTCCCCAGATTCAACTCTAGGAATAGTTTCTTTTCCAGGCCAAACAAAAACCTAGTCTCCCAAATCTTCACTTTTATCCAGCTGTTACAAACATTAATGACTTGTGGTGCAAGAAATCAACTATAGTTAATCATATATGCTTGCAAATATATTGTTTACGACATAGGTATTTATCATTCCTGTAACTCATCAGATTGTATATTCTCTAAACTGGGAATCTCTGATTCTTTCAATGTCTGGATATTCACACAGATAGGAATAAGGTTTGGCTTGTCTCCGTTCTCTGTAACAATTCTGTAAGACAGTATGGATGATGTGTATTCCTGGGGCTGAGAAAATGGAAAAACATGAGGTAAAAGTGCATTGGTGAGAGAGATGATGCTTTCGAAAATGTAACAAAATTTTGTTCATGCATAATTGTATAATATTAATCATAAACATTTATGCATTGTTTTATGATTGCACAAAATGATTACAAAGAATTAGACTAAAAGTTACTTTTTTAGAATATTTTCTTACTGGTTTTTAATAAACATTGATTCAGAATTACTGGTGCATAAGATCATATCTATTTATAGATTGTAATTAATGGCAAGGCCTATGTTTTACAACCTAATGCATCTAGTAAAATCTGTCACTAGTTATAAAGGATGGTAAATTTGAGAGCTTATTTGAGTAGCTAAAACTATCAGATTTTGTCTTATCTGTTGCTCAGCAATTGCTCTAATATGACATTGTGTTGGAGTAGAAAGCAGTCAGCAACTGGTATCCAATGAGTATCTACTTTCTGCTGAGTGTAATTTAGTTTTATAATTATGTTGAAATTGAGATGGTACATAATTTGCCCAGGGTCACTGTGATAGCCAATTGCAGAGTTCATATTTGAATCCTGTATGAGTTATTGACTTCAAAGCTGTTATTTTACCTTCTCCTGTATCAGTATCAGATTATAGATATATAAATACAATTGATTTGCCATTGTGGTAAGCAGTAGGGATAGTGAGTGGGAGTACAGTAAAAAAATCAGATATTGCTCCCCATCATCTCATATGCCTTTGTCCTGAATACTCAAAATCTAATCAAATTTAAAAATAAAATTATAAATAAAAAAATAAATATTATCTAGGCCAATTAGGACAAATTCTGTGCATGGGCAATCACACTCATCTCATCTTGCAAGCCCACCTTGCTCTTTTTCCTAATACATTATTATAGATTTTTCAATGAAACATTTATTCTTCATAACACCTCTGTCTTTTATCAGTGCTTATAGAAGAGTTACTGGCATGCTATTTTTTAAGAATAAACGTTGTATTCACTTTATTTTAGTTATGTTATTGTAAATGCTTTATTTTCTGCTTGTGTTGGCTGGGTTGGAGTGAAACACAATTAGTGGAAAAGAGGAATCCGTGCAGCAGGATTTTTCACACTTTACAAAGTGTTACAAAGTGATAATTAACAATGTGCTAAATACTAGGTGATAATGCTCAACAGAATAAGGTGAAAATTAATTGTTTGAGATATGATATCACTGGAATGGTTCATTTCCTTAAAAGCAATTGAAGCTGACAAATATTGAGAGTCTCTAGTTTTGAGGTACATAATATACTGTCATCAGCTCAATTGAATTGAACCACTCCTAGTCATTACCATCATCTTTCATTCATACTTCTGTTCATCCAACAAATATTTACTGAATATCAATGTTGTGCCTGATATTGTGATAGATGCTGAGGATAAAGCATCAAACAATAGACACATGGTCTCTGCTCTCATGGGAATTTTACTGTATCAATTGCTGTTACCATTATCATCATCATTGTTACATTCGGTATCACTATCACCATCATTGTTATCATTATGAACATTGACTCTAGGGACAAATTCTATATTAATGGGAGAAGTAAGAAAGGGGAAAACATTAGAAGGAGACTGTTACATTTCGTAGGATACTCTCTTTTCTTCTCATGCTCATTCTTACCTTTACAGTGCAAGTATAAAATATTACTCTACAGAAAGACCTTCTTCGACCACTCCATTTAAAGTAGGACATACTCTCAATTATTCTTTATCACATGACCTTGGAATGTGTTGGACACTGAAATTATACTTTCTGAATGAATGCATAAAATAATAGACATGTTTGATCTCTTGCCATATTGCTCACGACCACTGTGACACATACGTCCAGAAATGGTCATCAGAGGCACCAACCCATGAACTCAGGAATTGGATCAGGGTTTCATCTACAACCAACTCCTTTACCCCATAACTGTCAACTCCTTCAGTTTACAATTATGTAACTTGAAATTCTCTCTCCCTATTTCAGGGTGGGTATGTTACCATGATGGTACCGGTCCTGCTAGTATTAACCGTCTACTACTATCCACCTAGGTCTTAGCAGCAAGGACCCGCCTGATCAGTCCTGGGCTCCTACATGTTAGATATGTGGAAATGAAAAATATCATCCATTATACTGGTAAGAATTATGAAGAGTTAAATTGGAGTGATAATAGTGGGAACTGGAAGAGGTATATGAATCCAAAAGACAAAATAGGACATTACAATTTACTGAAAGAGATGAGCTGAAAATGTTGCAGATATATGAGAAACAGAAGAATATGTTGCCATTCACTGTGATAACTCAGGAGGAAGAGCAGAACAAACGGTGGAGATGGTTAGTTCCACTGTAGATATGTTGATAACGTGGCTATTTGTTGGAAAAGTAGCTTGAGAATAGAAAGATTTGAAGATACAAAAATTTTAAGCGGTGATAGTTTAAACATTGCTGCTGCCATTCAGCGGAACTGGGAGCAAACAGAAAGAAGGTGATGGTTGTTTCCATTGTAGAAATATTAAGGATGAGAGATCAAGCAGGCCACTTTAAAGGCCTGTGTTAGTCTTTTATAGTAATTCAGTTCTCTCTCTCTCTCTCCCTTTCTCCATCCATCCATCCACCCACCCATCCATCCATCTATCCATCCATCCTCCCCCTATGTTCTGATTCACCATATAGAGAAGAGAAGGAAAGAAAATTGATAATATAAAGCAAGTAAAAATTTAATGATAGGAGAAAGGTCCAAGTGTAGGACCTTAGGGGAATGAGGCAATAAAATAGAAAACGTATTATCAGCGATACAGAGGGGGAGCTAGCATCAAAGTAATGATAACATTGGAAGGATATGGATACAAGAGGAAAGCTAAGAAAAATAGTGTTAAATATGTGGTATAGGTCAGAGACATAAAGGCAAAGTCAAGACTTTTCTGGTTCAGAACGTATATTTTTGGTGAGCTTAGTTCAAAGAGTCATGGGCGATCTCTGGAGGTGAGGGCCGACTACAGCAGATCAGCAACTGTGAGGAGAGGGAGCCTTTTATTAAAAGCAAAATGTACTTTTGGGAAATGACATGCTAAGCACTTTAAAAATTTGTGTTCCCTCAGTTTTGTAAGAGCTTCCCCCAGATAACTACTCTGCTGTCCCTCCTTTGTCTAATCCAGATCTCTGCTTAACTATTCTTCCCACTCAGAGAGGACTGTTTTGACCCCATATGCCTGTAGTGCCTGTTTTGCTTCCCAGACTCTTCTCTGTCCTTCTCTATCCTGCCCTGAGTTCTACCAGGCTAGGTCATATTTACTACACTGGTGAACTTCCTTGACATTTTGTTTCTGATAGGGTTTGTGTATTGGGGGAAGAGGCTAGACGGGGGAAGACATGTTAGTTTGGGGTATTTATTCCTCTGTTTTTGTGAGAGTCATCACTGAAGTTCAGAGTCTGGTGCATGTGACTCTTCATACATTTTCTACTCTATATTCTATTCCAGATTCATTCAGTCCTTCTTGCATACTGATAAGGTAGACAGCCAGTACCCAAAGCTATAAAACCACCTTGGGGTTTTCCCAACACCCTGTCCATACCTTTTATAATAGTTCCTTTATTAAATTACCTTCAATTATTTCAACTTGAATGTGCCACCGGGGTCCTATAAGAACCCTAAGTGATATGCAATATTGTATAGAATAGAGGCCCCATTACTCTTGTTCCATTACACTGCTTTATTTTCTTTCAGAGTATTTATTACCATTTAGCACGGCTATATATTTGTTTGTTTACTGTCTTGCTCACTATAATGTAAAACCCACAAGTTAATGGACTTTGTCTATTCTGTTTACCGTGACATCCTATCATCTAGAGCAATGCTTGCCATATAGGTCATAAATTTTTTTTTTCATATTTATATGATATGCATAGAAATCATACACATTTATCATAGCATTGCCACTTAGCTTTAGTTTTCATCTCTTCCTCCAATATCTGTAGAATAAGAAAAATATTCTTTTTATATACTAAGTTGTTTCCACTATCACAACCAGTAATAATTATACTCTGAAAGTTTTAAATCCTAAAAGTTTCAAATTTAAGAAAATTGTGCTTGTATGACTTATTCAAAACTGCAGTCATCTGTGTGTGTGTGTGTGTGTGTGTGTGTGTGTGTGTGTGAGAGAGAGAGAGAGAGAGAGAGAGAGAGATAGAGACAGGGAAAGAGAAAGTCTGGGATGGCTATTCCACAATTATTTTACTTCATAAATTTGTAAGGACAGATTTTCTATTTACCTACCACTATTTCAAAGTTTTGAAATTGACTGAATGAATCAATTATCAGGGAGTATGTAAATTCCAAGGGGAAATTGGAAGAGAGATTATAGTAAAAGAGGAAAATAGCATACTCTTCTGTGTTTCCATTTAACGGCACCTTGTAAAAATTACTGTTTGAAACCCTTTTATATTCGCCAACATTCCAGAGAATATTCAGAGTTTGCCAAAAAAAGATAATTGCATCTTTTAAAATTTTAAGCAGTATGATGTGTTTAACTGTGAGCTATTTTTGAGTATTTAAGCCTCGCATATACATTTTTAATTCTGATTGCTCCAGTGAGCCATGAAGCTATTTGCTAGAGATATACTTCAGAAAAGAACTACCAACACAGTTAACTCACCACTTATCCTTGCCCACTGCATAATTACATGTAAGATAGCTTTTAAAAATATGCTGCTCTTTAAAAAGAAATAGTATAGAACAGAACAAAGTGTGTGGCACAGATTCATAATAATCTCTATAGCATTCCTATGATTGTAATTATAATAAGGAAATTACAACACCTTGTAAGAGTTCTTAATGTACAAATGTTTTCATATAAGTCATCATTTTATACTAACAGCAAACTACTGGATAGTGTTATTTCTAATTTCATATTAAAAAACTGAGTAATGAAGCAGTTAAAGGGCTTGTTTGAGTTCATCCAGGCAGCGTTTAAGCTAAAACACAGACTGTCATAAGATCCTACGCATAAGAAATTGGACTGAATCTTCTCTCACAAATTCTGTGACCTTGGGCAGATTGTTTACATTTTCTAATTCTCAAATTTTTTCAGCTATAAAACTGTCAGTAGTAATATCTGGGTTATATTTTGACAAATATTAAGTTATATCATATGTAACTAGTTAAACTGATACATGATAATAATTGTGGTTTTATTATTTTGCTCCTATTCTAATTACAAATTCAGTGATTTAGATTTGAATTGTATTTGGAATAAAAATATTGAGTTCTATAGAAGTGCAAATCACTGATGATTGGGTTTCTTTCTATAAGATCAATTTTTATAAAGAAATTTTGGGAATCAAATTATTGGCATTTATGGAGATAAAAGTTCAAATGGTGTTGTACCTGGCAGACTTCAGTACGCTTACATGTAATTATCACATCGCTAAATCCACTGCAAGGAGGCAACCGAGATGACCCTTTGTTCCCATCCTGCGAGAGGAGAAAATTGCCCTGGATTCAGAGAGCATTCGTTTTTAAATCTTATTTTTTTTCCACTTTCTTGTTGCTTTCCGTAAAATCGTGTAACTTTCTAGCAGTTCAGCTCCCTAATTCATAAAACTGGCACAATAATATGTGTTCTTTCATATATACAAGAAGACTTGCGTGATTGAATCTTTTTATTAGTCAGGATAGTCTGGGTTATATGTGGTTTCCAAGTAACCCCAAAAAGTCAGTGTCACATCATAACAAATGGTTTGCTCATGCAACATTAACTTTTGGTCTAGGCGATTCCCCAGACCAGCTGTCTTCTATGTGTTAACTCAGCATCTCTGGCGGCTTCTACCTGACTGTATGCTTCCACAAACATTGTTGTAGAGGAAGCATGGTTTGGAAAGTTAAGCACCAACAGTTAAATGTCTCCACCTGGAAACAATGCATATAATTTGTGCTTTATTACAGAAAGGTAGGAGGCGTAGCTTTCAGTGTTCTATACCACTGCAAGCTGATAATCATAGATAATAATATAGTTTCAAATGGCCACAAGGAATATACTGAATATTTCCAACACAAAGAGATGACAAATACTTGAGATGATGGATTACCCTGATCTGATCACTATACATATGGATCAAAAGATCACTTTGTACTCAATAAATATGTACAATTATTATATGTCATTTACAAAAAGGAAATCATGTCCCCATACACATGACTTTGAGAAGAGGAAACCAAGCACTCTTCCTGGACTCAAAGGTAGACGAAAACCATATATTGTTGAACAGCAATGTAACCTGCCACAATTGAGATCATAGTTGTCACGGAGAGTCTATTTGAAAAATATGAAACCATTAAACTCCACATCAATGTACATCACAAAGCAGTTTCCTGTATACAAACAGGACATGGCTTTAAGTCAAGTGGGTTCTTGGCTGCAATAGGTTATTTTTAAAATGGAATATGTGACTTTCTCACTATCAGCAAGAACCAGAAAATTCCTGTGGTGTCATAAAACAAGTCTCAAGGCTGAGAAAACAATGAATACTGCTCAAAGACGCAAACCTTAGAACTACAGAGGATTCCTATATGGAAGCTGAAGTGACCATTTTCCAGTTTGTTCTGAAAGACAGAAATAACACATTCTAAAACTTGTTTTTGCATGGATATGTATACACACCATATCGTGGATTACAAATGAAGGTTCCAAACTTAATGGGTGAACATTAAGCAACTGCAATATGAGAGATGGAGAAATTTCTGCAATTGTCATTTTAATCCCAGCGTAATAAAATAAAGTTTGAATTTAGACACTTTCTTTTATGGTTTTAATTATCCTTGCTCAATTATATATTTTTTTGCATTCATAAAGTCTGGAGATAAAGAACCTCATAAGTCCCTGTTTCCTATTGCTGTATGGACGGACTGAAGCAGATGCTATTGGTTTTCTGACCGGGTCCTCTTTCTTTATTAGGATATTGTTTGTATTTGGTATTGCTGCTAGTGTCTAAAACTCATACTGTCCTTCACCAGAACATTGTCCTTGGCTAACAGGAGGCAGCACACACAGAGATGTCTGGGATACTGGGAGGTTATTCAACCCACTTCTCCCAGGCATCTTGCAGCCAAACAGTGACTGATGGAATATCACTCCCTTGCGTTCTGTCCTTGAGGTGGGACTTCTGTGATACCACTTTATGCTCTAGAGTTTCCGGTGATGTGAGGCTGAGTTCTGGAAATCACACCTCTGCCAGGTTGTTTCTCCATCTTCACCTCTTCTCTCATTCCCTACAGATTTCTCCTGTGAACGCTATTTCAACAGATCACTTTCACAAGAAACCCTGTCTCAGGCTCTATTTCAAGACCTGACCCAAGGCATTGGATATAGTCAACTTAATTAGTGCTGTCAATGTTCTGGTGCCTAGAACCAGCCAAGAGCTGTACTTAGAGAAAACAATCTTTACAAGTTTATTTCTACATGGGTTGGCTATGCATTCCACAAACAAGTCAACAAAAAAGTAAACCAGAAAGGCTTAAAACAATGTCCTCTACTCTGGAGCTCTGTATTGAACCACAGAATATTGATGTATACTCCATCAACAGAATATTTTGAATCAGTCTCATAGATAAGGTGATATTACTGTTTTTACTTGGCTGCTAATTACATAAAAATTGCACTGGACTTTGAGAGGTAGACAACACAATTAAAAAATCTTTTGATAATACAAGCATTGCTGACCTCTCAGATCACTGGGCTAGAAACTCTAAGAAATTCCTTGCAGAGTTTATTAGAACACAAGGGAGTTCATAGTTCTGCCATATTATCCTTATTAAAGTCACAGGTACAATATGTCAAGCTCTGGACATCACATTCTAAGGGACAATCTAAGGGAGTTGCCTATAGGCAATCTGGTGTTCAGGGAAAATGAATTAGAGTTTGTGGGGGTTGTGATGTAAACATGTGTCATGAGAACTGCAAAATTTTATGGACATATCCTGAACATCTCCCATTATGAATAATTAGTACCTAGCAGCTATATCATGACATTGTATGCAAGTATTTACCGACTTCCAAGTCATCTAAATTAACTGGTATGAATACATATTTTCTAATTAAGTAGAAGTTGAAATTAGCTATTTAAATCTAACTTTCACAAATTATTGGATTGTGAGAAGGTATCTTCTCTATATTTTTCTAAAAATGTTTAAGCAAATGCAAAAACCTCAAGTAACATTGTAGTTGCTGTAAGAAAATGAAGATTATTCTCCAATGAAACACTTATTATAATAAAATATATTTTTAAAAAAGAAGATACAATTAAGGAAAAACAAACCCTTGGTTCAAAACTATCACATTGTAGCCCATAAGTATACACAATTATTACTTGTCAATGAAAAGATAAATTAAAAAGCCCAGAGCAGGCCCAGGTAAAAAAAAAAAAAAAAAAACAACCAAACAAACAAAACCCCCCAAAACAAAACAGAGGTGTCAAAAAATTCCGAAGGACTGAGGGCCCTCTTGGTGGTATCTATGCTGGTGTTGGAACATCTAAGTATCACTGCAACATCCAGCATCATTCAGAGATGAATGTTATGCCTCCAGACCACCCTCAAACACGTAGCTGGAAGTGCTTACAAGCATTGAGAATTCCAGGCTCTACCCAGACAAGCAATATTAAAATCTCAGGAATACAGGTTCATTTTCAAAATCACTGTAATGCTTTCCAAACACAGACTGTTTCTAGTGATATTGTTAGGGTACTCATGAAGATCAATCCATTTATTGTCTTTTTTACAAACTAAAATATAGAAAGTATTTTTTCCCAATAGCTTCAGTGGCCAATGGCGGCAAAATATCCTACTGTATTTCATACTAACCTAAAGCGATCAAAGTTATCAGGCTATCTCACCATCACCTCTCCAATCTAGAATTTTCAATAATAATAAAAGTGTGCATAGCTGATTTAAAATATCTCAAAAGAAGCAGCACAATGGCATTGCCCACAACTGCTGGTGATTTACAGTGATTACATTTAGACATGGGAAAGGATCAGTCTCGCTCCAAGTAGTTGGTACACATGGAATGTGAAGTGAGATTTTGTTTTCCATCTGATAAAATACTGGAGAAGGTAGGGCCTGAGTGGAAAGACATAAAGCTTTGGAGCCTGACACATCTGTCTTTGAGACCTGGCTCTGCTGTTTTCTGTTTGATTTTGGACAAGTGATTTGGCTTCTCTGTGCCTTAAAATTCTCTTGAGTAATTCGAGAAAAACACTTAACTTCTCTGCAGGACAAATGTGAGAATTTAGTAAGAGAATAAAAATAACTAACATATATAGAGTGCTGCTGACGTGCCAGATCCTACTCTAATAGATTCATATAATTTATATAATACATGTAATATATATTTTATATATTATATAATATATATTATGTAATTTATATGTATATTATATAATATATAATAGATCTATACTATATAATATACATATTATATACAATATACATATGCCTATTACATATGTATATTACATACATATATGCATATATACGTATATTATGCATAATATGTATATCTATATATGTATATTAGATATATCATATATCGATGTAATATACATATATCGAGATAATATACATATTATATAGAGATAATATACATATATGTAGATATGTATGTATATAAATTATGTATATATAATATACATATATGTACATATAATATAAATTATCTATAATATGTATATTACACATATTATATGTGTTATCACATTTAATCCTTCTAGAACTCCGTGTGATAGATACTCTATTGCATTTTCATTTTGCAGATGAGGAAACTGAGACATACAGAGTTAAACTACTTTCACGAGGAGGCACAGATAATGAATTCAAGGTCCTACTTCTGATACTAAGCAGTCTAATTCCAGAACAAAATAAACTCTGGATACTGAACTAGATTAATTTTCGGTGTTATTTCCATGAATTAATTGATGGAGTGCACTGTGCACATCACGAGAAATAAAGAATGTTAAGCTACCTGGCTTTGTCCCTTATTATTTTTTGAAATGGAGTCTCACTCTGTTGCCCAGGCTGGAGTGCAGTAGCTCCATCTCAGCTCACTCCACCCTCCGCCTCCCGGGTTCAAGGGGTTCTCTTGCCTCAGCCTCCCAAGGAAGTGGGATTACAGGTGCCCACAACCACAGCTGGCTAATTTTTCTATTTTTAGTAGAGACAAGGTTTCACCATATTGGCCAGGCTGGTCTCAAACTCCTGACATCGTGATCCATCCCCCTCGGCCTCCCAAAGTGTTGGGATTACAGGTAGGTGTGAGCCACCGCGCCTGGCCTGTTCCTTAACTTTTTGGGATAAACTGAACCACTAAAGACAGGTCAAGTTTGTTGGTCTGTTTATACATTTTGCTTGTCTATTAACTGGCAATACTAATTCTAAACTCCTATTCCAAATGATGCCCTTACAATGACAGCCTCTAGTTCTTTTTCATAAACTTGTTTTCAAGCAATGCAGTAAACAAATGCCTGCCTCACAAGCAGCCCTTAGGTATGTTATATAATTTTGGAGGAATGTAATAAACATGAATATAGAGAGGGTTGGCTATGTTTTACCAGCACAGACTTACACACAAGTGCAAACTTTGCATTTTAGTTAGCCCCACAAATAAGAAGTACAAAAACAATATTAAAGATAGATGATCACTGAAGTAGTATATGCTTAAAATTCAAGATTTCAAATGCGTTGTTTTTCATACGAGCACTGCTGATCCAGCATTTGCTATGCCATTTGACTATCCTGAGACCCAAGATGTATATTATGTGAAGCACTTGACAATTCAAGTAAAAGATAACCTGATTTTTTTCTCCCAAACTGGTCAATAATAAATGAGTTTTAAAATTTAAATCTAAACAATGGATTTCTCACAGTACATTATTGATAACGCACACTTATTCTAACAACATTTTCAAAGAACAATGTATTATTTACTGCCTTTACTAATAAAAACTCTAACATAAATGAAAGTATTAAGCCAAAAAAATAATCATCACACAGGCCTGACCATGTTAAACATTCTGCAGGGCACTTTACTTGGAAATTTGGATCAAGAAACTATGTAACATGATTTGTTCCTCAAATTCCCTAAAAAAAATTGTTTAACATTGGTCAGTAAAATACAAATTTCTTATAATGGCGTGACATTTCTAGTCAAATGCTAAAACATCCAGTAACTATTCCATGTGGGTTTCTGTACATAATGCTGACCTGAGTAATGCAATATGAGAAAGTGACAAGGAACTCTCCATAGTAATAAAGTTGTATGAGGCAAGGATACTACTTTAGAGACTTATTTCAGAATTAGAAATTTTTCTGTGATTTTTTTTTCCAGGAGTGTTTGGATTCTTTTATTTTAAATTCCTTATCTGAAAAATTTCAAGATTCATGAAAGTATGCTGATTGGAATTGCTTATTGAATGAGTAAGTGAATGCATGAATGATTATAAAAAGGAGAAAAACATGGGGCAGGCAGAGAGATTTCTAGTAAACTCAAAAATATAAACAAAGATAAAAATGTAACATCATTGTAGTATGCTGTTTTGGGTCTGTGATATGTGGTAGTCCATTTGCTTACAATAGCCTTTTTAAAAATTTTCATTTATTTTAAATTGAAACGTATATTGAGGTAACTGTAGATTTGTATGTTGGGTAAGAAATAAGAGGATTGTTGTAAGAAATAGTAAAGAGAAATCTCCTGTACACTTTGTCCAGTTTACCTTAATAGTGACATTTGACAAACCTCTAGTGCAATTTTATAACCAGGACATGATAAAATCTACTCACATTAATATGCCCTTAGTTTTACTTGCACATGTGAGTTTGTATTGAGTTTTATAAAATTTTGTATACACCTTTGTATGTGTGTTCATTGCCAGTCAAGATAATAACACAATGATTACTTCCATATCTAATCACACACATCTTACTCCTACCCACACTATCTCCCCGCATCATAACTACCGGCAACTACTATCTCTATTTCTAAAACTGTCCTTTCAAATATGTTACATAAATGAAAATATGTTGCATGCAACCTTTTGAGATTTTTATTCTGCATAATATCTAGAGACATATGGAAGGTGTTACATCTATCAATAATTCATTGCTTTTTATTGGTATGTATGCACCACAGGTTGGATAATTATTTAGCTATTAAATTATTTAGCTGTTAAAGGACGGCTGAACTGATTTCAGTTTTTGGTTATTACAAAGTTCCTATAACTATTCATGCACATGATTTTTTGTGTATACATACATTTTCATTTTAGGGGGATAAATACCAAGAAATAAAATTGTTGCACTGTATAGTTGTTGCTTAGTTTTATAAGAAGCTGCCAATATGTTTGAAGAGCGGCTGTACCATTTTACATTCCCACTAGCCATGCATATGTAATTCAGTTTCCTCACATCCACACCAGCATTTATTGTCACTATTATATATTTTAAGCATGGGTGTAGTGATAATTACGTTAATTTGCATTTCTCAGATGGCTGTTGATATCAAACCTTTTTTATGCGATTATTTGCCATCTATCTTTTCAGTAAATGTCTGTTCATGTATTTTGCCCATTTTCTAAGTGGATTGTTTTTCTGTTTTCAGAACTACATATGTATTTCTAGAAAAATAGTCTATATATAGTCTACACCTATAGCTATATATAGACTAAGAAACTATACAGAATCTACATAAGGACTATATAGAGACTATGTTGAGACTATAAACTATATATTGGGAGACCAGACAGTCTATATATAGTCTGTGTGTATATATATATACACACACACACACACTGAGGATTAAAAAAGAATGTATAGATTGGGAGGCTATATAGTCTATATAGACTATATATGTGTGTATGTATATATTCACACATATATATAATAAAAGATAACCTGATGTTTTTCTCCCAAACTTACCTAAGTTGACTATATAGACTATATATATGGTCTCCCAATCTACACATTCTTTTTCAATTTTCACATGGACTTTTCACAAAGTAAACTAAAAGAGTAAATTTGATGAGGACCAGTGTATCAACTGTCCGTTTTATGGATCATGTCTTTGATGTCAAGTTTAAGAACTCTTTGCTTAGACTTAGATTGTGAAGGTTTTCTCCTAACTTGTTTCTAAAATATTTGTAATTTTTCATTTCAAATGTATGTGTGTAAGTTATTTTCAGCTGATTTTAGCATAGGGTGTGAGGTTTTGGTTGAGGTTATTTTTTTTGCTCCTGGATATTCAATTGCTCTAGCAAGCACTCTTGGTTGAAAGGACTGTCCTTTTACCATTTTTTTTTTTTTTTTTTTTTTTTACTCTAGTCAAAAATCAGTTGAGCATGTTTGTGTGAGTCTCTTTCTGGGATCTATATTATTACTGATTTGTACATCTGTCCTTCTGCCACAACCACACTATCTTGATTATTGTAGATATATAGTAAGTCTTAATACAGGGGCAGAATGGCTTTGCTATTACTGGATAGTGTGTTCTGTATATGACTAGAACCCATTGGTTGATTCATTTTTCAGATCTTCTGTATTCTTGCTGATGTTCTATTTCTATCAAGTTTTGAGTAGTGGGAGTGTTGAAGTTCCCAACAATAATTGATTTGTTTATTTTTACTTTCAGCTCTTTTTATTATTGCTTCATATATCTTGTTCCCTTTTTCTGGCACATTTAGGATCGCTATCTTCCTGGCAGATAATCATTTTTTAAAAATATATATGCTCCCATTGTTTGTAGTAATTTTCTTTCCTCTGAATTCGAATTAGATTTTATTGTAGTAATTTTTGTTCTTTAAGATCAATATCTGCATATTAAGCTTTTTATCCATTTCAACTTACCTAAGTCTTAAAACTCTAAGTTCTATTTTTATAAGCAGACAATAGTTGTGTCATCATTTATCTGTCCTGCCAGTCTCTCTTGGTTGGTATATTTAGATTATTTTCATTTAAGATAATTACTGATATGTTAGCCCTCATATCTGCCATTTTGTTTATTGTTTGTGTCTTTGCATTCTCATCTTTAATGTTTTTATATACTGTCCTATATGTTACTTGATGTTATATTTTAACAATTTCAATATGCTATAAAATAATAAAAACATGTTGTAGAATCATTACATGTAATTCTATCTTGACTTATTTATGGCGTTTATGAACTACTTTTTGTGGTTTTTCTTAGGTGCTTTGGGTATCATATTTCATATGTAACCTACCAAAATCTACTGATACCAACATTTTACCTCTTCAAGTGAGGTGTGGAGATGTCACTTCCATTTAGAACCCTTTGCCTTCCCCATTTTTAAATATCTTTGTCTTCAGTATCAGATGGTGTTACAATTTCTGCTTCATAAGCAAATATTTACAAAACTCATGAGGAAAAGGATGGTATGTTATATACCCATATTCATTTCTTTAACCGTTTCTGCATCATTCCTAATGCTCCAAAGTTATTTCTTTCATTATTTTTTTTTTTTGAAGAATCTGTAAGGGTAGGTCAGCTAGCAACAAAATATTCTCATTTTCCATCTGAGATTTTCTTCATGTCCCATTCATTCCTGAGGAGTAGTTTTGTCAGAAATAGAATTTGTGATTGACAGTTCTTTTCCTTAACCGCTTGAAAAAACGTGCCACTCCTTCAGCCCTCCAAGGTTTTAGATGAGAAATCCACTGACATTTAAAATGGAATTCCCCAGAGGTAATATATTGTTTCTCTTTGGCTACTTTCAAGACTCTTTGTCTTTAAGTTTCAAAAGTTTAATTATTGCTTGCCGTAGTGTGAGTTTGCTTGAGTTTATTCTGTTTGGGGTTTCCTCAGCTTCTTAGATCTGTATGATAGTGTTTTCAACACATTTGGGGAGTTTTCAGTGATAATTTCATCAAATATTCTTTCAACGTCACTTTTTCTTCTCTCCTCTTGATACTCCAATAATATGAATATTGGGTTTGTGTCATTGTTCCATAGGCCTCTGAGGCTTTTTTTCTTCCCAGTATGTTTTCTCTCTGTTGCTCACATGTGGTTAAATTGCACTGATATGCTATCAAGTTTGCTAGTTTCATACGTTGTACACATGCTACTTTTGAGCCCAGTGAATTTTCTTATTTCTTTTATTGGGTTTAATTTTTTGTTATATTTGTTTTACAGCTTTTAAATTTTCATTTGGTTTCTTTGTATGCATAACATTTTTCTCTTATTTTCTATTTGTTCTAAGACACTTTGTATTTGATTATTGAAATATTTATAATGATGGCTTTAAAATTCTCATGAGATAATTTCATCATTTGATTCATATGGGTATTCACATTAGTTTATTATTCTTTCTCATTCAGGTGGTTTTCTTGGTACTTGATATGATGGGTGGATTTTTATTATATCCTTGGCATTTTCTCTATCAGGTTTAGAGACTGTGGGTTCTATTTAAATGTTCAACAGGCAAATCCCCTCTTCATGTTTAGCGTGCAAATCTTGACCTGCACTTGTGGGCTGTGGTTCCAATGGCAGTTTAACTTTCAGAGCCTTTGTGGTGTTAGATCCCCTTAGCATTTTCCCCCACCCCAGCTGCCTGTTGTCTCTGGAAAGACAACCAGTCTCAGGCCCTCTAAGTCAAAGACCATCTGCAGGCAGGCAGCCTGGTGCTGTTGGTCTCTCCTTACTGTTTTTCTCCAAGCACTCCAGTGCCTCTAGACAGGGGCAGAGTTTTCCAGGCCTCGTCACCTGCTGTGGCTGGATCCCTTTGTTTTTGGCTGTGCCCCAGCCCCAGTGTTTCTACACTGGGGTGAGAATACTGGGGCAGGAGAAGGAAGGAGGATCTCAGGACCCTGAGGACAAAGGAGCTCTCCAGTGGAACTGCTTATTGTAATTGGATCCTCTTTGCTGATCCTATCTATCTGTCCCTGTATTTCTCACTGGGGAAAAAGGAGTCTCAGGGCACATGGGATAGAAGAGAGATTTTGCTAGACATCTCTTTTTAGCAGAGCTTCTGATGAATCCTCCTTGCTGGTGGTGTTGGTATTGATGTCACCTAGAACTCCGGTCCTTTCAGGAGAAGAATGAGCCTGCCTGGCCCACTGCTATGGCTAGGCTGAGAGTCAAGAAATGACACGTCTAAGAAGAATTCTTCTACTGCATGGAGGAGGGAGATAGGGTATCTTGCTACTGGGCTGTTCTTTTAGTCCTGGGGTTCCAAACATTTTACCTTCTTCTTACTATCTTTGCAGAGTTGTCCTTTATTTCCAGTATTTATGTTGTGTTCACCAACGAAAAACAGGGAGAAATAGGTCTGTGCCATCTTTCCTGAATTGGAAGTCCCTACAATATTCATTTTCACTCCTAAAATGAAGACGGATATTCATTTTCCCCATTTGTCAGTGGGAGGAACTAAGGTACCACATCTTGTGTTACTTGTTCCAGGTCAGGAAGTGAGCAAGTGGCAGCAGAAATATCAAGCTTCATCTATCAGGGCTAAAAGAAAAATTCCTTTTCACTTTGTCTCTTTCTCTGCATGTGGAACCAGTGTAATAAATACAAAAACAACAGAAATAAAAAACCAAAAAGTACAAGTTCTGAGAAACAATTATTTACCTAATATCATTTATTTCAGGGGGAAAAGTATATGTGTTCATCAAATTGTGTCACAGCAAACACAGAAGCAAAGAAGATCAATGAAAAACATACCTTCTGGGAAATGCCAGGCAAAGACAATAAGGACAGCTGTAGTATGCACAGGATGTTCTCATGAAAGAAAAGCGGAACTCTGAAGGGCAGGTGTTGTCTTGGCAAAATGACTGGTTCAATTCTGTGGCTGGCTCCTTGGCCCCTGTGTCCAAACCTGATTTCAGGAGGACTAGCAGCAAAAAACAGGAGAAGCACATTTGGCTTGGGAGTTCGCCAGAGAGCAATGACAGCTGAGTTGATTTTAGACTGTCTTCCCGGCCTGGGAAGAGTAAAAATGGCTAACTCCTTGTCTCCGTCTTTCTCTGCTAGATATTTCAGATGCAGGCAGGAGGGCAGTCTGGAACTGACACCACCAGTAGTAATTACCGAGGAGACACTCTGTAAGGATAGGCTTTGTTTTTGTTGTCTTCAAATACCAAAGGCAAATAATGAAGTGTTTACAAGTGAAAGATCATCCCTCACTCGTGTTCACCTTAATGAATTCCTGCATAAGTAAAAGAGATAATCTAAGCTACTGAGTAAATATGAACAAGTTCCAAATAAGGATCCCAGAGAAATGGAGGTGTCAGTGCAGTGAACAGGAGGAGGGTGAAAGGAGGAGGGTGAGAGGAGGAGGGTGAGAGGAGGAGGGTGAGAGGAGGAGGGTGAGAGGAGGAGGGTGAGAGGGGAAGAGTTGAGGGAGGCCAAAGAGGATGGGGGAAGGCAATTTCAGCTCTTTCTCTAGTCCTTGTATGTGAAAGGTAAAAAGCGCCAAAACAATTTTGTTTTTCTTCAGATTTTATTTTTCAATGAAAAGGAAATTTTATAAAATGACATGGAGGAACTGACTTGCAGCTTTTTATCTTGAGAGTTTCCAAGAAGGGATGGATGTTTGCCAAGGTGACAAAGTGCTTAGAAATTCTTCCCTTCCTAAAACCAAGATTTGACACAAACTCTGTTCACACAAGGCAAATGCATCTAATAGACAATGCTTTTGCTCCAAGGCAATTATCTGTCTGGTGCAACAACAGATGAATTTTGTAGTAGGAAGGGGAGAAGAATATCTACTATTTATTGAATACTTACTGTGTACTAGACACTGAATAAAGTACTGTATAGACAAAATGTTTCACAATTAACACTGTTCTGCAATAGGATTACACAATTATCTCATGAGCAAATATCAAAGAGATTTAATAAGTTGCCTAGGCCGGGCGCAGCGGCTCAACCCTGTAATCCTAGCATTTTGGGAGGCCAAAGCAAGTGGATCATCCGAGGTCAGGAGTTTGAGACCAGTCTGGCCAACATGGGGAAACCCCGTCTCTACCAAAAATACAAAAAATTAGCCAGGTGTGGTGTCGGGCACCTGTAATCCCAGCTACTCAGGAGGCTGAAGGAGAATTGCTTGAACCTGGGAGGCGGAGGTTGCAGTGAGCCAAGATCGCGCCACTGCAATCCAGCCTGGGTTACAGAGCAAGACTCTGTCTCTAAATAAATAAGTTGGCTAAAGTATCATAGCTAATAAGTGATATAGCTGACATTAGAACCTAGAACTTTTTCATTCAGTATTTGTATGGATAAGAATTTTTTTGGGCCGGGCGCGGTGGCTCAAGCCTGTAATCCCAGCACTTTGGGAGGCCGAGACGGGCGGATCACGAGGTCAGGAGATCGAGACCATCCTGGCTAACACGGTGAAACCCCGTCTCTACTAAAAAATACAAAAACCTAGCCGGGCGAGGTGGCGGGCGCCTGTAGTCCCAGCTACTCAGGAGGCTGAGGCAGGAGAATGGCGTGAACCCAGGAGGCGGAGCTTGCAGTGAGCTGAGATCCGGCCACTGCACTCCAGGCTGGGCGACAAAGCAAGACTCTTGTCTCAACAAAAAAAAAAAAAAAAAAAAAATTTTATTTTTACTCACAAAGATATTAAATGAAAAAAGTGTTGTCTATTTTGTTTAAAATCCCGGAGTCCTTAATATGCCAATATGAATTATGTATATTAGAAGAAGGGAGGGTGCTGTGGCTTGTGCCTACAATCCCAACACTTTGGGGGCCTAGGTGAGAGACTCACTTGAGCCCAGGAGTACGACACCTGTGAGATCCCCATCAAAGTTTTTCTCAGGAATGTCTTGTAATTCCAAAGGCTTCTATGTGGACTTGGTTTGTTTCTGGCACTGTGCTAGGCTTGAGACTATGGCTGCCCCTACTGAGCTCATAGACCTTGTGCAGTACTGTTGTGAACACACATACGACCAAGTTATCCTAGCCACATCCAAGGGAATCATCATGTAGATGGAGAATTATTAATATTTATACTTAGACTCCTGTTTCTATAAATTTTAAAAAAATTAAAAATTACTCAGGCATGATCGGGCACACCTGTAGTCCTAGGTACTGGGGAGGCTGAGGTGGGAAGACCTCTGGAGCCTGTGAAGGAAGTAAAGACTGCAGTGAGCCATGATTGAGCCACTGCACTTTAGCCTAGGCAACAGAGCGAGACGGTAGCTTAAAAAATAAAGGAGAAAAAAGTAAGAAATATGACAATAAATAGACTTTGGGATATTTTCCCTAGAAGCACTTGTAGTTTCAGAAATCAAATTATGAAATTTTAAGAACAAAGTTTGGAAAATGTTGGTCTAAATACTTAATACTAATTTGTTCCTTCTCATTGAGCTCTTCTCATTAAGGTATTTCTTTCTGCAAATTTGCTTTATGTTTGTAAGCTCTCTTTAGAGGTTTAAAAACACTTTCATACCCATCTTTTTGTTTTCGTTTCACAAAGCCTAGCAGAGACTAGAATGCTTGCCCCCAATTCAAAGATGAGAAAAGAGTCTCAAGAAAGTTGAAGTTCAAGGATACAGCATTCTTCAGGAATTCTTTCCCAAACTCAGCATAAAAAGTTATTTTGATGTTTTAGTCATAGTATTATCTGTCTTTCCATTGGACAGCTCTGGCAGAGTAAATACAATAGGAAAAATGGAGTCTTAGAAACCCAAATTTATTTTTCTTTTGAGACGGAGTCTCTGTGACCCAGGCTGCACCTACCAACCCATCATCAAGGTTTTAAGCCCCACATGCCTTAGGTATTTGTCCTAATGCGCTCCCTCCCCTTGACACTCACCCCCAGACAGGTTCTGGTGTATGATGTTCCCCTCCCTGTGTCCATGTGATCTCATTGTTCAAATCCCACTTATGAGTGAGAACATGCTGTATTTGGTTTTCTGTTCCTGTATTAGTCTCCTGAGAATGATGGCTTCCAGCTTCATCAATGTCCCTGCAAAGGACATGAACTCATTATTTAAGGTTGCATAGTATTCCATGGTGTATATGTGCCACATTTTCTTCATCCAGTCTATCACTGATTGGCATTTGGGTTGGTTCCAAGTCTTTGCTATAGTAAATAGGGCTGCAATAAACTTACATGTGCGTGTGTCTTTATAGAATGATTTCTAATCCTTTGTGTATATACCCAGTAATATGATTGCTGGGTCAAATGGTATTTCTGAAGGAACCCATCATCTTCTTGAATTGCTCTTTCTACCTCCTGCTTTCCATTTTGCACTGACTCTAAAGTCAAGCAAATGATGACAAAACTGTTTTTCATTGCTTTTCTTCCCGTCCTGTCTTTCACATATCTTCTTGGCCTGCTTTCTCTTTGTCATTGTTTATGCATCTTTAAAAACTGTTATGCATGCATAAAAAGTTGATGCATCTTTAAAAATATATATTACACATATATCTTTAAAAACAGATATAGATAACATATAAATTATATAGAATATATATATCAACCCATTTGTGATACATATGTAAAACATATACATGTAACACATATATAACATATATTATATATCAACCCAATTATAATATAGATATAATATAGGTATACTATAGATATATCTTATACATATTACATAATATATTATAGATATTACATAATATATTATAGATATATAAATATCACATAATATAAATATATAATATTTATATATATTATATATTATATATTATAAATATATATATAATATATATATTATATGTAATATATATAATATATTATATGTAATATATGTAATATATATAATATATTATATGTAATACATATAATATATATAATACATATATATTATATGTAATATATTATAAATATATTATAAATATATATTATAAATATATTATAAATATATATTATAAATATATAATATATATTATAAATATATTATACATTTTAAATAAATAAATATAATTATATATTTTAAATATATAATTATATATTATATATTTTAATTATATTATATCTATATTATAATATATATTGTATGTTATATATGACAAATATTATATATGTTTGTTACTGGAAAGGTAGGGTTTGAACAGAGGAAGTAGGGATGTAAATTTGTAAGCTCTTTTACACTTATTTAGTTTTTCATTAAGAGTGTAAACTGCATTTACAAAAGAGAAAGGGTGATAATACTGATAATTCCTGAATTGTTGGTCCTCAGGCAACTAATTCCTGTAAACTTCAGTTTCTACATCTGTCAAATAGGACTCATGATTAGCATTTTCCTAGCATGCAGATGGTGCTCACTATGCTCCCATGAGGCTTAATTTCACTGAGATATTGTTAGACAATGGGAGAATGCACCTTGAACCCAAAATACTAAAGCCATTATTTTTTCAAATTTGTGAAACATAGTTAATAACCAATCCACCTTTTGTATAAGTTCATTAAAGTCACTCTGAAAGTGCAAATATGTTTTTGATTTGAGGAACATTTTGATATAAGTTGTGAATTGACTTATAGTCAATAAGATCATAAAAGTACCTTTATGTACATTAAGGTACTCTGTTAAAAAGTAAAACAAAAGTTACCCAGAGAGATAGGCTAACTTGATGAAGGCCAAACATTACTTAGTGGCAAAACCAAAAATAAATTGTATAACTGTATGCTCTGTAAACCAGACTAGAAAGCATGACACCCTTATGTTGCAAGGAATAACAGGAAAATTAATGACAAAATAATTAGTAGTTAATACTTATTGATCACTAATAGGCAAGGTACTGTTTTAGGTGATTTATGTGTAAAAGCTTGTTGAGTATTTTAAACTTGCAAAATCAATACTATTTTGTCCCTATATTACTGGAGACTGAATAATCTAGTTTTCTCATTAGATGCATCTAATTGCTTCTAAGCTGTAAATTGACTATATGTTAACAATTTTTAGTTAAGATGATATCTATGAGAATTATAGTGTTTTCATACAGCAAAGAGAAAATTACTTAATTATGTTTTTACCCTTTTAAAAACATCTGACTATTTTTTGGTCAACTATTATAAACACATCTTCTATTTGCAGATTTCTAATTTATTTATGTCTAATTACATAATAATATGCAACATTTGCTGTTGAGCTCTGTGCATCTGAGCCAAATGGATTTCCTTAAATATAGACAGACAAAGCAGAGGAATTGGAGCACTTGCCATTTTTATTATTGAGCTCTGAAAACAATTTCAGCATGCTGTACAGAGTTCCTTTGAATAATTAATTTTAAATGGGAAAGGCATTCTGCCTTTGGTTACATCATTGATTATTTTTAAATGTGTATGGCATTGCTGCCATTCACAATAATTACCTGTCAAAGATTTCTGCCTTACGCTATATTCCATTTTGTCATCAAGATGTACCTATTACTATTTTTAACATAAAATGCCTATCTGTAATTTGTTTAGCAGACATACAAATCAGAAAATATTGTATTGACTAAGGAACTTTCTAAATGGACACATTTATCTGTGTTAATATCAAATCATGTCACATTTTATTTTCAGGGATAATAGGACATGGATGGATGCCTGTTTCAGTTAAAAGTACAATATATTTCCATGTGTTTATTGGTGGTGAAGATGTTAATGGGTAGTGTAACAAGGGGAATTTTACATGACTTGGGAAATCTACGTGACATGAGAAAAAGTTAATTTCAGCCTTGCCTCATTAATCAGATCTGCCGCCAGCTAAAAATTGTCACCTCAGTATATTGTGCTTTCTGCTGTGCAGTACTAATAAAGATACTGACATACAAAACAGAAGTAATTGAGCTTGGTGCTAGGAGGAGGGGGGATAGAATGTACAGGAATGAATGTGTTTATATCTGACCTTTCGGAAAAATTGCTCAAGGCACGTTGAGGCAGTTCCTGTCATTGCTAATGGAGACTGTGGATTCAAGACTGTTCAAACAGTCTTGCACACAAACTTCTGGGAACTGAAAAGAACTACAATAGTTTATACATACAGGCCTTCACCATGAAGCTTGCAAAACAGAGGAACTGCCAGACCTGACCTGGTGTCTGTATACACCAAATGCTGGTGCATGGAAATCTAGTTTGGGTAGGTGGCTACATCATTACTTCAAAGCCTTTACAGGTACAGACATTACAAAAAGCCTGGCTGTAACTCAGGAGGGATAAAAGTGCTGTGGTGATATTGATGGAACAGTTTACATGGAATACTTTTTACAAGCATGGTTTCATTTGTTCCTACCTCAAATGGGGAGGTAGATATTATTATTCACGATATCTAAATGAGGTACAGATTTCCAAGATAGTAAGTTACACTCTTTACGTCATGTAGCTGGTATTTGCATAAAAATAAATTTGAATCCTTGCACTCAAAAACTTTAGATGGACAGTTTTCATACAACTCTATTGAGGTATAATTTTCATATAATAAAACACACACATCCAAAGTGTGTAGTCCATTGAGTTTTTGCAAATATATGCATAATAAGACCACTACAGTCAACATTTAGAACATTTTCATCAACTCAAAGCGTTTTCTTATGTCCCTTTGCAGGCAGTTTCTTCACAAGCCTCAATCATTAATTTTTTTTTCCCATAGACATATGACTTTGAGACAGTCATATGAATAGAATTATTCAGAAGTAGCCTTTTGTAGCCTCTTTTGTTCAATACAGTGTGTATGGAGATTCCCCAAATATTGATACATACTGTTGCATGCATCAACATTTGGTTTATGTTTATTGGTGATGATCTGTGTTATGTGTATAGTCCAATTTATTTGTCCATGAGCTAGCTGATGGACACTCAGGTTGTTTTCAGTTTTTGGCTATTGTGAATAATGCTATTATAACTATTATGTACATGAGTTAGTTTGAATATGTTTTCCTTATTGGGAGGTAAATACCTAGAAATGCTGGAACATAAGGTAGGTGTACAGAGCTCAGGTCCTTGATTTTTTTATTTTTAAGATGATCAGACGTAACCTTTAAAATGTTAAAGTTATACATTTCCCTCTAAACACAGCATAGGCTGCGGCTCTCACATTTTGATAATATATGCATTTATTTTCATTTGATTTGACTTATTTTCTAACGTCTCAAGTGAAATCTTCATTTACTTATTTAATTTTCAAGTATTTGCAATTTTTAAAAATTTCACATTTTTTTGAGTGTTATTTTTTGGTCAGACAACATTTAGCATTTAAATTTTTATATTTAATGACACTTTTCTCTCCCAGTATATGAACTGCCATGATTAAGATTCCAGGTGTACTTGCAAATAATATGTATTTTTCTGGTTGGATGGCATATTCTATAAAAGTAAATTAGATTGTATGTTGACTGTTGTTCAAGTCTATATATCCTCACTGATTTTAGTTTTATTTGGTCTATTAATTATTGTGAGTGAAGTGTTAAAATATCAAACTGCAATTATGTATTTTCTATTTCTCTTTTTAATTGTTAGTTTTTACTTTATGTGTTTTGCAGCCCTTTTGTGATGTGCATAAACTTTGGGGATTTTTATGGTCTCTTGATAAATTGATACTTTATCATTGTGAATCATTCATCTTTATATCTAATGCCTAATACCTTAATACCTTGAATCTTGTCTGTACCTAATTTCTTCATCTGAGATCTTTTCTTATAATAACCTGAGCTTTCTCTAACATTAGGGTTTTTATGGTTTATCATTTCCTATACTTTAACATTTTACTTAGCTGCTTTTAACATATCTGTAACTTTACATCAAGGTCATGTCAACACACAACATATATTTGGGTTTTACTTTATTATCTAATTACGAAATCTCTATCTTACAATGTGTGGTTCAGCATTATAACTGCTAGCAATTTGTGGCTATTTAAAGGCAAATTAACTGAAATTAAATAAAATTTTAAATTCAAAAGATAATATAGGAAAAAAAATCTAAGTGACCTTGGGCCTGGCAGTAAGTATATAGCTACAATATCAAAAGCACATTCCATGAAAGAAAATAATTATAAGTTAGGCTTATTTAAAATTATAAACTTCTGCTCTGTGAAAACACTGCTAAAAGAATGAAAGGACAAGTCACATACTGGGAGAAAACATTTGCAGAACTGATACCTGATAAATGACTTGCATCCAAAATATACAAATTTACAAAAACTCTTAGAACTCCAACACTCCAATTAAAAGGGGAGCAAACAGCTAAACAGATACCTTGTGAAGGATGATATATATATATATATATATCTGAAAAGATGCTCAACATCATGTCATCAGAGAAATGCAAATTAAAACAAAACCAAGATACCACTACACACCTATTTGAATGACTAAATTTTTTTTAAAAAATTGGTAATACCAAATATTGGAAAGGATGCGGACCCATAGGAACTCTCATTGTTGGTGAGAATACAAAATGGTGCAGCATTTTGCAAGACATTTTGGCAGATTTTTACAAAGCTAAACATAATCTTACCATACAATTTAGCAATCAAGTTCCAAATGAGTTGAAAATTTATGTCCATAAAAAAAACCTACACACAAATGTTTATACAGCTTTGTTCATAAAAGCCAAATATTGGAAGCAACCAAGATGCCCTATAATAGGTGGATATATCAATTATGGTACATTCATATAACAGATTATGCAACAACAAAAGGAAATGAGCTGGCAAGCTACGAAAAGAGCTGGAAGGATCTTAAATGCATATTGCTAAGTGGAAGAAGCCAGACTAAAAGGGCTACATGCTGTATGGTTTTAAATATATGACATTTTAGAAATGGTAAAATTATAAAGACAGACAAAATAACAGTGGTTACTGGAGATTGGGAAGTTTGGAGGGAGGAATGAATAAGCCAAAAACTGGAGATTTTTATGGCAGTGCAACTATTTTGTTTGATATTATAATGGTGAATATATGACACTATGCATTTGTCAAAACCCATAGAACTATATGGCACAAAGTGAACCCCAATGTAGACTGTGAATTTTAGTTAAAATTTTGTATTGCTATGGTTTAAATGTTGATATCCCCCTAAAACTTATGTGTTGAAACCTAATGCCCAATGTGATAGTATAAAGAGAGGGGTCCTTTGGGAAGTGGTTAAGTCATGAGGGCTCCACCCCCATGAATGGGGTTACTGTCCTTATAAGAGAGATTCCAGGGAGCTCCCTTGCTCCTCTGTCATGTAAGCACACAGAAGATGCCATCTCTCACCAGAATCCAAATTGGCTGGAGCCTTGATCTTGCACTTTCCAGCCTCCAGAACTGTGAGCAATATATTCTTGCTATTTACAAATTACCTAGTCGAAGATATTTCGTTATAGCAGCAAGAATGGACTAAGACATGTATTGATTTGATTCACCAATCATAGCAAATGCACCCCACCAATATAAAATATTAGTAATTGGGAAAACTGAACAGAGTGAGAAGGAGTACGTGGAAACTCTTTTTCTGTTCAATTTTGCTGTAAAATTACATGTGTTTAAGAAGCAAAGTCTACTTAAAAATGTAGTTCCTCTCTTACGTCAACCATATTTCAATCAGTAGTCACACTGTGTTGGACACTGCAGATATAGAACATTCTAGTCATCTCGGAAAGTTCTTCTGAAAGATGCTATTAGACCTTTAGCATTTAACGTGTTTATCAATATGGTTGGCTTCAGTCTACCACTTTGCTATTTCTTTGTTTTCCCTTCAGTTCCTTTTCTCTTTCTGTGCATCTTTTCTTTACTTAATGGGGCATATTTGTAATTCATTTCATTTTCATTATTAGCTATTATTTTGTGTTATTTTAAGTGACTTCTCTACAGTTAATATAAATCTAACTTTCTAGTCTATTTTCAGATAATAGTATGCCATCTAACACACAATGCACAACTTAGAAAAATATAGCTTACAAAGTTTATCATAATGAATTTTATGTACAACTTACAATGTACTATTCCATCCACACCTATTTGCACTACTGCTATCATATATTTTACTATTTTCTATGTTATAAACCTCGTTTGTTCTTACTAGTTTTGCTTTAAGATTTATATACATATACATATATATAATTTTTTTCAGTAATGCTACTTCATTTCTTGATTTCATTCCAAGAAAGATATAAATACAAAGTGGGCTTGTGTCCCGGGTGACAAGAACTGACTATGGGCATTTGCTCGGTTTTATTTTAATTTTTGGAGACAGAGCTTTGCTCTGTCGCCCAGGCTGGAGTGCAGTGGTGCCATCTCGGCTCACTGCAACCTCCACCTCCCGGGTTCAAGCGATTCTCCTGCCTCAGCCTCCTAAGTAGCTGGGATTACAGACGTGCCATCACACCTGGCCAATTTTTTGTATTTTTGGTAGAGACGGGGTTTCACCATGTTGACGAGGTTGGTCTCAAACTCCTGACCTCAGGTGATCCACACGCCTTAGATTCCCAAAGTACTGGTATTACAGGCCTGCTCCAGTGCGCCCAGACTGAGTTTTATTTTGATAGGAACAATTTCTCATGGTCTTTGTATCTCAGCTTAATGTTTTGGAATTATATAGTGGTGATAGTTGTACAGTTTTGTGAATATACTAAAAATCACTATTATACACTTTAAAGGGGGGTGAATTTTATATAGATTCGATCTGAATACTTTTTTAAAAAGCACTTCTGCAACACTGTGTGCTAAACTTATTTTTAAAAATTATAGTGAGGAAAATCATGTTTTATTTATCTACATTCATCTTTTGTGTTCTTCATTCCTATTTCCTGCTTTCATATACTTTCTGCATTATTTTTTCCATATTCTATAATATTCTGACATAGTTTTGCATTTTAAACAAGTCTCTTGGGTAAAAAATTCTCTCAGCTTTTGTTGTCTAATAAATTATTAGTTTTGCCTTTAATTTTAAAGGAAATTTTAATGAAATACAGAATTCTAACACTCTTTTCTAGCATTTTAAACACATCTTTCCATTGTCATGAACTGTTTCTAAGAGGATTATAATTTTTCTGTATAAACATTTATTCTTCTTTCTGGGTTCTTATAAGATAGTGTCGTAAACTTTGATTTTCATGAATTTGATATAATGTGTCTTCCTGTAATCTGTTTCATTCTTCATAGGTTTTCCTGAGCCTTTTAGAGGTGTGATATTTTAGTATTAATTATAATTGGAAAACGTTTTAGCATTATCTCTTCTTTCTCCATTTTGTCTGGTACCTCAAATATATGTAGGTTAAAACACTTAATACAGTCCTAATAGTCATTGATGCTCTATATTTTTTTCTTCCATTGTTTTTTCTTTCCTTGACTTAGTTTAAATTTTTTTTTTTTTTTTTTGCGTTAACTGGTCTTTTCTTCTGCAGCATCTAATCTTCAGTTTAGAGCATTTAAAGAATTTTTAATCTGACATATAGTATTTTTCATTTTTCCAAGTTCCTATTTACTTTATAGCTTGCATTTCTTCTTTACATTTATGTTTTATTTTTAATCATTGCATATATTCTTAACTTTTAAAATCCTTGTCTTCTAATTATACTGTGCCTGTTATTGATGTGTCTGTTTCCATTGACTGATTTTTCTCCTGGTTACTGGTCATATGTTCTTCCTTCTTCAGATGTCTTATAGTGTTTTGGTAAACTTTCTTATTTACACACTTATTTACCATTTCCGATGGGCTTTATTTGTATATGCCAACTGGACTATTTTTCCATATTATGAAGAACTTTAATATTTTTTAAATGTAAGTCCTTTTAAAAAATTACTCTCAGTTTTGGTCTGAAATATTTTTTCTGTCTGGATATTGCATTATGTTTCTAAATGCTGGATTTTATTGTTTTTCTTTAAAATCTTTTGATTTAGTTCTGGTAGACAGTAAACAGTAAATTTACATTAAGCAGATCAGCTCGATCCTTTTGAAATTTATTTTTAAGCTTTTTTAAGGATTGCATAGACAAGACTTTATTGCTAGCTTTTCTCTAATCCTCAGGAATGAGTCAGAGGGTGGGGGGCAGATCAACTAAATACTCTGAGGGTTCAATGAGCTTTTCTCTGACTATCAGAACTGAAATTTTTTCCAGCCCTGTTCAGATATGTGGGAATTTTTTTTAACATGCACATCTGTAGTAATTATTTTCCCGGGATACTAGGTCACAAACATATTACCTCTCTTTAATGTCCAGCTCAGAAGAGAGTTTTCAGAAACTTTCAAAAGGAATAGAGCTAGTTTGTACAATCTGAAGCTTATGTCATCCGGATTCCTCTTCAAATTGCAATATAAAAATTAGGTAAGGAAGTATGATTTTTAGGATGTGAAAATAAGTCATTACAAGCTAAAAGGTTAATATACTGACACATATTTTTGACATTACTGAATCCATGAAGTAGCATAATACATTAAATACTACCTTAAAATTTTACCTACTATTTCACCTGTGTACTTTGACCACCTTATTATATGACATATTTTTGATACCATCAGTGAGATATAATTCATATGCCACATCGATTTAATATACACAATTCAATAGTTTTTATTATGTTCTCAAAGTTACACAACCATTCTTATAATCACTTTTAGAACATCTTCAGCACCCTACAAAGAAATTCACTACCCACCGGCACCGTCTTCCCAAATCTCCCCCACTTCTCTGTCCATGGGCAACCACTATAGATTTGCCTATTTCACATACTTTATATAAATAGAATCATCCAATATGTGGTCTTTTGTAACTAGCTTCTTTCACATAGCATAATACTTTTAAGATTCATCCATGACATAGCATGCATCAGTACCTTCATTCCTTTTTTGCCAAATAATAACCCATTATATAATTATACTACATTATTTAAGCCATTGATCAGCTTATAAACATTTGGGTTGTTTCCATTTTTTGGCTGTTATAATTCTGCTATTAATATTTATGTACATGTTGTGTGTAGACATATGTTTTTATTTCTCTTGGGTACATACCTAGGAGTGAAATTGCTGGCCCATATGGTAACTCTATGTTTAACATTTTTAGGAGACTGCAAGACTGTTTTCAAAAGCTGCTGTATCATTTTACTCCCACAAACAGTGTATGAAGGTTCTGATATCTTCACATACACAAGAATTTGTGATTGTCTTTCTGATCATTATAGTGGGTGTAAAACAGTATCTCATTGTGGTTTTGATTTGCATTTGCCTGACCATCAGTGATGTTGAGAATTTTTTCATGTGCTGAATGACCACTTATATATCTTATTCAATGATACATCTATTCAGATAACATGTTAATTTTTTTACAGAAAGAATAGACACCTTTCATAGCTTAGTGTAAATAGAATTTACACTAAATAGAATTGTATCTTCTAGCATGTTTGATTTTTCCATTGATATTTGAAATGTATAAAACATGAAGTTTGCTGCATGGAATACTGCTACCGGTTTTTCATCTTCAGATTCAGGGGTTCTAATACATTGTATCCCATGTGGTTTATACCAAATTATCTATCCATGGATCTACCTATTTTTTTTCTATACATTTATTTTGAATCTTAATAATAGATTCCTATTAGAAGAGAGGATTTACTTAACCGGGCATTGATGAGAATTGAATTTTGTACTTTTTGTATTATAGTGTTTGAGTAATTTAATATTTCATAGACTAGCTTCTGGATCCACATATTTACAATCTTTCCTCTCCCCCTGTGCCCACACACTTTGACTGCGAGGATTCATAAGCTCCATTCATATTAGGATATAGCATTCGTCCCTTCACCTTTGTGGGGTAATGTCAGGCAAATCAGCAAAGTTTGCATAAGGAGTATTCCTGGAAGCTGTTCCTATAAGAGAAAGCCAAAACTAGCCTAATTGTATTCCGACATGATGGTAAATCACATAACTACATTCTATGTAAATATAAATTAAATACATTCTCAATTCAATTTCCCCTTAGCTGGATGACAACAGTCTAATACTACCTGACGTGAGATAAAGTGCGATGCAGGACAAGTCAGAACAGAACGAGAAATGGTCTTAATTGTGGTCAAAATATTTTCATTTTAAGCATTTTACAAAATTATAAGACCATGTGATAATACTGCACAAAAATACTGACACAGACATATTCTATGCGTCCTAGTACTGGAAGTATAAGGGTAAATGAGGGAGAAATCCAGACTATTCAAAGAACTTATTGAACATCAAGCCTTTTTTTTTAATGCGTCTGACCCCCAGGAATGACCACAGTCCCTAAAATATTGATACCCAAATGAAAAATGAGTTTGGTTTATGTTTTAATTAAAAGAACTCAAAGATAAGGGCTTGTTATCAGAAAGCAGGACAGAAGCAATATCCTCAATTAACTCCTTTTAAATTACAATTAACAAAGAAAGTGAAAAAATATGCATATTCTGTTGAATACTTACTATATGCCAACCAAATTATTAGGCATTTTACTCACATATTTGATCTTAGAACTTCATGAATATTGTTAATGTTGTTTTGTTGTGGTTTTTAACTGTGATTATTATTTCATCATTATATTTTACTATTTTAATTATATGACAAGAAAATTATGGACAAAGATGAAGCAACTTCTCAACATCTCCTAATTTACATGCTATGGAGCAAAATTCGTGAATATCTTTCACTCAAAGGCTAATGTTCAAAAGAATATGCAGTGAAACTTACATTTTTTTCTTCTTTAATGGCAAAGTCCAACAAATACACCAAAAACTGAATGAATACATCTGTAGTTTAACAAATAATTATGAGAAATTCTATATAACTATTATTTAAGAAGTTGGTTGCTGGAAGTTCTCATATACTTTTACCTGATAGGAGACTCATTGCTTCCTTATAAAAGTAAATACCATCATGAATTTTGTAATAATAATAATTTTTTTCTTTCTCGATTTATCAACAAATAATATATTGGTTGTATATTATCTATAAGTGATTTATTAATAATATAGTATGCTTTTTTCTATTTTGAACTTTACATGAGTGGAATCTTAATATATTTGTACTCTATGCCTTCCTTCTTTTGCCGGTCTAAAGTAAATGAGAGTTATTTCGTGATAGGAACTAAAGTTATTCATTTTCAATGCTATCTTATACCAAATTTATATGAATATATCAACATTTATTCACACATTCTACTGCTGATCAATCTTTTGGCCCTGGCTTGGCCATTATAGAAATTGTTATGAACATTCATGTACATATACTATTGTACAAGTACAAAACTTTCTCCAAACGATGTCGTTAGGAATGATGGATCAAAGATTAAACATGTACAAAGTTACTAGATCATGTCAAACCCTTTTCCAAAATGATTGTGCATGATGGCAACTGTTTTTCTTCCTTCCTTTCTCCTTCCATTTCTTCCTTTCCCTTCCTTCCCTTTTTCTCTTTTCTTCCTTCACTCCTTCTTTCCCTCCTTCCTTTCCTTCCTTCCTACCTTCCTTTCTCCACAGAAATCATTTTCTCACTACCATTGTTTTTATAACTGCACCATCACCTGTTGAGAAATCCCTCTCATTGATGTTGTCCTCTTTGTCAATTAATGTGACCCATTCCAGTTGGGTGAAGTACAGAAACCAACATAAATCAATTAGACATCCATCGATTTGCAAGTGAGGTGGAGCTGTTGCCTCTTGGATTACATGCCAAAGGGACACAAATTTATGGATGTTGGCAGACCTCCTCTCCATCACAGAGAGGTTGGGTCCTTTCTGCATTAGAAGATGAGCTCAATAGAAGCACAAACAAAAGAGAGAGAGATGCAGACAGGTCTGAGTACCTAATTCTGATTCTTGATATTCTATTATGTACAGTTTTTGCTTTGTAGTGGGAAGTCCAAAATGGTCTTTAAACCACACAGTCAGCCCATAGTGACATTGTAGTGTAAAATGTGGAACTTCATCACATAATGCAAGAATCTGAGATGAGTTGAAAAGGAAGTACATTCAGAGTGAAAATGTGAGCTCTTCTAGAATGTTCCAAGAAACATTCTTATGCTAATGTGAGTTGCATTTCTGACACTTGAAACAGACCCAAAATTCCTAATATGTACAGTATCAAATATGTTGAATAGATACAACCAGATTAGATAATGTATATTTCTTGAATATTTGTCATATGTTTTCATGAGACCAAAAGTATTTTCTGTAAGGTTAAAAGAGGGAAGGACAGTGAGAATATCTGGAAGGCATTGCTGTCTCTTTTTCAAGAGAGACCTACAGACTATTTCGCACATGTTTATACTTCACAAATTACCACAAGGAAGACTAAGTTGACAGCCCATGCTCTATATTACAACTAGGAGTGATTGACCTTATACATGGATGAGTCATAATTTAGAAATTTGGACAACATCCTAGGCAGCAACAGAGGTGACATTACATCTGGACCATTTGAAGAAACAATGAACAATGACTACAACAATAAGTATATACATACAGAGACACCATATGAGAAACAGCTGTTGAAACTAAGGATTGGTGTCCTGGAGAAAATCCAGGAAGAGTTGTTTTTCTAACATCCAAAGACTGAAGAATACTGTGTAATTTAACTGGATACACTAGAAATACTACATAGAAGAAACAAAGTCTGGATATTTTTTTTTATGACTGAACTACTGCAATGTTCCTACAACCCCATCATTAACATAGTATTTGATGTGAATCTTAAACATACACTAAACATACATGGTCCTCTAGGTGACTCCTAAACATACAATGAACAGGGTCATGTGAGTATAGTGGCAACATTATATAGGACACAAACTCTAGAAAAAGACTATTTGGTCTAAACATTGGCTCTGCTAAGCTGTGCTATCTCAGACACATTTTAAAAGCCTCTGGTTTTTTCAGATGATTTTTATAAAAATTGAGTTACAAGGAAGTTCAATAAAAATTCTCTCATATACGAGATACTCAGTAACCATTATTCTTTTTCTACCTTCTCATCCTCTCCTTCCTGTCATCATTATCATCATTATTTCACTCTTCTGTTTTAACTTTTCCAAGTCCTCTTATCAGCTACAAGATAGATTCTAAGGCCCTTTTATATCTTGTTAAATAACGTCTGACTTTTCTCTCTGGCCAAATTACTCCTCATCTCTACCTCCCCCATTCTATCTCTAATTTTCCACACCACTTCCAGTTACCCTGAAATGTTTTTCTTTGCAAATGCTGGGTTGTACCCCACCTCCTTTATTTTACTTTATTTTACCATACACTAGTTGGACATTATTTTTTCTATTAAATATTCAGGGGAAAGATGAACCCTACCATCAATTGTGCTAAATCTATGTCAGACATAAAGTTCTAATAATGAATGTGTTCTAATGTATGATGTTTGTTGGCTTTTAAGTCTTTTCCAAGAGTGGGTTGCAAACCCTTAAAAGAGAAGGAGTATGTCTCTTTTACCTAGGATAGCATTTGACTCACTGAATATACTCACTTAATGCAAAGCTTGCTGAACCAAGAAAAGTTTAACAAGAAAAAAATAATGTCTCACAAATACAAGTATACATCCTTAGATGCTCTCACAATGACTCCCCAGTACCTTATCATTCCATAGTCTAAAGTCAAATGACACCTGAAGGAGTCCATCTCATTCTGTATTTCAGACACTTTCTTTCACAATACTTAGGTTTCTTTGATATACTATTTTATTTACTTGTCTGGGGGTTGTTTACTTGACTTTTATGTGTTTTGTTTTTGTCTTCTCCATTATTTTAAGCTACCCAGGGAGTAGAAAATGTTCTTAATTATATCCCCCACTCTGAGGTTAGGCAAACTCGTAGTAGACACTCAATGAACAGCTGTTAAATTTAAAATTGAATATTGATATACATAGCCAAGCACAGACTTAACCACTTGTCAAATATATCTTGGAAATTGATTCAGCAATGGTGTAGAAATTTGGAAGGTATTACCAAACCCTAACATTTTTCTTCAGTGCAACCTAGAATCACCCTACTGATTCCTAGCACCACAGAATACGTGAGAAAGAACATGCTGAAATGTGTGTTATGCAATTCAGCCAACTCCAATGCTGCCCTCAGTACATTTCCCTTTTGCCAATTACAGAACTCATCTATTCTCTTTGCCATGTAGTTATTGAGCTTTTCTTGGCCAGGCATGCCACTCAGGGCCAGCTCAGGCATTAAGTTGACTGTCTGGCCTTCATTAGCTGCATCTAATTCATTCCCCCAGAAAACACCCCCAGGCCATAAAATGCATCTGTGTGTTGTTTTTATTAGGTCATCTGATTGAGCAGATGCTGATGGCTCTAAAAAAGGACTATTTCCCCTGCCAACCTTAATTTGTTCTGTTTACATTGCAGGCAGGACCCATCAATCGTGCTATTTCTGTGTTTTAACGTACTATTTCAGACCACATAGTTATTTCTGTATTAGAACATCTGAAGTGCAGAGCTATTTGTGAGAGTCACCTGATGACTCTTCTTTAACATGCCACAGATTCAGAGATTTCATAGGCATTTTGCTAATGTCCTCAGTCCCATGTCATACTACTCTGTCCCCAATAGACATTTCCAAACAGGGATTGCTGCCCACATGTTCTTGATGTCACCAATGGGCTTTCTCCCTTAAAAGATTCTAACTATGAAACAAGTTGGCTTAGGATTTCTATAGCAAGCGATCTCCCTAAACACAGGGACCTCATAATTCCAGGCTTAAAAGGGACACAACTTGTTTCTTCCCATTGCCAATCCCTTATGATGCTCAAATTCCCTCTAATATTTCCCACATATGGATGTCCAATCTCTTCCTGAGTGATTGCATTGATCTTTTAAAGACTGTTAATTAATTTTTGACATGGGAAGGGTATAAAGGCAGAGATGCTCAATTTTTAGATTTCCTTTTTGTATGCTGAGGTAAAAACTGCCTCGTTGACACCCTTTCACTACCACTCCTGACATATCAGAATAGTCACATCATTGTCCTTTCAGTAATAACAGCTACCCTCACCCAAAATTCTGTTCATCTCATTTTCTAGCTATTGCCTACTTTTGTCCTCAGATGTAGTGATCAGACAATTCATGGCCCCAAATAGGCATGGAAAATCCTATTTATGAGTGAAATTCTTCTCAGTGAGATAGTAGTTATGACTAAGTGCAAGTTAAAGCAATGATTAATTTGAAAAAGCTGTGGAATTCTTGCTTTTTTATTGACAGAACATTGGAAGACCAGAATGCCGCCCTTACCTTTGGAGGTGCCAGCCACCTTCTCTAAATCTCACACTGATTTTCAAGGCTTGGGGCTTATATTTCACTCCATTTCCCTTTTCCACAGTTCATCAGAAATAGGCAGAAGGTGGCTGATATTCAAAAGAATACCAAAGGAGCAAGCAGGAGAAAAGAAAAGGAACCAGATCAATTGTACCTCCATTTTCATTCTTGTAGAGAGGGTCAGCAGCCCCAGATCCTTTAACCAGCTGGTTTTCGCTGGAAGATAAAATGTTCCTCGGGATTTCAGTCTTCACAAAGCTGCATTAATTATTTCAGGCCACTCGGTCTTGTACTGCATTAGTGCTTTGTTAATTGGTATCCTAGTGGCTTAAAAATGTCATATAAATCCAGTGAAATCTGTGTGCAGTCAGCACGCCTTGAAAAAAAAATTCAATGTGGCAAGTAGCTCAAAGCCCCTGAGGATCGATAGGAGTTATCTGGGCAGAGATTTCATTGTATTTATATTACACACCTTGCCTCCTTCAAGCTGTTGCCTGGTTTTCTTGATCTGACATGTGGGACTGAGGACAAAGCCAAGGTCAAAAACCAGGAGGTAAGCTGAAGGCCGGAGGCATTTTGCATACCTGTGACTAGCATGTCCACACCTCAGGAAGAGTCTCAGATGGTTCTGAGTCACTGTCTCAATCCCAATACTATTTAGAGCAAGAGAAAAGGCTATTTGTATTGAGGTTGTGTGGCAGCAAATCTAGCAAGAAACACACTCACTTTATATGACACGATTTTTCCTTTATTATTTTAGACTGTAATTCCATAATCAGGTCAGATCAATTCATATTGGTTCTCAATTTCCTCTCCAACCTCTTACAAGATGTGATGGACAATGACTGTGAGAAGGAGAAAAATAAGAAGTGAAAGAATTGACTTAAATTTACAAGACAGACTGAGTATATTAAATTATAGACATGAAAATAGATAGTAATAAAATACAAGGGTCAAATGGATGCAATGAGGAGCTAAATCTTGGTGTTTAAATCCATGGCAGAAAACAGTCCCAAATAGGCAGATCTTTTAATAATATTTAAGTTTTCAAGTTGTTTAATGATCACCACTTTCCTAATGGTGTAGTCTTTTTGCTATATTGCAAAAGATAACTAAATATCTAAATATCTGTTTAACAAACAGAAAAGATTAATGATACCAGTTAAGGAAAGAATATGTTTTTAACTTATTTCAAAAGCCTCGTCTTTTTATATTTATTTCCTACTCTAAAACCTGCAGTGACTTCCATTCCCATTGGCTGCGCTGTCTAATACCATAGTCACCAGCCACATGAGGCTAACAAGCACTAAAAATGTAGTTAGACGGAGGAACTGAATTTGGCGTCTGAATCTAGATGAGCTGTAAGTGCAAAATACACATAGAAAGTAAAAAAAATATGAAAAATAATATACAAATAACGTTCCATATAGATTAAATTCAAACGATGTAATTTTAGATATATTGAGTTCAAATATATTAAAATTTATTTTACCTATTTTGCTTTTTAAATGTGACTACTAGAAAACTCAAGATTAAACATGTGGCTTGCATTATTTTTTAATTGAACAGTGCTGCTGTGAAGCATAAGTCTGAACTTTCTTCTGACTTTTTAAAGCCTTCTAAGATTGGGTAGCCACATAAGCTATGATTCATTCATTCATAAAACACTTATGAGTATTTGCTCTATTCCACTTCCTAGAACAGTTTGTGGAATTCAGAGAAGAGATGAAGGCTGGAGGAAGAGTTTGGAGGTATCAATTTGCATAATTAAAATCTTAGCAATGGACTATGGTGCCCAAGGAAAGTGAATAGTGAATAGTAATTCAAAACTAAAAAATAATTGAAGTTGATTTTTAAAAAGGGAGAAGGAGAGTCTCCAAAAGCAACTGAGAAGGAATGGCAAGATCTTTAGCAAAAGAACAGGGGAAGAAATACACCAAATCTGGACTTACTGAGAAGGATCAGTAAGTTTATAGGGAGTACAGCGTTCTTTTGGCTTTAAATTCATGGTGATATTGTTGTGAAAAAACAATCGTTCATAGTTGGAAAATCCAATTCAATGAGCTTTATAGAGCATATCCTTAGTTTACACCAAGGTCTCAGACATACCGACACTAATAGGGACAATCTCGGTCTAAGATTTTCTAGTTTAGCCAGAAAGATATGTTAGCGTTGAAACAACTAAGCTAGTGTGAGAATGAGACAGTCCCTAGGATAAGTGTGCAATCAGAAAAAGGAGGGAAAAATCCCCACTGGAAACTAAGAGGAAATGCTTCTGGGTGCAAATAAAGAGCATCTTGAAGAATGACCACAATTTCAGTGGTCAGTTGAAATGGAAAGCACAAAACTCTTCCAGTTCTTGAGATGCCTGGATATATGTGGATTTGGGTTGCAGACTAATGACAAATCCAGCAAGGTCTTAAATGTCTCGAAGGAATTTTGTCAGAAATTAAAAGGAAAATGATGGATAATCTAAGAGTTGGAAAAAATGAAACCTAAAAAATATTGCAGTAATGTTTGCTAATATGTAACTTCTGCCTGGTCATGGCAAAGCATGACTGCAAATGTTCAAGATTCAGAGTCGGGGGAAATAAGAACTAAGACAAGACTGAATGTTTCAGTGGATATTTAGAATCTGTTTAATTAGATGAATGTCATTGTGCAGGTGGTCCACTGGAAGAAGGGAAATAGAAGTTTAAGACAGATATTTGTTAGGAACATTGACTGTTCTTTGAGGGAGTAACCTGGAAAATTTGAAAATGAAACCCCTCCCAGCAGCCTGGTCTCGGCTCTATGAAGACTGATTTACCAACATGTACAGTGGACCTTTGAGGAAAGAAGCAGCCATTTCAGAGCCCTTAATGTGAGTGCATAGGCCATGATTATTAGGAAGTGTTAAAAGCACTGGCTGGCAGCTTAGATAAACAAGAATTAGAACCATCACAAATAACCAGGGGGAAGTGGCATTTGTTAGTATTCTGGGAGATGTTAAATCCATAGCAAATGGAAATCTTAGCATTGACTGTCTCAGGCAGCTTAGCCAAAACCTCAGTGCTAAAAAAAATAGAACACATAGAGGAGCATTACCAATATATACCGAGCTTCCCCTGTGTTTTCTGGCATTTTCAAGTGGGTTCACTCATTTTATCCTATGAAGTAGTTGTATTAAAGCATTCTTCAGCACCCCCATTCACCCCCCCAAAAAAAACAATGGTCTGCAGATGCAGGGAGAAGTTGAACCCAATTCTGAAGTAGCTCCAAAGTCCCTGCAATGCCTTGTCAATGCTAAGTCATTTTCTTTTTTCTTTCTTATGGAGAGCTAGAGGAAAAGATAGAAATATATAGTTTATTCTTTACCAGTTATATGCAAGATATGCTGGTGCTGGTGTCCCTGATATATTTACTTAATCTGAACAACTTTAATTGATGCAAACTGTTAGGTGTTTGCTTCATCCTATCCTTCTATGTGATGAATTTGGGGGGTCAGCAATAATGTAATTCAGGGATAAATGAGTTAATCAGGACTTTTCTCAGCTTCTTTTGGAGACCTTGCCATAAAAGCAGACTGGGAAGTAGACTAATGTTCTACTTTAATGGCTTCCCAAATCCTGCTACATTTTAAAGTCACCTGGGGAGCTTTTTAAATAGCTCTCATGCTAAGATTCCACCCTGAGAGATCCTGATTTGATTGTCCTGCGGAGGGCACACTGGTACTATTGAAAATTCCTCCCAGTGGTCTGGGGCACAGCCAGAGTGACTCAATAATGTCAGAGTTAAGAGTGGGGAGTGGTCAAAATCATATTAATAGCAGGAACAGATTTTCTTATTTGGAAATAGACTGTATTGTCTTCTGAGCAAAGAAATGTGAACTCTGTCTAGATCAGTCTCTTCCTCAAAATTTCAGAAAGAATCTGACCACAACCATGAACGGACAGAAGACTTGACGGCATTCTTTCCACCATGCAGGACCACACTCTGCAAAGCCTTAGAAGTCTAGGTAGAGTCCGTACTCCATTAGCATGGTGTTCAGGCTGGACGTGATAGGGTTTACCTGATTAAAAGATTACAAAATGGCCAATAGTCCTTTCTCAGTTCATGAGAAGTTGAGTTTCTCTGGGGAAAAAGAAAAGTGTTCTTAAATAGGAGATTAAAGAAGAGGCAGGAGAAGATTAGAGAACTATAGGGCATTAGAGGATAGAGAATGGTCCATATGGATAAACTTCAGAAGCCTAAGACATGGTATATGATCCTCCTCCTCCACCCATCTTGGGTGTCACAAGGGATGAGTTGAGTTAGACCGAAGGGCTCCTTTTTTTTTTAAAGTTAATCTTTTACCTGCATTGATTTGAGCATGCTTCAAGCACTTTGAGTAAAAGAATGAATATATAAGTCTGTGTTGGTGGGTAGTGTTTGACATAAGGGCAAAGTTCATAGAAGTTCTACAGAAGCTCAGGATGGACTTCCAGATCACTGAGTTTGGGGCTGTCTCATAATTACCATGTGGATGTTGAAGTGAAGCAGAAGCTGTGAGGTAAATTTTCCTGGTCCATTCCTCATGGTACAATGAGAAATGCCCCTCCTTGAAAAAGACACCAAGGTACTGTAGCTGTCAGGCAGATCACAGTGTCCCTATCTAACAAAGACTCAAATACAAGTCAGTCCAAAATCTTTCCAGAATCACACCATGGACACTCTTTTTCCTTCCATCATTGGCTTTATGAGCAAGATAAAAAACAGCAGTAGCTAAGCATCGTGTTTTTTTTTTTTAGTGTTACCTGACGCCCCAAAGTTGTACATATTTATGATGTACAGTATATTTCAATGCAATTTCAATGCATGTATACATTGTATAATGATCAAATCAGGGCATAGCGATCAACTCAATTAGCATATCCATCAACTCAAACATTTATCATTTTTTCTTTTTTTTTTTTTTTTTCCCCCCAGAGACAGAGTCTCCCTCTGTCGCCCAGGCTGGAGTGCAGTGGCCGGATCTCAGCTCACTGCAAGCTCCGCCTCCCGGGTTCACGCCATTCTCCTGCCTCAGCCTCCCGAGCAGCTGGGACTACAGGCGCCCGCCACCTCGCCTGGCTAGTTTTTTTGCATTTTTTAGTAGAGACGGGGTTTCACCGGGTTAGCCAAGATGGTCTCAATCTCCTGACCTCGTGATCCGCCCGTCTCGACCTCCCAAAGTGCTGGGATTACAGGCTTGAGCCACCGCGCCCGGCCACATTTATCATTTTTTCATGCTGGGAACATTAAAAATCTGGTCTTCTAATTTTTTGAAAATAGGCACTTTTTAATTTAAAACCTCCTCCTTCAGGTATACATACAGTTAAAATCTCAGTAACACTAGGAAGAGGGAGAGAGTAGATCCCTGGATAGGGAAGTAGACACTTACAAGATTGTTTTCTACTGACTTTAGAAGAGAAAGAGGAAGCAAGATGTATGCCTTCTGTTGCCATGTTGTCACCAGGGCATTCAAGAGAAGATCAATGAGTGCCACCTCCACTTCTTCTCCTCGTATCTTCCTATCGTTCCTTATCATCTCTGGCAGTGATTCTCAAATTTGAGCATGCTTAAGAATAATGTATGGTGCTTGAGAAAACACAGGTTGTTGACAACACTCCTGGAATTACTAATTCAAGCATTCTGGGGTGAATCCCAAGAAAGCTGCACTTCTAGCAAGTTTCTTGCTGCTGTTGCTGCTGCTGAGAGACCAGCTTGGAGACTGTTGCTCCGAGGCCTATTTATGGCCTCAAAATTGGTCAAACGGTAACATCAATTGGCAAAGTTAAAAACAACAACAAAACAAACAAAACACAAGTCCGTTTCTGAACCACACCCAGGACAGCTGAATCATAATCATTGGACTAAATGATACTGGGGTCCTTTCCCACTTTTTCATTCCATGACCTTCTTAAAAGATTAAGAATAATGAGAATCCAGGGATGCCCGCAAACAGTCAAATCTCTATTTTTTATCTTAACTTTCCTGGCATGTATGTCACTTAATAAGACCACCAATTACTACTGCTTTGATAATGCCCGTTTCCATGTCACTCTAGAAAAAATAGGTCTTTAGAATCAAACAGATTTGAATGTAAGATTCAGATCTTCCATGTGCATGTGTGTAAGCTGGAAATAACAATTATTTAGTTTTATGATGATTATACAGCTCTTTCACATAGCATCTAAGATGTAAATTTATTTTTTTAATAAAAATAGAATAGTGTCACTCTTTATTCATGTGTTCCATAAATGTCATTAATTTTGTATACCTGACACTCAGGATTTAATGCCACAATTGTTTATGGTATATTACATTGTATAATTGGAGAAACTGTGTTGTTTATGAAATGCGAAATACAATTTTTCTTTTTTCTTTTGCCAGGAATGTTGACTCAACCCTGTAATCCCAGCACTTTGAGAGACTAAGGCAGGCAGGTCACCTGAAGTCAGGAGTTTGAGACCAGCCTGGCCAACATGGTGAAAGCCCGTCTCTACTAAAAATACAAAAATTTGTCGGGTGTGGTGGCATGCACCTGTAGTCCCAGCTACTCGGGAGGCTGAGGCAGGAGAATGGCTTGAACCTGGGAAGCAGGGGTTGCGGTAAGACAAGATTGCACCACTGTAATCTAACTTGGGTGACACAGTGAGACACTATCAATAAAATATATTTTTTTCAAATCAAAGTATCCTTAATTGCAACGTTAAGGATGATGAAAGGATGCAGTGTCCAAGACCTCAGTGACCTTGATCTTTTGATTGTTTTAGCAGAAGAGTAGGAAATGAGAAAGCAAGTATTTTCCTGTGAACTCTAGACTTATGGAGGCTTTGGGCAAACAGATCAATATTATTATCCTTACTTCAAGTTGTAGGGCTTAGGGCTTCTGCAAGCCTACCCTAAAGGGTCAGATACGAGGAATCTCCAAAACTTATTCTCTAGCTATGCTTCTAGTTGAGGGCAAAAGCAGCAGCTCCTGCTCATTTGTAAGTCAAGCAGGTGTTGAAATTCAAGCTTCTACAAGTTATGATGAAATTGCAGTGGGGAGTGAGTCACACAGGATCCCAGAGGCCCATTGCCGGTGTCAGGAAGCCAATGGATTATGCTCGCCACACAGGGATGCTGGGCCATGTAGGTGGCCTCACCTGGTTTGGCTGTGCAGAGCAGGAGATGCCTCTAATACCCAGCCAGGGCTGGGTTTTATGCAGCCCTGGAAAGTTGTCTCCAAGCAGCTCTGACCCCAAGGAAAATGCTGCTCTTGCAGACTGAAAGCCTTGAAATTGCTTTAAAATGATTTGGTGAAGGCAACCTTAACTTGGGTCTCCTGAGGAGCAGGAGGATTCTGCTGTGAAATGACAGCAGGACACTGAGAATTTTCCACATACTTTACATGCCAGATCTAAATCTTTATAACTACCTACTATATAATTATACACAATTTAAATATATTAGCTTATTTTATATAATTGTTTTATGCAGGAGATTCTGAGGTTTTACGAGATGGTGTAACCTAAATAGATTTACCCAGCAAGTAAGGGTTCATGCAGGGGTTCAAACCCCACGACTGTTGGATGGCCAAAATAGTCTTATTTTATTTTAGTTTTTTTTTTTTTTGAGATGGAGCCTCCCTTCTTCACCCAGGCTGGAATACAGTGGCATCATCTCAGCTCGTTGCAACCTCTGCCTCCTGGGTTCAAGTGATTCTCCTGCCTCAGCCTCCCCAGTAGCTGGGATTACAGGCATGTGACACCATGCCCAGCTAATTTTTGTACTTTTAGTAGAGACAGGGTTTCACCATGTTGGCCAGGCTGGTCTCGAACTTCTGACCTCAAGTGATCCACCAGCCTCAGCCTCCCAAAGTGCTGGGATTACAGGCATGAGCCACTGTGCCCAGCCGATATTTTCTTAACTACTCCGTCTGTGTTCTTCAAACTTGCATCATTTAAGCACCTTCTGTGCTATGATCAAATTATGTATTTTTTTAAAACGTTTTTAGTGTAAAATAGTTGTGCCTCAATCTAAGCAATATTATCTATTAAACTATCGTTTTGATGCTTTACTTATGATTTTTTCACCTAAAATACAGTGATGTTAAAAAAAAATCTGTTTCACTTACAAATTATGATCACGATACATCAGGATGATATAGCCACTCAGTATGTAGCCTCTTAAGGAATGAACCATTCTTCACTATTGTTTATCCAAGATCTCTCTTTCTGCCCCCTTGCCCTTCTTCCTCTCTCCCTCCCTTTCATTGTTCCTTTTTCCGTTCTGACCCCAATTTTCAGGAAGCTGACTACATCTGTTTTGGCCTTATTACACCTCCCACCATTGCCCTATGCTTTTCTCAGTTGCTTCTTCGAATGGTTACAGACTGGATCTCCACCTCTCCAGATCCCTATCACATAGCTTCCAGTTTCCTGAGAATCTCTTTAAAGAAAAAAAGTGGAGATGTGGGGTGGAAAAAAGCAATACATGAGAATGACGACAATAGATACAATTATAGAGCTCTTACTACGTGTCAGGATATGGTATAAGTACTTTTCATAGTTTAATTATTTCAAACCTCACTACATTATGTGATAATAGTATTATTCTATATTACAGATGAGGACACGGAAACTGAAACCACTTGTCTCTTGTCTAAGGTCACCAGCTGGGACAAGGATGTGACCTAGACAGTCACTCGGCAGCTCAGAGTTTTAACCTCTTTTCTAAAAATGTCATGCTTTTGAAAAATTCCCTTTGGTGAATTCCTCTCTACAAGTTTTTGATCAGTTCTTTAGATTTTCTTGGAAACTCTCCAAAATGTCCCTGAAAGAACCTTAGCCTTATTGTGAGAGTTGGTTTTATTTCAGAAAGGGGAACTCATGAATGCCCTAATATATGTCAAATTTTCCATTCTGAAAGTCTACAAAGGTCTTTAACCTTACAAAAGAACATTCATTCCCAAACACAGTATAGGGAAAATTTTATGTTTATGTAACTTAAAATAGGGTCTTTCTGTTTCAAGGATGAAAGTCAAGAGCTAAGAATATGTGGACACTGTAAAGTTCTATACTATGGTTTCAGTCATGAGCCATGGCATGGAACGTTTCTGAATATAAATCAGAGTCCCTGACTCATCGCTTTGCTACAATATCAACCATGTAAGGAGTAGACCAAATTTTGACTAATTATATCCTAAAAATAAACACAACACAATAAACAAATTTGTTTGTATCTTATATCAGAGAGAAAGGCTGGTAAACTGGGAAAACCATGGCTCTTGGAATTAGGAGGATTTCAGTTAACACCTGGCCACTTATGAGCTGGGGGACATAACATTAAAACAAACTTCAGTTCCTTGTCCAAAAAATGAGCTTAACTCAGAAGAATTGGGGGAAAATTAACTGTGTCCAAAGTCTATTTAGCACTTTGGCATGTGAAAGGGATTCAATGCTACCCCATCCCACTTCTCTTTTTTGCCATCTCTAACATAACTAGTTCATCTAGAATTCACATCCCTGAACACCCAAACTTAAAAGTCTACCAATTCCTTGAAGTATTTAACTTTTCCTAAGACAAATATTTCTTCCTTAAATTTGAAGATACCCATAGCAATTTCCTTTTGTCAGATCCTTATTTTGTGAATCCTAGATCCAGAGACTTTAGCATCGATTATAGCACAGTTCATCAAAAACAATCCAACTCTTTGTTAGGAAGTTCAGATTTTTTAAGACAATTAATAGCATCCACCAACACATGTATTTTCTCTTTAGACTACACTGACCTGAGATCTTTACTTCCCTTACGTTATTCCTCTGTTTCCCCATCTCTCACTCTCTCCCAGCCCCGGTCCATGTTATATATTCCATTCAACTTCTGTTTCCCCCCACCCCACCCCCACAACCTCTGCCACCGGCCTAATTTTCCTACTCCTGCTTTCTGTTATTTTCCTACTTCTTCAGAAATGCATCTGGCAAAGATGCAGAAGGAATAAAGGCAATTGTGAAGGCAATGACCTTCTATTCTTAAATTGGTTTAAGAAAGCATTAAGGCATGAGGATGAGAATTACCATATTAACACATTTGTCCAACTATATTTTAATTACTCTGCCTCATGTTATCCTAGCCTTTACTCTAGGAGCTCTTGAGTACCACATCTTATCCATACACCTATGCCTGACATTGGACCCGAAGAACCCAACCATCTCTGCCCCAAACTGTTGCCCCTATCTTGGAAGCCCATGCTGCCTTCTCAGTTGGCCAAGTATGCCTCAGTGAGTTGGGTGGAGGGTCCCATGACCCTAACCCCACCTATTAGTAGTTGGATCAGAGGCAAAGAGTTCCTCCCAAACAGGGTCCACATGTTCTTTCTCCTAGAAATTTGGCATCCAGTCTCAACTTGTTCAGTCAGGCTCTCTTTTGAAATCAGAGTTGATGTGAAGCCCTACCTGCGGCAGTTATATTTGGTCCTGTGTTGGCAGAGCAGTAAAAAGCAAAGGGAATTAGCTGTGAAAAGAAATGAAAGATGACAGCAGAGAGAAGAAAGGAGAGAGGAGACACAGAGAGGGAGATAAAGAGAAAGAAAGAGAACTAGAGATGAGAAGCTATGTTGTCCTCAGAAGAATCTAGCCGCCTTCAATCCAATAGTGATTTATTCTTCAGTCCTAAGGTCAAGAGAGGCCCAACTAACTTTCCTGAACTTGGATGTTCTGAAAAGCCTCTGGATTTTGTGTAAGCTACTCTGTAAGTGTCATGTTTCTTATTCCAGGAAATTTCTGAAATAAATGGCGTTAGACGCAGATGACAAACCTGTGGATTCGGTTCACATAAATTTTTATCCCTGAAGAATCATGTTAGAAAAATACAACATTTTATCAAAGGCTGCTTGGATGCATTGGCAGTAGGGTTTGTGAAATATTTAGGCTGACATGTCAGAAATTCTCAAGCTAATACCAAATCGGAGCCTTCAGTAATTCAGTAACTACAGTTTGATATCTCCATCCAAAAAAATGACAAAATTAGATAAAAGGTCTAGAATCTGAGAGGTGAAGAAATAATTTTCAATGTGTGGTTTGGATGCAGAACAAGCTAGGTACAAGTACCAGCTCTGTCACTTACTGAGATTTGGGACAAGTTATTTAATGGCACTAGGGCCGGGCACCGTAGCTCACACCTGTAATCCTAGCACTTTGGGAGGTCAAGGCAGGTGGATCACCTGGGGTCAGGAGTTCGAGACCGGCCCTGCCAACATGTTGAAACCCTAACTCTACTGAAAACACCAAAATTAGCCAGCTGTCCTGATGGGCACCTATAATCTCAGCTACTCGGGAGGCTGAGGCAGGAGAATCACTTGAACTTGGGGGGTGGAGGTTGCAGTGAATCAAGATTGCCCTACTTTACTCCAGCCTGGGCAAAAGAACGAAACTCAATCTCAAGTAATAATAATTTCACTAGGACTCAGTTTCTGTTAAACTGATCTTTTCTGTGAGGATTATGAAGGAGAAAGAAGAGGTAGAATAAAGAAGAAGGGGGAGGAAAAAAAAGCCTGAGAGGAAAGGTTGAGGTACAGAAAGGAAATGCGAAGTTTCATTTTAATTGTTTTCCTTCAGCTCGCTCTAAAGCACTTGCAGACTGACATCTAGACATGGAGGTCTTCATGGAACAATTTTGAGTAGGAATGATTCATAACCTTCACCTTTCATTCTTCTGGATAGTTCTTTAAGATATGGGGTCTCACTCTGCTGCCCAGTCTGGATTGCAGTGGTATACTTATACTTACTGTAACCCAAAACTCCTGTACTCATGGCTTGAGGCATCTTCCTGCCTCATTCTCCTGAGTAGCTGGGACCACAGGCATGTGCCATCATGCCTAATTTTTCTTTATTGTTTTATAGAGATGCATTTTCTCTATGTTGCCTAGGCTGGTCTCGAACCCCTGGCTTCAAGCAATCCTCCTGCCTCAGTCTCCCAAAGTGTCGGGATTACAGATGTGAGCCTCTGCACCCAGCCCTGAACTAGTTCTTTTTATAAATGAACTCTTTATATCTTTAGTGGTATAGAAATAGAACATTCATATTCATGACTTATCAAGCCTCAATGATCCTAATTGAATGTTTTGGATACTCTGTTTTATCTCGAACTTAAAAATAAATATCTAATTCCCTGATATATTCTAGGGTAGTTGCATTAATTTATTATTCAACAAAATGATTAAATACCTGGTAACTGGTTCGTAATTTCCTCTCCTGTTTAATATGTTTCCTCTGGCACTTTTAATTAATGGAAGCCCCTAGAAACTGCAGATTTTGTTTTATACCTTACATGAATGTGTTTTATACAACAGAAATGTGAAGGCCACATTAGAAGCTGAGGATCTCTGAAGGGAAGTGTATGAATATAACATAAGCCATATTTGATGTCCTCATGTTGCTATGTGACTTGCCTTCAGCCCATTACATTAGCTCTAATTATACCTATTATCCATTCTGCCACCTTATACCAACGTTCCCCATTTTATTTTTCTACTCTTCATATTAGGAAAAACAATTTAATCTTCAGTTCCTATTTGCATAAAAATTTGAATTGTTCTGAATTGAGAATCTAAGTCTCAGTTTATCCTCTAATTCTGAAATTCATTAACAAGATTTTACATAATCCTTTTAACCCTGCTGTTTCTCAGTTTTCTGTTGGTTTTTGTTTTTTTGCATCCATTAAATGGGACTAATAGCACCAATTTCATTGTGTTTATCTTGGATGATGTGTTGTACAATATACAGATTTCGTACTATTTAAATAAAAAGCTAACAGTTTTTTTTCATAATTACTATTCTAATCGTTTATTAACAGGTTATTTTTACTTTGTTTTTGTTTCATTTTTATGCTCATTTTGTCCATTTTCACACTGAGTTAAAAAAAAAAAAACTATTAAAAGTGAAAAAAAAAACTATTAAAAAAAACTATTAAAATTTCCAGAACATTTTCATTAGTCATCTTCACTGCCTTCATCATTGTCCTCCTCCTGGTTTTCATAGGAGTAGGAGTGTAGGCATAATTTTTATAGGGTGACTTCTAAAGGAAAGTATATATGCAGAAAAGTCTGAGTTGTTTGGTAATGAAGAAAGTCAGATCTTGCCTTATCCACACCTGCATACAACTGCCAAAGTCCCCTATCACTTTAGACCCTGTTTGAGAAGTGTGATATTGATTGCTGTGTTGCAGAAGCCAGTCTCGCAGCTGCATCCTCCGGAGAATACGCCGCAGTTGGCGGCACAGGATGGATGACTGACAGCCAGCACCCAGTCCTTTTTTTCTGACAAAGCTTTCTCTTGATGTTAATTTTCCATCTCCTCTCCTGTTAGCGGTTGCCAGTTTCCAACCTAATGCCCAACTGCCAATCAGCTACTGGTTATTTTTAATTAAGACCACTCAAAAATTTCCCTCACGTAACTTGCATGGAAAAAGGGGGAATCCTTTTATTCATAATCGAATTTCATGTGCAGATTGCCTTCATCACACTTGTCTGGCAGTTCTGTAACGTACCAGGGAAAAAGCATGTTTTCCTGTTCAGCCATGCATGGGCTCCACGCCTTGCTTCTTGGATACTCAGCCACAATTATCTATTTCTATTTGTGTCTCATTAAATCTGCAGTAGCTGAGTATTGACTGACTCAGCCCTTGCCCTCCATTGCCTGTGAGCAGATGGCACTGACTTCACTTGGGTCAGACTCTAAGGTGGACCTACAGGAATGACTTACAAGAAAATATCATGGGGTGGGTAATGATGATTCCCTGACAATGTATAAACCCCAACATGTTATGACCTGACAAGTATCAGGACACCTATCGTGGTTCATATTCAAGACTCACTCAAATACAGGAATCAAAATGACTTGGCAATGTAGAACATAAAATATTTTAAGTTCCTTCGATTTAGACAACTTTTTTTTTTTTCCTTTCCTTTTTGAGATAGAGACTCGCTTTGTTGCCCAGGCTGGAGTGCAATGGCATGATCTCAGCTCACTGCAACCTCCACTTCCCAGGTTCAAGAGATTCTCCTGCTTCAGCCTCCCCAGTAACTGGAACTGGCACACACCACCACACCTGGCTAATTTTCGTATTTTCAGTAGAAATGGGATTTCACATTTTGGCCAGACTGGTCTCAAACTCCTGACCTCAGGTCATCTGCCCACCTCAGCCTCCCAAAGTGCTGGGATTACAGGCATGAGCCACCGTGTCTGGCCTCTGTTTTTATTTTCTAAGAAAATTTTTACAAATAATTAAAAGCTACCCATAAACACGGGAAGAAATTGTCCCCCCTTTTTATTCTTGATTGTACTATGGCAAAGTCAAGACGCTGTGTGAAGTTTTGAATAAAAAATTTGATGTCATCTGGACCACTCATTATAATTAAAAATTGTTTCTAAATTTGGTTCTGGGTTTGAGATCCAAATCATACTTTGGGGTGGTTATATCCACACCTGGAGAATGCCGTAGTGTGGGAGGTCCTTTCAGTCTCTTAATCACAAGATAGATGTTTAAAACCTCATAGCCATGGAAAGTTTTATGTAACAGAAGAAAATGCTGCCAGACATTCAATCATGCCAACCAAAGGCCACTAGTGTTCTTCCATTCAGGGTGCAAGTACATGGTTGGTGAGTTCTGACTGTGCATAAGTTTCATTTGTTCCTAGAAGGTGTTGTAATTCTTAAATAGCTAAACCCTGACCATGGCACTCTTTTGCTAAAAATCTTCCAATGGCACCCATCACTTAACAAATTAAAGTTTATATTCCCTGGCAACCTGTAAAAAGTCCTCATTGAATATCCCCTCCTCCCCCCATTTCCCACTCTTTCCCCTTTTATTTTGACTGACATTGGAGTGTTCAGTATGCATGGCACTCTTGATGTTCTTTATGTGTATTATGTCATTTAACTCTCACAACATATGTATTTGCAGATGCATAAACTGAGACTTAGCCTTAGAGAGGTGCTATAATTTGCCTAATGTCATAATCACTGGCAGAGATAGCGCTGCCTGTGTTCTTGAGGATTTTGCTGCATGGATATCCTAAAGTTCAACCATGTTTGGTTACCCATAATGATGCCTCATTGCATCAGTCCCTCAGTACTTTGTCCAACTCTGCTTTTAAAAGTTGCATGTGAGGCCGGGTGCAGTGGCTCACACCTGTAATCCCAGCACTTCGGGAGGCTGAGGCGGGTGGATCACGAGGTCAGGAGATAGAGACCATCCTGGCTAACACAGTGAAACCCCGTTTATACTTTAAAAAAAAAAAAACCAAAAAAACAATAGCCAGGCTTGGTGGCGGGCACCTGTAGTCCCAGCTACTCGGGAGGCTGAGGCAGGAGAATGGAATGAACCTGGGAGGCGGAGCTTGCAGTGAGCTGAGATCACACCACTGCACTCCAGGCTGGGCAACAGAGTGAGACTGACTCAAAAAAAAAAAAAAAAAAAAAAAAGTTGCATGTGAGTCGGGCAGTGGCTCACATCTATAACCCAACACTTTGGGAGGCTGAGGCAGAAGGTTCAATTGAAGTCAAGAGTTCCAGCTCAGCCTGGGCAACACAGCAAGACACCATCTCTACTAAAAAAATAAAATAAAATAAAAATTAGTTGGATGGGGGGGCGGAGCAAGATGGCCAAATAGGAACAGCTCCAGTCTCCAACTCCCAGCACCAGCGACACAGAAGACCGGTGATTTCTGCATTTTCAACTGAGGTACTGGGTTCATCTCACTGGGGAGTGCCAGACGATCGGTGCTGGTCAGCTGCTGCAGCCCGACCAGTGAGAGCTGAAGCAGGGCGAGGCACTGCCTCACCTGGGAAGCGCAAGGGGGAAGGGAATCCCTTTTCCTAGCCAGGGGAACTGAGACACACAACACCTGGAAAATCGGGTAACTCCAACCCCAATACTGCACTTTAAGCAAACAGGCACACCAGGAGATCATATCCCACACCTGGCCGGGAGGGTCCCACACCCACGGAGCCTCCCTCATTGCTAGCACAGCAGTCTGTGATCTACCGGCAAGGCAGCAGCGAGGCTGGGGGAGGGGCGCCCGCCATTGCTGAGGCTTAAGTAGGTAAACAAAGCTGCTGGGAAGCTCGAACTGGGTGGAGCTCACAGCAGCTCAAGGAAACCTGCCTGTCTCTGTAGACTCCACCTCTGGGGACAGGGCACAGTAAACAATAACAAACGCAGCGGAAACCTCTGCAGACGCAAACGACTCTGTCTGACAGCTTTGAAGAGAGCAGTGGATCTCCCAACACGGAGGTTGAGATCTGAGAAGGGACAGACTCCCTGCTCAAGTGGGTCCCTGACCCCTGAGTAGCCTAACTGGGAGACATCCCCCACTAGGGGCAGTCTGACACCCCACACCTCACAGGGTGGAGTACACCCCTGAGAGGAAGCTTCCAAAGCAAGAATCAGACAGGTACACTCGCTGTTCAGAAATATTCTATCTTCTGCAGCCTCTGCTGCTGATACCCAGGCAAACAGGGTCTGGAGTGGACCTCAAGCAATCTCCAACAGACCTACAGCTGAGGGTCCTGACTGTTAGAAGGAAAACTATCAAACAGGAAGGACACCTACACCAAAACCCCATCAGTACATCACCATCATCAAAGACCAGAGGCAGATAAAACCACAAAGATGGGGAAAAAGCAGGGCAGAAAAGCTGGAAATTCAAAAAATAAGAGCACATCTCCCCTGGCAAAGGAGCGCAGCTCATCGCCAGCAACGGATCAAAACTGGATGGAGAATGACTTTGATGAGATGAGAGAAGAAGGCTTCAGTCCATCAAATTTCTCAGAGCTAAAGGAGGAATTACGTACCCAGTGCAAAGATACTAAAAATCTTGAAAAAAAAAAGTGGAAGAATTGATGGCTAGAGTAATCAATGCAGAGAAGGTCATAAACAAAAGGAAAGAGATGAAAACCATGACACGAGAAATACGTGACAAATGCACAAGCTTCAGTAACCGACTCGATCAACTGGAAGAAAGAGTATCTGTGATTGAGGATCAAATGAATGAAATGAAGCGAGAAGAGAAACCAAAAGAACAAAGAAGAAAAAGAAATGAACAAAGCCTGCAAGAAGTATGGGATTATGTAAAAAGACCAAATCTACGTCTGATTGGGGTGCCTGAAAGTGAGGGGGAAAATGGAACCAAGTTGGAAAACACTCTTCAGGATATCATCCAGGAGAACTTCCCCAACCTAGTAGGGCAGGCCAACATTCAAATCCAGGAAATACAGAGAACGCCACAAAGATACTCCTCCAGAAGAGCAACTCCAAGACACATAATTGCCAGATTCACCAAAGTTGAAATGAAGGAAAAAATCTTAAGGGCAGCCAGAGAGAAAGGTCGGGTTACCCACAAAGGGAAGCCCATCAGACTAACAGCAGATCTCTCAGCAGAAACTCTACAAGCCAGAAGAGTGGGGGCCAATATTCAACATTCTTAAAGAAAAGAATTTTAAACCCAGAATTTCATATCCAGCCAAACTAAGTTTCATAAGGAGAAATAAAATCCTTTACAGATAAGCAAATGCTTAGAGATTTTGTCACCACTAGGCCTGCCTTACAAGAGACCCTGAAGGAAGCACTAAACATGGAAAGGAACAACCGGTACCAGCCATTGCAAAAACATGCCAAAATGTAAAGACCATTGAGGCTAGGAAGAAACTGCATCAACTAACGAGCAAAATAACCAGTTAATATCATAATGGCAGGATCAAGTTCACACATAACAATCTTAACCTTAAATGTAAATGGACTAAATGCTCCAATTAAAAGACACAGACTGGCAAACTGGATCAAGAGTCAAGACCCATCAGTCTGCTGTATTCAGGAGACCCATCTCACACGCAGAGACATACATAGGCTCAAAATAAAGGGATGGAGGAAGATTTACCAAGCAAATGGAGAACAAAAAAAAGCGGGGGTTGCAATACTAGTCTCTGATAAAACAGACTTTAAACCATCAAAGATCAAAAGAGACAAAGAAGGCCATTACATAATGGTAAAGGGATCAATTCAACAGGAAGAGCTAACTATCCTAAATATATATGCACCCAATACAGGAGCACCCAGATTCATAAAGCAAGTCCTTAGAGACTTACAAAGAGACTTAGACTCCCATACAATAATAATGGGAGACTTCAACACTCCACTGTCAACATTAGACAGATCAACGAGACAGAAAGTTAACAAGGATATCCAGGAATTGAACTCATCTCTGCAGCAAGCAGACCTAATAGACATCTATAGAACTCTCCACCCCAAATCAACAGAATATACATTCTTCTCAGCACCACATCGTACTTACTCCAAAATTGACCACGTAATTGGAAGTAAAGCACTCCTCAGCAAATGTACAAGAACAGAAATTATAACAAACTGTCTCTCAGACCACAGTGCAATCAAACTAGAACTCAGGACTAAGAAACTCAATCAAAACCGCTCAACTGCATGGAAACTGAACAACCTGCTCCTGAATGACTACTGGGTACAGAACGAAATGAAGGCAGAAATAAAGATGTTCTTTGAAACCAATGAGAACAAAGATACAACATACCAGAATCTCTGGGACACATTTAAAGCAGTGTGTAGAGGGAAATTTATAGCACTAAATGCCCACAAGAGAAAGCAGGAAAGATCTGAAATTGACACTCTAACATCACAATTAAAAGAACTAGAGAGGCAAGAGCAAACACATTTGAAAGCTAGCAGAAGGCTAGAAATAACTAAGATCACAGCAGAACTGAAGGAGATAGAGACACAAAAAACCCTCCAAAAAATCAATGAATCCAGGAGTTGGTTTTTTGAAAAGATCAACAAAATTGACAGACCACTAGCAAGACTAATAAAGAAGAAAAGAGAGAAGAATCAAATCGACACAATTAAAAATGATAAAGGGGATATCACCACCGACCCCACAGAAATACAAACTACCATCAGAGAATACTATAAACACCTCTACGCAAATAAACTGGAAAATCTAGAAGAAATGGATAATTTCCTGGACACTTACACTCTTCCAAGACTAAACCAGGAAGAAGTTGAATCCCTGAATAGACCAATAGCAGGCTCTGAAATTGAGGCAATAATTAACAGCCTACCAACCAAAAAAAGTCCAGGACCAGATGGATTCACAGCTGAATTCTACCAGAGGTACAAGGAGGAGTTGGTACCATTCCTTCTGAAACTATTCCAATCAATAGAAAAAGAGGGAATCCTCCCTAACTCATTTTATGAGGCCAACATCATCCTGATACCAAAGCCTGGCAGAGACACAACAAAGAAAGAGAATTTTAGACCAATATCCCTGATGAACATCGATGCAAAAATCCTCAATAAAATACTGGCAAACCGGATTCAGCAACACATCAAAAAGCTTATCCACCATGATCAAGTGGGCTTCATCCCTGGGATGCAAGGCTGGTTCAACATTTGCAAATCAATAAACATAATCCAGCATATAAACAAAACCAAAGACAAGAACCACATGATCATCTCAATAGATGCAGAAAAGGCTTTTGACAAAATTCAACAGCCCTTCATGCTAAAAACGCTCAATAAATTCGGTATTGATGGAACGTACCTCAAAATAATAACAGCTATTTATGACAAACCCACAGCCAATATCATACTGAATGGGCAAAAACTGGAAAAATTCCCTTTGAAAACTGGCACAAGACAGGGATGCCCTCTCTCACCACTCCTATTCAACATAGTGTTGGAAGTTCTGGCTAGGGCAATTAGGCAAGAGAAAGAAATCAAGGGTATTCAGTTAGGAAAAGAAGAAGTCAAATTGTCCCTCTTTGCAGATGACATGATTGTATATTTAGAAAACCCCATGGTCTCAGCCCAAAATCTCCTTAAGCTGATAAGCAACTTCAGCAAAGTCTCAGGATACAAAATTAATGTGCAAAAATCACAAGCATTCTTATACATCAGTAACAGACAAACAGAGAGCCAAATCAGGAATGAACTTCCATTCACAATTGCTTCAAAGAGAATCAAATACCTAGGAATCCAACTTACAAGGGATGTAAAGGACCTCTTCAAGGAGAACTACAAACCACTGCTCAGTGAAATCAAAGAGGACACAAACAAATGGAAGAACATACCATGCTCATGGATAGGAAGAATCAATATCGTGAAAATGGCCATACTGCCCAAGGTAATTTATAGATTCAATGCCATCCCCATCAAGCTACCAATGAGTTTCTTCACAGAATTGGAAAAAACTGCTTTAAAGTTCATATGGAACCAAAAAAGAGCCCGCATCTCCAAGACAATCCTAAGTCAAAAGAACAAAGCTGGAGGCATCACGCTACCTGACTTCAAACTATACTACAAGGCTACAGTAACCAAAACAGCATGGTACTGGTACCAAAACAGAGATATAGACCAATGGAACAGAACAGAGTCCTCAGAAATAATACCACACATCTACAGCCATTTGATCTTTGACATACCTGAGAGAAACAAGAAATGGGGAAAGGATTCCCTATTTAATAAATGGTACTGGGAAAATTGGCTAGCCATAAGTAGAAAGCTGAAACTGGATCCTTTCCTTACTCCTTATACGAAAATTAATTCAAGATGGATTAGAGACTTAAATGTTAGACCTAATACCATAAAAATCCTAGAGGAAAACCTAGGTAGTACCATTCAGGACATAGGCATGGGCAAAGACTTCATGTCTAAAACACCAAAAGCAACGGCAGCAAAAGCCAAAATTGACAAATGGGATCTCATTAAATTAAAGAGCTTCTGCACAGCAAAAGAAACTACCATCAGAGTGAACAGGCAACCTACAGAATGGGAGAAAATTTTTGCAATCTACTCATCTGACAAAGGGCTAATATCCAGAACCTACAAAGAACTCAAACAAATTTACAAGAAAAAAACAAACCACCCCATCAAAAAGTGGGCAAAGGATATGAACAGACATTTCTCAAAAGAAGACATTCATACAACCAACAGACACATGAAAAATGCTCATCATCACTGGCCATCAGAGAAATGCAAATCAAAACCACAATGAGATACCATCTCACACCAGTTAGAATGGCAATCATTCAAAAGTCAGGAAACAACAGGTGCTGGAGAGGATGTGGAGAAACAGGAACACTTTTACACTGTTGGTGGGATTGTAAACTAGTTCAACCATTATGGAAAACAGTATGGCGATTCCTCAAGGATCTAGAACTAGATGTACCATATGACCCAGCCATCCCATTACTGGGTATATACCCAAAGGATTATAAATTATGCTGCTATAAAGACACATGCACACGTATGTTTCTTGCAGCACTATTCACAATAGCAAAGACTTGGAATCAACCCAAATGTCCATCAGTGACAGATTGGATTAAGAAAATGTGGCACATATACACCATGGAATACTATGCAGCGATAATAAAGGATGAGTTTGTGTCCTTTGTAGGGACATGGATGCAGCAGGAAACCATCATTCTTAGCAAACTATCACAAGAACAGAAAACCAAACACCGCATGTTCTCACTCATAGGTGGGAACTGAACAATAAGATCACTTGGACTCAGGAAGGGGAACATCACACACAGGGGCCTATCATGGGGAGTGGGGAGGGGGGAGGGATTGCATTGGGAGTTATACCTGATGTAAATGATGAGTTGATGGGTGCAGCACACTAACATGGCACAAGTATACATATGTAACAAACCTGCACGTTATGCACATGTACCCTACAACTTAAAGTATAATAATAATAAATAAATTTTAAAAAAAAAATTAGTTGGATGGGTGGTGTGCACCTGTAGTCCCAGCTACTTGGGAATCTGAGGTGGGTGGCTAACTTGAGCCTGGGAGTTCAAGGTTACAGCGAGCCTTGACTATGCCATTGCACTCCATCCTAGGTGACAGGGTAAGGCCTTGTCTGAAAAAATGAAATAAAAATTAAAATAAAGCTTGCATATCATACCAACAGCTCATTCAGTATGTCGTTTACTAATTGTTCATTTATCTTTTCCTTATAATCTCCTAAAAGAAAAAACTACCCTTTGTTTTTTCATATCTAATATCTAGTAAGAGACACGTAGTATAGGCTGAATAAATGTTTTATGGTAATGACATACTGTCCACCAATGTGATATAAACACAAAATCAGTGAAAGAATAGAAATTCAAGATGGAGAATACAAATAATAGACAATTTTATAGCAGATAGCAAACACTCCCTGTGCACCAGTCACTTTGACACGGAGTGTTGTATTTGATCTTCAGACCACACATAATATGATTAAATTTTATCTTTGTTTGCCAAATAAGCCTATTTAAATCCTCTAAATCTTTAACCATCTTTTTTTCTTTCTCTAGGAACATATGAACAGGAACACATCTGAAAGTATATGTCAACACTGTTAACAGTATTTTTTGGCAGATAAAGTTATACAGACTTACACTTTTTGCTGTTTATTGCCCTCTTGAGTCGTATGATCCAACTAATGATGAAAAAATTCTTCATGTTTGGGCGTGGTGGGTCACGCCTGTAATCCCAGCACTTTGTGAGGCTGAGGCAGGTGGATCACTTGAGGCCAGGAGTTCGGGACCAGCCTGGCCAAAATGGTGAAACCTCATCTCTACTAAATATACAAATATTAGCTAGGTGTGGTGGCAGGTGCATGTAGTCCCAGCTACTCAGGAGGCTGAGGCAGGAGAATCACTTGCACCCAGGAGGCTGGGGTTCCAGTGAACTGAGATTGTGCCACTGTACTCCAGCCTGGGCAAGAAAGAGTGAGACTCCATCTCAAATAAACAACTTCATGACATGAATCGAGTATTGGATGTGTAGTGTTTGAAGATATTTTGTACAACTAATCATGTATCAGTGTGGAGTTACAAGGAAAAGTCTGCACTGGTGAGAGAAATTTAGTAGCCATAGCACACAAAATGATAATTTATAAAATGGGGATAGATAATATCAACAAGGCAAAACAGAGTTTAAAAAGTGGATAAGATGCCTTTCCCTGCTAATTCATTTAAGCCACCAAAAGGTTTATTTCATTCACACATATCTAACCATCCTCCCACAAAACACATGGAGACTGCGAATGTGGCCCTTAACTTGAGAAGCTGCAAATTCATTCAGCAAATTCTCGTGGGTTTTTGCCATGTCCAACAGTAGCTGTTCCAAATAACTATCACATGTCATCTCATGGAGGAGGTACTAATATCACCATGTTATAGATAAGGAAATTGAGACTCAGAATGATGAAAGTAACTTATGAAAATTTTCAATTAGTGGCTGATTGATAATTTTCAGAAGTTACATTCACCATTCTGGGTCTTTAAGAAAAAGCAAGACAAAAACAGATTGCAAAAGTCATGCTTATACAAATACTGCTGTAGGAGCAGAAAAGAAGTCTAATTTAGCTACAGGAGCTCACATTATGGATGTTGATTTTAAAACAAATTAAACAATTTAAATAGTCTCATATAGGCAGCTTTTTCTTCATAATTCTTTTCACTTCTCCCTTACCCAACCCTGTGAAACAGTGATGCTCCCAGAGAATTTAGAATGTACACTTGGCATTTTTATAGAAGGATTAATTTCAAGATAGAGTGTGGCAGATTAAAAATGGTCACACAAATGTTGACACTTCTCTCATTGACAGATGGGGTGTATCTCACCTCTCTTTGCATCTGAGCTGGCCTGTGACTGCACTGACAAATAGAATACATCAGAAATGTTTTATGCCAGTTCTCTGTCTAGCTTTGAAGACGACTGGTAGCTTCTCTCTTATTCTCTTGGAGCAGCAAGAGAACATGGGGAAGAGATTTGTAAATGCGAGCCTGCTGTGTGGCAAGAAAATTCAAACTAGCAACATTGAGAGGTTATATGGGAGAGGGAGACAGGAGAGAGAAATGCAGAGACACGGAGACAGACGGAGAGAGGCAGAGAGAGGCAAACAGATGCAACAGGATATTCAAGCCATTCTAGCTTCCACAAGACCTAAGACTTCATGGATCGGAGACAGCTGGCCTTGATGTGTGCTGACCCAAAAAATACAGAGATCTAATTACAACAATGTAATGACTGAAGCCACCAAGTTTTGGTGTACTTTGTTATACCACAATAGATAACCAAAACAGAAAGTCAATTTCTTCTCACTTCTAGGCTTATAAGGATTGAGAGAAAGTCAGCAGGTATCTCTCCCGCCTGTTCTTTCTTATCTCTTTTCCACACTGCACTTTCTAACCTAGCAATGGAAGGCCATTTATCCCAAGATGCACTTTTGTCAGTATAGGGAGATTCTAGCTGTGAATCAGGGTCAGTTATTACACTTTTGGCAGGATGAAGGGAAGCATAATACTAACATTTGAAACTGAAAACAGTAAATTGTCCACATGAACACCTTCTTTCAATCATTCAGCAAACCATCGCCATGTCCCGGAGTCTGTCTTTATCAGTGGCACACACTGCTATAGTCTCACATAAAACAGCCTTTCACAGGAACTTTGGTCATTTAGAATCTATAGAAAAAGCAGCTCTAAAGAGCCTTGGATTCTATGTGGTACATCTTCTTTTTGCTGCAGTCTGTCTTCTTAAGTGAGAATTTCAAAGATCAATAAAACCTTCTGAAGGTCAACTCTCAGTATTTGCAAAACAAAAAATCTGTATACCTTTTATACCAACTATATATTTTAAAACAACTGATTCGAGTCTATGGAGTAACATTCTCACCTTTGCCAGGTATCATATTCAAATTGTTGCTATTTAATATTGTCTTGAAGTTTCTATCCCATATTAGGATTAAAGCTCATATAACACCAAACATGGAAGAAAACTTAATGATGATCTGGTCCAACCTTTTTTTTTTTTTTTCCAGATGAGTTAAAGGAGGTCCTAACATTATAAATGACTATTTTAAGGTTATTGGATCAATTAGTGCTACTGACTATAAAACAAGGTTTCTTAACCTCACCACTATTGACATTTCATGCTGAATTATTCTGTTGAGAAGAGCTGTCCTGTGAATTGTAAAATGTTAAGTAGCAGCCCTGACCTCCACACCTTCTAGATGCCAGTAGCACAAGAATGCCTCTTGATTTTGCCAAGTATCCCCTGGTGAGCAAAATCACTCTTAACTTGAAAATCATTGCTTTTGAGGGTCTCATATATGAATACATTTTATTTTTTTCTTCACTTTGCTTTCCTTTGCCTGCCCTCAACCTAACCTGCAGTTCATATGCCCTCAAGAGAGACAAATTAAAACACTCTTTCCTTTTTACAGAAGTCAGAGTGTGATAGGTTCAACAAATACAATGCATTCTTGAAAGATACTGACTAAATATTTAGAGTAAGTCAGTCAAAAACCAAATCTTCACCATCTATATCCCTCCAAAACTTTCTTTTTCTGGCCTGTTGCTGTAACAGCTTACTGAGCAATCAATAAAATCTGATACTTCAAAGTCTGTTTTTTGGATAGGCAGAGAATGTCAATCTCTGTTCTCAAACTGAGTGGAAAGAAACAGCTCTTTAAACATAAAGACATTCTGCTTGTTGACTTCAGGTACATTCTTCTCAATTTAACTTGTTCTCTCCAATGACTTGAAGTTTCAGCAAGGTCATGATTCTCTATGGTGGAAACACCTGTGGCATTTATTTTATAGTCTTCTGAATAATAAGGAAAAAAAAAACCCCAGCTCTTTAAAGAGACTTCTGTTCACTGACATTTTCTGTACTCACGATTTCATGAACTCACTCTGTACCAGATGTGTTTATGTGGTTAGAAGATGCAGTAATGAAAGGAAAATCCCTGGACCCCAAAGGATCATAACCATGAACCAAAAACATATAAACAGAGTCCATTGTGCTAACTGCAATGATAGACTTAGCCTTCAAGTGTTGAACTCAACATGTGAAAGAGGGGCCAAAATGTGATGAGAAGTAGCACTAGTCCACAAAGAAGTAGGCTAATTTCTAGGCCACAGGGACATCGTGTGCAAAGGCAGAATGACATTACAACAGTCTTCTCTATTTAAATGGCTAGAAGATATTTATAAAATATACTCATAAATTATAGACTAGAGTATTATTAGGAAAAAAGTCAAGAAAAATGTTCTGGCTCCAGATAAAGTTTTTTATCTACTCCAATAAGAACTTATACTTTCTCCTGGGGCAATGAGAAGTCAACAGAGGTTTATGCAGGATGTGACATGACCAGATTTGGGATACATAAAAATTATTCTGAGGCAATAAAAAGAAATGCCAGATTAAAAGCTAGATGATAGCCCAAGGAAAAAGATGACGAAAATCTGAAGGAGAAAGGAAGCAGTGGAGGGAAAAAGAAGAGTAAGAGGAAAAGGAAAATAAGGCAAGAAGGTGGGAAATATATAGGGAACAAAATCTAAGGATGAACTGATGAACTTTGGTTACTAATTAGGCATGAGGGTGAACTAGAAAGAAAGTTAAGAGAATGGAGGAGGATATTTAGGACTGAAGAAAATAAAACATTTATTTTGGTGGTGCTGACTTTGCAGTATCTGTGAGATAATTAGTTTGTCTCAGAAGGAGTATAGCATGCAGAGTAGAAAGCCATCAAGTCGTGACAGAAAACTCAACAACTCTCCATATAAGATTCTCACCACAAGACCTCTGCACATTATGTTTTATCTGCCTGGAACCTCTTCCATTACCCTTGTCAAAAGCTTGACTTTTTAGACTGGGCACAAGGGCTCACACTTGTAATTCCAGAACTTTGGAAGGCAGAGATGGGAGAATCAGTTGCATTCAGGAGTTGGAGACCAGCCTGAGCGACATAGCAAGACCTCATCTCTAAATTATATATATAATTATATATATTTGATATAATTACATATTTGATATAATCACATATTTGATATCATATATTTGATATTACATATTTGATAATCATATTTTTGATATAATTACATATTTGATATATTTTGATATAATTACATATTTGATATAATCATATTTTGATATAATTACATAGTTGATATAATTACATATTTGATATAATCATATATTTGATATAATTACATATTTGATATAATCATATATTTGATATTACATATATTTGATATATAATAATTATATTTAATGCATATATAATATAAATTATATATAATTATAATTATATTTAATACATATATATTATATATTATATATATAATATTATATATAATTTTATATATATAATATTATATATATAATTATATTTATAATATTTATAATATATATAATAATTATATATTATATATATAATTATATTTATAATATAATATATATATTATATATAATTATATTTAATTATATATAATATTTAATACATATCATATATAAATTATATATAATTATATTTATTTATATATAAATTATATTTATATTTAATATTTAACATATCATATATTAATTTAATATATAAAATATATACATATATAAAATATATAAATATATACTATATTTAATATATAATTTTATTATATGTAATTATATATAATTATATATTATATATTTATATTTAATATAATTTATATATATTTAATATGCGAGAGCGCGAGCTGGGCATGGTGGTATGAGCTCATAGTTCCACTTACTAGGGAAGCTGAAGCAAGAGGATCACTTGAGCCCAGGAGTCTGAGGTTGCAGTGAGCTATAATAGTGTCACTATACCCCAGCCTGGGTGACAGAGATCTTGTCTCAAAAATAAAAATAAAGTTTGATTTTTTAATTTTTAGTTCACAGTTGTAAACATTACTCTGGATATAAGTAGGTTCCTCTTGTTATTCTCACTGCATTTTTTTTTTTTTTTTTGAGACAGGGTCTTGGCTCACTGCAGCCTTAACCCCTAGGTTCAAGCAGTTCTCCTACCTCAGCCCCACAAGTAGCTGGGACCACAGGTATGTGCCACCACACCCAACTAATTTTTTTTTTTTTTTTTTTTTTTTTTTTTGGTACAGATGGGGTTTCACATATTGGCTGGGGTCATCTCAAACTCCTGACCCCAAGTTATCTACTTGCCTAGGCCTCCAAAAGTGTTGGGATTACAGGCATGAGCCACTGAGCCTGGCCTTCTATGATTCCTCTATAGAATATGTAATGTGTAATTATGTAATGAATTGTTTCTGTACTTGATCTGTCTCTTCTACCGGACTGCAAGCTCCCTGACACCACGAACCCTAGCTATTTTAACTGACAAACACATCCCCATTATTTGGCATTGCGACTAAATAATCACTCAAATATTTGGTGAATAAGTGAATATTGGGTATATGAGTCATTAAAAAGGTTTAATATTATTTGGAGCTTGGTGTAAGAATGATTGGTTTTTACACTTTGAAACCAGCAACTATCATAAAACTGCCAAATTTGATTTCTGAGCCCAAGAGTTGACACTTTGAATCCCTCTTCCATTCTCAGGAACAATAGACTGAATTCCAGCCATTTTTTTTTTGTTCTCCTGGTTAACCACAAGGATGGAAATGAGTTGCAGTACAGCTTGGAAAAGACGTTTGTTTAAAACTTACAAATGTGGAACAAATCCCTTTCTTAGGATCCTAACCATCTCAAGGAATGAGAAATATGTTGCTGGAAGAGGATCTGTTCTGCTTTTTAGTGAAATTATGCAGCTGCAATCTGTTACCTCAAACTCAATTTCCAAATGACACAATGTATGAAAAAGATCACACATCATAGGATAAAATCTGTTAGACCTGTATTTCTAAAAGATATTAGGGCTGTGAGAGGGTCAGAAGAAAGGAAGATCTTTCTGGTCCAGGTTCTGGACAGAGAATCAATTCACTAGATGCTTGCCCAAGGCTTCCTGACCTATGAAGTTTCATGATATTGCTTCCAATTTTTATGCGTTCATCTTTAAGAAAAAAAAGGTTTGCCTGTGTCCTCACCCAAATCTCATTTTGAATTGTAACTCCAATAATTCCCATGTGTCATGGGAGGAACCAAGTGGGGAGTGATTAAATCATGGGGGTGAGTCTTTCCTGCACTGTTATGATAGTGAATGAGTCTCATGAGATCTGATGATTTGATAAGAGGAAACCCACTTCGCTTGGTTCTCATTCTCTTCTCTTGTCTTCTGCCATCTGAGATGTGCCTTTCACCTTCCATCATGATTGTGAGGCCTCCCCAGCCATGTGGAACTGTAAGACCAATAAACCTCTTTTATAAATTGCCCAGTCTTGGGTATGTTTTTATTAGAAGTGTGAAAACGGACTAATACAGTGAATTGGTACCAGTAGAGTGGGGTGTTGCTAAAAAGATCCATCAAAATGTGGAAGCAGCTTTGGAACTGGGTAACAGGCAGAGGTTGAAACAGATTGGAAGGCTCAGAAGACGATAGGGAAATTTGGAAAAGTTTGGAACTTCCTAGAGACTTGAATGACTGACAAAAATGCTTATAGTGATATGAACGGTAAGGTCCAGGCTGAGGTGGTCTCAGATGGAGATGAGAAACTTGTTGGGAACTGGAGCAAAGGTGACTCGTTATGTTTTAGCAAAGAGACTGGCAGCATTTTGCCCCTGCCCTAAAGATTTGTGGAACTTTGAACTTGAGAGATGATTTAAGGTATCTGGCAGAAGAAATTTCTAAGCAGCAAAGCATTCAAGAGGTGACTTGGGTACTGTTAAAGGCATTCAGTTTTATAAGGGAAACAGAAAATGAAAGTTTGTAAAGTTTGCAGCCTGACAATGTGATAGAAAAGAAAATCCCATTTTCTGAGGAGAAATTCAAACTGGCTGCAGAAATGTGCATAAGTAATGAGGAAGCAAATGTTAATCCCCAAGACAATGGGGATAATCCCACCCATAAGTGGGCAAAGGACATGAATATTTTTCAAAAGAAGATATCCAAATGGCCAACAAACATATGAAAACATGCTCAACATCACTAATAAGGGAAATGCAAATTAAAACCATCATGAGGTGCCACCTTACTCCTGCAAGAAAGAACATTATTTTGAAAAACAATAGATGTTAGTGTGGATATGGGGAAAAGGGAACACTTATATACTGCTGTTGGAAATGTAAATTAGTATAATCTCTGGAAAAGAGTATGGAGGTTCTTTAAATAGCTAAAAGTAGATATACCATTCAATCCAGCAATTCCACTACCCAAAGGAAAGTAAGTCATTATACAGACACTTGCACACATATGTTAATAAGGGCAGAATTCAGAATTGCAAAGATGTGGATCCAACCTAGGTGCCCATTGACTAATGAGTGGATAAAGAAAAGGTGGTACATATATATATATACCATGAAATACTACTCAGTCATTAAAAGGAATGAAATAAAGTCTCTTGCAGCAACTTGGATGGCGCTAGAGGCCATTATTCTAAGTTGACTAACACAGGAGTAGAAAACCAAAAACCGCATGTTCTCACTCATAAAGAAGAGCTAAGCTATGAGTAAGCAAAGTGATATAATGAACCTTAAGGACTCAGAAGGTAGAAGGTGGGAGGGGCTAAGGATAGAAACTTACACATTGGGTGCAAAGTACTCTACTCAGGTTATGAATGCACTAAAATCTCAGTATTCACTACTATGTAATTCATCTATATAACAAAAAAATCACCTGTACACCAAAAGCTATTGAAACAAACATTTAAAAAAAAAAACATTAAAAAAGGTGATACCTCTCACCCAGAAAAAACAACAAAGTTTCTTCCCCCGTAATGATTCATTTGAGTTAATGTGTAATCTGTCCAGTTTGTAATGACATTTTCAGCATTAACTCTAAGTAGAGAGGACAGTGTGCTCTTAGCTAATTACTAAACACTCAATAGTTATAAAATCCATGTATCTGCATTTAGATAACAGGGATATCTTTTGTAAATCCAGTTTGTGTCGCATCTTACACACTATTTGCCTTCCCATCTTTCTCTATGACACCAAGGACAAATAGTTTGGCCAAAATCCTTCTAGTTGTATGTTGGATCTGCATCTTCCAATCCCACAACCTTATCTACTCTACATCCACAAAACTATTTACATGATGAACATTTTCTCAAGTCCTATTATGCTTTGGGCCTGAGCTAAATGATTAAAAGATGATTCAGATGTAATTCTTGTACACCAGGGATAGACAGATGCAAAGGAGTCTTTGTCAAAACCTGTATGTCTTTGTAATTCTTGTTAAGATAGAGTACATTTATATCCATGGGAGTTATTTATATATAAGGAGATGATGGTTGAGAGAAGTTGAGATACTCAAACTAAGGGCGTGCAACCAAGACTCAAACATAGGCTTCTTGACCTTAACATTTGTGTTTTACTTTCATGGAGCACTATCCAGTCTTAGATTCATACTGAAGACAGGAGTGGGAGTTGATCTTTTTTCCAGCAGGAAAACAATGAAGTAAAAAATATCTTCTTGATTAATCCTAGTTCAGAAAACTCAACTTTAACTTCACCAAAAAAGGGGGAAAAAAAGTTCAAAGGAAATTTTTTATTTATTCATATTTTAATTAGTCTATTAGCATGTAGAGGTAATGCACTTAAACGGGACCTTGGCAGGAAAAGCACATTTTAAACAATAGGAAACCAGGGAAAACATTGAACATAGCTATTATTTTTGGCAGGAGTCTTTTCTTACATCTTTTTTTTTTTTTCCTTTTTGTTTCTCCTTTCTGGTAACAAAAGGGGATAAAAGTTCAAATTGAAGAAGACTGCACAGAGGTGGGGATTAACATATTTAATTTACATAATGTCAGTGTGTTAAAGACTATGTAGGTGCAGTAGTATCAAATATTCTTAGTTAAGAAGCAGCTCAAAATAGGAACCTCTTTTATTGCACACATTCACCAAGTTCACTGTGCGGCTAAGTTAAAAAACGAACACCATTTTCTCAGCAAAGGCAGCACAAGATCTACATAGAGGTATATAATTATGTAGAAAGAAGAATAGTTCTTTTGATTCACTCCCCAGGTGATGTAATGGAGACATCATTGATGATATAATTTGATCCTCCTGGCCCATCAAATAGTGAAATCCACATAGAATACCATATTTTTATTATAAAAATACAACACCACTGATGTTGGAAAGTTGTGTGTGTGTGTGTGTGTGTGTGTGTGTGTGTGTGTGTGTGTGTGTGTTAAGTAGAATCATCAAAATCCCTCTCTGTGAAAAACACAGGTGGCTGCATAGCGGCTCTCCCGCTTGGATGCAGCTAATGTTCACTGACAGCTTTCACTCAGAGTTTTTAAAGAACCACTACAGTGCATTCTCCTCTACCCAGCATGCTTAGCTTAATGCCTGCATTGGAACAGTGTTCCAGAAGTCGTCATTCATCACTCAAAAATCAACTCCACTGTCCATTAGCCAGAAATCTCTGGTTTGATCTCAATGTTGCTGTTTGGGAGTGAGGGAGGAGGAGAATGAGAACCAATGACCCAGTTTTAAGATCAATGGGGTGTAACGGACACAACATGGGATCCATAATAACTAACTGGGTTCAAAGAGTGTCACAGTAGGGATGCTTCTTCCCCTTGCATTTTATTTATTTTCAGCTATAGGAAACTTGACTGTTGGGATACTTCTGGGTACATGTCTTGACCTTCTACATCTCAGGGAATCTGGCATGACAATCACATAGGTAAATTTGTGAAAGATGGGATATTCAGCTCCACATTGCACTACTTCCTCTTGGGGTTCAAGTCCCCATGTCCAGTGGTCCTTCAAGCTTTCTTACCTAGGTAGACCCTTTCCACATGATTAGGCCTGCTACCGTGGCCCAGAGTTGCTTGGGACTGGGTGAGTCCAACGGTCTAACTTGTGGTTAAAGTAGCAGCAAGTTCATCTGGCTAACAGAGTTAATGTGACCTCCTTTGATCTTATACAGCCTTCATGGTCACCAAAGAGCTATTTAAGCTTCCCCGTGTATTCTTTGTTCTAGTTCAGGTCGTTCAGAATCCAGACTGGAAAATGGATGATATATATAGTTTATTATCTGAGTGGTAATGATGATGCCTGTTTAATAGTTTCAGACAAAAGATGAAGTTTAGATAAAGTGAAAACGTGCAAAACATCTTACACAGTAGCTATGAAAGACAACTCAAATCGTACTTGATATCACCGCTCCCAGGAAAATTTATACCGTTGGCCAGAAAAAGTTCCCATGCCTATCCTGTCCTTGCTGGACAGGAATGTTCAGAATAATTGTTTTAGATGATTGTATACATGACCTGTTCTTCCTCAAAACCATTTAATGGCACTCCTAGATGAAGAGGACAAAGTTCAATGTCCCTGGCACAGCAAAGAGGACATTTAGCAATCTGACCATTCCTTTCACTTCCCTCACTCACATCAGTCTTTTCCCCAATTTAGGTCCTTCCAGGCCTTAGCTCATGTTGAGCCTCCTCTCTGAAATGTTTTCACCTTTCCTTCTGCACTGGGAATTTTTACCTGACCCACTTGCAAGGCCAAACTCACATGCCTCCTTCGCTGCTAAAGTGTATTAATTGTTCGTACCTGTGTTCTCAGAACTTTTTATTCATATTTTTACAATAGATTAATCACATTGTGACATCATTAATATGTGTGTGTGTGTGTGTTTTCCTGGAAAAGCTAGGACTCCTAGAGGATAAAGATCATCAGTTTATCACTTCTGCGTCTACAGGGCTTGAAAAACACTAGGTATTAAATAAATGTATAGGGGATTGAATATACAGTACTCACAAAAAGTCTAATTGGGATTACAAAGTGTGAAAGAATTAAAATAAAACTCCATTATTTAAAAAGAAAAACACCACCTTTAAAACACAGATCATCAGACCCTTTGTTTTGCCTTGTTCTTACATCCGTTGCATTCATGGAGTTGTTAATTAGTTTCTTCTCCCTTTAGCTTTATAACTCGCGATTGAGTATTTGTGTTTATAAACCAAATGATGTTGGTTCTTATGTGATCATATTATGTACAATTGATGACTGGGTGTGTTGCAGGGTATTTATGACAGCTCTGTGAAACTTGGGAACAATTTTTTAGGAGAATTCTTATCAAGAAAAAAATGTTTATTCCCCCCCAGACACTGTCTGGTAAAAGCAATTGATTTTACCGAGAAATTGCATTCATAAATGCAAAATATTTTAACAAATATTAACAAATAATAGCTAATTATTATTTAGTAATTAGTATGTTTCCAACACTTTCTAAAGCATTTTACAAATATTAACTAATTTTCAGGATAATGCTATTGAATGTTTATAATTTCCCCAATTGACAGCTGAGAAAAATGAGGTTACAGGGGTAGGAAATATCTCAGCCACTATCAACCTAATCAGCTGATTCCCGGTCCCGCATTCCTAACTTAACAAATATCACTATTGTGGAAAGTAAAAAAGGTCAAACAATTTCAAAATAGCTCATGCATTTTACTTGTGGATCTGAAATGCTGTAAAAGGGCACAAGGTCTGAAGTAATGCTTTTATTCGTCCTTTTTTTCTTGGTATTGCTCTCATATGTCTCAGTGACTCCAGCATCATCCTCTCCAGTGCCTCTGCATTTACTGCCTGCTATGTAAACACTTCACAGTCCCTGGCCTGTGCCTCTTTCCTACTCTCCATTCCCCATTTCTGACTCACAATCCCCATGAACAATGTCGAATGGGACACCTAAGTAAGACAGTACCCTCCTCATCTCAAGTATCACCTCCTGAAGAAAGTTTTCTCCAAGTAGCCACACTAAAGCATCACCTGCTCATCCTCCATCCCATGCATTTCTTTAAACCAATGAATCTCTGGATTTACTGTATTAATTTATGGGCTAAGTGTGTGTTATCTGTGTCCTCCCTCACTTCTTCTAGCACATGGATTTCTAGAGATCAAGAACATCATTTCAATCATCACTCAATCACCTTGCTTAGTTCTCAAAACAGAAAGTACGCTTGTCTGAGTGGAGCTTATACGGGAGAGAAAAGTCAGAGGCCTCGTTACAACTGGTGAACGGGGAAAGCTTGAAGACATTCACATTGTACTATTTTTGTAGTAATATATCAACTTTTCCATCATGCTATATATTTAATGTATGCAATGCTACAAACACATACCTTCACCTGAGATATATGTATATACATATTAATTCTCAAGTCTTGAGAAAATAAAAACAGAAATCCCTCACATAGAAAAAAATGTTGGAAATACATGAGGTCTGATTGAGACTCCAGACAAGATGCAGTTCAAAAATACCAGATTTTTGTTCCTTCTTCACTTTCTAATAAAGAACATCTGCAGATATTGTCATAGACATAGCAACACCTGACTGTAATAGTACTAATGTATACATCATTGATGATGTATCAGGCATTGAGTTTAATATTCTATGTTGCTTTGTTCTTCTGCATTTTAAGCTTCACCACAATGTTGTGAGAAAGACACTTTTATTGCTCCATGAAATATGGAGAAACAGATTCAGAAAATTTTGTTAAATTGCCCTAGGTCAAAAAGTCAGGATTCAGGCTGGGCACGGTGGCTCACGGCTGTAATCACAGTACTTTAGGAGGCCGAGGTGGGTGGATCACCTGAGGTCAGGAGTTCGAGACCAGCCTGGTCAACATGGTGAAACCCTGTCTCTACTAAAAACACAAAAATTAGCTGGATGTGGTAATATGTGCCTGTAGTCCCAGCTACTCAGGAGGTGGAGGCAGGAGAATTGCTTGAACCTGGGAGGCAGAGGTTGCAGTGAGCTGAGATCATGCCACTGCACTCCAGCCTGGGTGACAAAGACAGACTGTTTCAAAACAAAACAAAACAAAAGTCAGGATTCAAACCTGAGTTTGACTGATTCTGGTCTATTATCTTAACCATAATGCTATACTAGAAGTTATCGAATATCACAGAGTCCAGTGCAAAACTGGCCAAATGTAGCAATTAACAATCCCCACTCCCCTCCATTCCACCCCTACTGCCTCAGCTCTGTACAGAATGGAGAGGTAAGTAGTATTTATCCCTTGTTTAAATTGTCACTAGGATGTGGAAGAAGTATGTTGTTGGCACTTATTTTTTTCCAAATCTGACACTGCACATACCAAATGACTTTTCTATTCTCAGTGTTCTATGTCAAGAATAATTTTCATATCAACTAATAGTACATCAAGGTTATTTTGTTACCATTATTTTTGTCTGCCAGAAATAGGGGCTGCTGTTTCTCTACAGCATAATCTTGGGGTTGGAGTGCTTACACTACTTGGCAACTATATTCCCAGGTGCTAGGCAATAGATTCTAAAAGAAATTTAACATGAGCACAATGTACCCGTGGCAACAGTAGTCAAGACAGCACATTAGTTTATTCCTGCAAACTTGTAAAGCTTTAGATGAGAGCCTTCCCTTATCACTACCACTTTCTTGTCACTGAAACTGGCTTATAAGACAAATCCATGTGAAAAGTTGGAAGGGTAACAATTAGAGAAGAAATGTTATCCCTTTCAACCATCCATTTTCTGCACAAGATTTTTGTTTCTATATACTTGTTTGTAATAACTGTTTCTAGAACAAGAGTAAACTAAAGATGATACAAGTAATGCTAGAGTTATTTATTGTGTGTAAGCTCTCCAGGGGATCAGACCATGTTTGTATTTTACTTTGTTGTATTCAAAACAGCTCTCAGACTGCAGTGTACATCCTAACCTTAAAAGATTGTCAAATGATTGCTGAGTAGTTTCTGTTTTATTATCTATATCTTACAAGTAATAGTATCAACATTTTACTGATTAGAAAAAAAAACTGTCTCAGGGAAATATGTATAAATTAATACAGTAATTTGACAATAGGCATTATTTTCTATCCTGTTTTAGAATGATCCTCAGTCTTGGGATTCATTTCTCAAAGGAATTTTCCTTTTTTAAATTATTGAATGGTTTGAGTGTGATAAGACAATGGAAAGGCCCCACACACCTAGAATAGCTCCAAGCTGCTGTGCAAGCTGCTCTGCCCCTTGGGCCATATGATCCCACACAGCCAATTGTGCTTGAAGTATCAGCAGCTGATAGGGCAGTTGTTTGGAGTCTTTGGCAAGCCCCTATAGGTGAATCACAGTACAAGCCTTTAGTATTTTGGAGCGAGTCTCTGCCGCCATTCACAGACAACCACGCTCCTTTCAACAACAACTCTTAGCCTGCTACTTGGCCTTGGTAAAGACTGAATGCTTGACCATAAATCACCAAGTTGCCATGCAACCTGAGATGCCCATCATGAACTGAGTGTCACCTGGCCCACAAAGTCATAGGTTGGGTGTGCAGAGCAACTTTTATCATCACACGGAAGTGGTAGATAAGTGATATGCTTGGGTATGAGCAGTAGCAATGAGTTAATTTTTGAAGATTGAAAAATATGGCTGGGGTGTGGTGGCTCACGCCTGTTATCCCAGCGCTTTTGGAGGCCTAGGCGTGCGGATCACAAGGTCAGTAGTTCGAGACCAGCCTGACCAATATGGTGAAACCCCATCTCTACTAAAAATACATAAATTAGCCCAGTGTGGTGGCGCACGCCTGTAGTCCCAGGTACTTGGGAGGCTGAGGCAGAAGAATCACTTGAACCCTGGAGGCAATGGTCGCTGTGAGCCGAGATCATGCCACTGCACTCCAGCCTGGATGACAGTGAGGCTCTCTCTCAAAACATAATAGTTGGGGAATAATATATTTCTCCAGCTCCTTTCATATATAGTCATTTGATGCAGAACCACATGAACCAAGAATTGAAACAAAATCCTCACTTAGTTGGATTATTCCATCCAGTAAGAATTATTGTCCAAAGGTACTTAAGTTATGAGATTTCATAACCCCAGTTTCCTTATCTATAAATTTAGCCAACTAACAACATAAGATTAAGATGGTAATACACATTCTAAATTGCCCAGGATAAAACACAACACAAACTTAATATAAGTTAGCCTTTATTTTTATAGTTAAATGTATTAAGCTTAAAAAAGTTTCTCTACAATATTGGCATAGTGGAACAGACATGAATATGAGTTTCTGCTTATTTTTTGCTTTTATACTTTTCTGTACTTTCCAATTTTTTAAAATGAATATCTACTGGCTTTTCCAAAATATATGTATTAGGATTCTTTCCAAAAACCTGCATGCAGGATTAGTACCATTCTTTGTATATTATTACAAAATTTGTAAATCATCATTTACATACTTCTTGGTATTTCATCAGGTACACGTGCCTTAATATTTTGTTTTTGATAGTAATTTCAGGTTTTTTTTTTTTTCCTGGTTGTGTTTTGCTTTTTACTTTTCTAAATAGCACTGGAATAAACATCTTATTTTGATTATAATAGTAAATTTTAAAAAATTTTACAGGCCTTTATTGCCAGTAACTTCCTCTAAAATCCTATTCTAAAAGGAGCTATTATTACTGTAATTGCTGTCCTGCTGTAGAAAAACGCAAGGTCAATGTGAACAGGAAGACATTGTTTAACAGTTGATGATCAGAGGAAGAGACCTTAATGTTTAGTATTTCATTTAGGAAAGGACTTAGGAAAGCTTCCTTATAATGACTAATTAATGCATTAATTTTATACTTGAGAAGAAATGGACATCAAAAACGAATTATGTGATCCCCAGTGACCACACATTTAAAAAAATCTTAATGTATGCTAGGCTTTCAAATTAACTCATTGTTCTTTTAGTAACAGCGCATACATTTGACAGAACAAAAAATGTAGGTCATTCTATTAAAAAGCAGATAAGCTAAAATTAATAGCAATTGAAAACACACCTGTGAAAATTTAGAGCTGAAATTAGAAAAATTATGTAGATGTTTATCAGTTTCTGTAGTAGAAATGCTGTCATTTTTTTCTATATGACCAATACCAGATGCATTCAAGCCAGACTGCCATTAAAAGGGAATAAATAAACCCAACAAAGATTTACTGTCTTTTAAAAAAAAGTTTACTCTAACAACTAAACATAGCAAACGTAACACATCTATTTCCCACAAAAATAGTTCTCCCTTAAAAACACTGAAGGCACTCGGCCAGGCGTCGTGGCTCACGCCTGTAATCCCAGCACTTTGGGAGGCTGCAGAGGGCGGATCACGAGGTCAGGAGATCGAGAGCATCCTGGCTAACACGATGAAACCCCATCTCCACTAAAAATACAAAAAATTAGACGGGTGTGGTGGCGAGCGCCTGTAGTCCCAGCTACTCGGGAGGCTAAGGCAGGAGAATGGCATGAACCCGGGAGGCAGAGCTTGCAGTGAGCTAAGATCGAGCCACTGCACTCCACTCCAGCCTTAGCCACAGAAGGAGACTCACTTCAAAAAAAAAAAAAAACATTTAAAGCACTCACTCATAGAAAGATAGAAAGATAGCATCACAAGTTCTTTATACCCAGAAAGGAATTCAGACTTGACTGATCCAGTGCTTTCCAGTCCTTGCATCTCCATGAACAAAGGTAGTAATAGACCTAGGGACTACTCTATAGCTTTTAAGGATTTAATTCTTAAAAACTGTTTGCAACATAAGCAGGCAAAACTAACAATTATCTATTTCTTATTTTGCCTTAAATTATACCAGTACACTGAGCTCTTCATGCTGATCAAAAGCTTTGACAAATGCATATTTAAATATGTATAAATATACATATATACTTCATATAGATATATGCTATAGATATACGCTTCATATAGATATAGCATCTATATGGAGTATATATGTATATTTATATTATATATGCACACATAAACATTTGATATCACTCATAGGAGTTCAAGATATAATGATGAACAAGATATAAACAACAATCCTGGCTTTCGGATTAGGGGGTACAAAGAAGTAAATAGTTACACCAAAAGGTACATAGATGGATGGGGAAATAAAATGATTAGGACATAGTGCTATTGGGGCACACGCATAATGCTGCTAACCAAGTCCTGGCTTTATGGAGGAACCAATATCCAAGTGAAAACCAGAAATATAAGTAGAAGATAGGGAAAGGAGAACAGAGGGTTTTCCAAGCATAAGTAATAGCACAATGCAGATCGTAAGTGAAGGAGAGAATGGTGAGAATGAAGGAAGTTGAGGCCCAATACACTCATAAGCAATATCCAATAGCGCATGATGCTTGGAGTTCATGCCACTGTGAACGTCTGAAGGAATCTCATATGTTGAACGGAGCCCCAAAAGAAGGGATACCAGGTAGTGCTAATGAAAGTCTATTATAATCCTCCATCGGCCATGTGATTTTTAAGCCAAGGATGCTTGAATTGTCTAGGGCTATGTGTAATGGCTATCCCTGGAAAAGAGAAGCAAGGTGAAGGCTATTCATAGTGTCAGAACCTTGACTAAATTGTCAGGTTTCAGCAGAGTTCTATCTGCAGGGAGTCACAAAGCTTATCCATAAACAGAATCAAGGGAACTCAAATTCAGAGAGAAAAATATAGAACTGTGGCAAGGTGAACATGTGAGCTGATAGAGCTATGCCAGGGTACACTAGATGTAGGCTTGGAGTACCATGGTGAACTCAGAGTCTGATTGGAGGAGAGAGTCATAGGATAGGATTCAGATGTGGCCTGCTCAAGGAGATTATCTAATACCTCTCATTTCTTATGATTGTGTGGCACCGCCAGGGCACCAGTAGAATCAAACGTGTTAGTTTTGATCATTTAAGGGGTTTACTCTCAATTGAAGAATACATCAGTTATTACAGCAGGGTGTGATAAATAGGATTCATGAATATGTGTGTGTGTGTGTGTGTGTGTGTGTTTAACCACTGTCCCTGAATCATGTGAAGCATTCAATATTCTTAATGAATGTAATATTCAGTAATTATATTGAGAATATGCTTATTAATAATTTAGGATACACTTGTTTCTTGTCTACTGCCCAGTATGCTGGAATTGTTTTCTTTATATTGCTTCCTTCACTTGCTTTTAATTCTAAGAGTTATTCTGATTTGATCCAGTTACAAATTGTCTTTATCTTACAGTAAATACAATTAAGACTGGCACCATATTTTTAATGTATGATTCTCCATCTTATGTGACTGGTCATGTACTAGTACTAGTCATCCAGTATTAATTCCCCGAGCCTCCAAATCTTCTATCCGGGATTTAATATCTCTTTGTTTTACTGTTTCCTTCTAGGTTTCCGCAGCTCTGCTTCCTGATATTTCTCAGTGTTCATCTTTTCTTCCTCCTTTGTTGCATTCAACAATACTTGTCTGGGCCAAAGTTTTCACCTGGAGATCCCAGTTTCCTTGCAACCTATCAAATCTTCAATGTCCCAAGCCAGTGGGAATCTGGTACTTATGGAATTCTTGAGACATATTAAATAAGTTGTCCTTTGGCATTCACAGGGGATTGGTTTCACTGCCCCCCTTACACACACCAGAATCCTCAGATACTCAAGTTTCTCATATAAATTACCAAAGTATTTGCATATAACCCACACAAATCCTCCCATATACTTTGTCATCACTAGATTGCATATGGTAGCTAATACAATGTAAATGCTATGTAGTTGTTATGCTGTCTTGTTTGTATTACTTTTATTGTATTGTTATGTTTTATTGGTTTTTTTTTTCAAATATTTTTATCTGAGTTTGGTTGGATCTGTGAATGCAAAACCCATAGATAGGAAGGGCTGACTGTATTTCCAAAAGTCTAAGAAGATGCTACATTACTGAAGACAGGAGCAAAGATGCTAACCAGTACTTTCGAGGGCTTATCATTGAGCAGAATTATATCACTTCAGCAATGAGCAATAGATACTTTTACTAAACTACATGTTTAGGTTAATTAAAATATAGGGAGAAAAATCTGATGACGTCAATTCAAATCCCACTGAAAATACTTCAAAGCTACCCAGTGATTTGGGGGTATTCTTTGATATAATCTAGAATGCCCTATACAATGTTGCCTCTATCTCTGAGTTTATCCTTCCCCAACTCTCTCTCTCGTGTGTGTGTGCGCACACGTGCACGCATATACACTCATTCTTCCTTAGATCATGAATACACTGGCCCTGTTTCTTGAATTCATAATTTTTCTCTACCATACTGTCTTCAGTAATTTTCACCTCCAGAGCAGAACAAGATTTTCCTAGGTAGGCCATTCCTAACAAGGTCAAATTCATTCAACACAAACTGATTGAGCAACCATTATGTGCCATGTCCTGTCCTAGAAATTGGCCTATAGCAGTAAACAAATCATCTCACTCCTGAACATCACTTATCACTGGTGCAATTTAATTTCTATCAGCATAATGCTTTAATAATTACCACCTCATTCATTTGTCTGGTCTCTGAAGCTGGGAAGCATGGTTGTCTGTGCTGACTTTTTGAATTGAAGCTCATAGCAGTTTAGTACCCAATATTGGCAGAATGAGTAAATGAATAATAAAAGTATGATTCAATATCATAAGAGTGGAAGAATAAGATCTTTGGATTTGACAAGTATAGGAATTACTATACATCCTCATTCATGAGTAAAACATGTACCGATTTGTAAGCCCCCATTTTAAGCTGATAAAGACAAAGCACAAAAACAATATTATACACAGAACACACACCTAGAGATAACAAGAACATTCATCACAGCTTAGCCATGTGAAAAGCCCAGCCTAATTTGATCAACGAGGTCCATCAGTCTAGACCTCTTGGAGTCCAAAGTATACTCTGGGTGTTAAATCATCAGTTTGTAGTAATGTTGATCAAATTTACCATCAAAATGCCAAATTGTCCCTTCTCTGCCTTCAGCCAACATCTCTGCTCTTGATATGACCAAAACATTAATAGTTCTTAAAGATAGTATAAGGGAAGAATGAATTTTCTTTACCTTTCCATAGCTGTCTAATCCTTATGGTTGTCTGTAAAAGTTGCAGAAGTATTTCATTTTTTAATGAATGGAAAGAAGACAGAGTAGTTGCTGGCACATAGTGGAAAACCAGTAATTATTTGAAAAGAGCAATGAATAAGGCATGGAGTGGGGATCCAGAGAGCTGAATTCTAGTCTCTGCTCTGTTCCCATAGCCTTAAAATTTTCTTGTCAGTTTCTTTACCAAAGGGTTAATATGTTAAGTACTTTTATAGCTCTCTTATTTCAACAATTCCAGATAAATCTTTGTTGCTTTTAATTTCAAAACCTTCAGAACATCTGCCGTCCTAGAATTGAGAATCCTTATTTAAAAAAACAAAAAGGGGTCTTTCCTGGTCTGATTTTATACAACTAAATCAGAAACATTTTTTTGGTGGTAAAATTATTCTATCAGTCCACTCTTTCATAACATAGTTTTAAATAATTTAGTACTTATATGTATATTATGGTTTCATGTTGCAAAACAGCAAGAAGTTCAGAAATTTTGAAATAAAAAAGTCACTTGCAGTATCATTAAGTTTATTTCATTTCCCATTCTCATTACTATCACTGTCAAAATAGGTTCAATTTGTGTTATGTTCTCATTACAACCTTGAATGAGGCATCAGAATTTTAATGCCTCATTTTTTTCAAAGAATTAGAGATCATCCTGTATTACATTGACCTTTTCAATATTCCATATAAATGGATTGCTAGAAACCACCTTTGAGAAAATGTGTTTATACCCCCTTTTACCCTCACATTAACTTTTTTCCCTCTTTAATCAGGGAGGGAAGCCAGAGAAACTGCCCAATCAGATACAAGTTCTGAAAAAGTCATGTGTGTGTAAACACATACTTATATATACACATGAAAGCATATACATGTATAACAGTGAACACACACAAAATATTGAATACACATAAACTTAATAATTTAAATATACTGGCACCTTAGTAATTACATCCTAAAGCTCAGAACTCATTCAAAATATAAAGTTCCAATTTATCATATTAGGGGGGTTTCTGGCATTTTTATTGTTATTTTGTTGTTTTAGAGAGACAGGGTCTCGCTATATTTTCTCGGCTGGTTTTGAATTCCTGGGCTCAAGCAATCTACTTGCCTCAGCTTCCCAAATGCCAGAATGCTGGGATTACAGGAGTGAGCCACTGTGTGTGGCCAGGGTAAGTTTCTTCTCACTTGTGAAATACAGACTGAAGCTAGACTTCAGTATTTGTAGGAGATTACTTATAATGTCCTCACTACAATATTGTTGTGATTGTCTGATTTTCCATGTTTGTGGTTTAGAGAACTTATTTGAATCTGCTATAATGAGTAACGTAAATAATAGAAAACATTATCTAAAATTTATTCAGAATTTATTAAGTGCCATCAATAGTGTAAGCAATGTACTTTTATTGAAACATTCTCATTACACCCCAAGGTGTCATTGATATCTACAGCATATGGGTGAAAAAACTGAGGCACAGAGCTATGTATCCACTGTGCAAGGCCTCCGAGCCAAAGTGATGAACCAGAAATAACTTAAATAATTTTACAAAGAAATAAGTTAAAATATTCCTATAACATATTTAGTATAATGCTAAAAATTATAGCCAAAGAATTCATTTTATTGAAGAGTATTTTGAGATGTGACTTCATACTAATGTAATTGTTTTAATTTTATACTACACTTTTAACATACTATGTGTTTTATTGTTGATTTTATTAAAATAAATACTATAATTTGCAATAAGATGGAAAGAAATTACATTTATAGACCTTTACCCTCTTGATCACTGGGTTCATCATAAAATCCATACTTGGGTAAATCAGAAATGTTTGTCATAGGGTCATGTCTCACTGCAATCAAATTCAGATCCAAGGGTTGTTTTATTATAATAATTTCTCCACTAGATAGATCATAAGTAGTATTTTGGATAGATGTTACTGCAAATTGCAGTAAAACCACAATAAAAAGAACCCTTAGCAACAATTTTTTAGTAAGGCTAAATATATGTCATCATTAAATTAGATGTAATTTATATATTTGCATGCAGAATTTGTTTTTGATTATACCTTGAAAAATAGAAGTGGGGTGGGTGCTAGAGGGGGTAATCTGTATATGTTGAATTATTTTAAGTGCTTTAGTTCCATAGTTAAGAATACCAATATATTTTTGTTGTTAAAAATCCTTCAACTCCAAATTGTACACTTCGAACAATGATTCAGTAGTGCCTGATTGTGCATTCTCTCATTAAAACTTTAAACTAAATTGAACTTTCTTCTCCACTTTAACTAATACACACATGCATATTCTACAGACAACTAAAACAGACTTTCAAGTTTTAAAGACTATAATTTTCTGTATCTTCACATTGTGGATTTTGAGGGTTTAATTGCTATGTTATGGCTGCACTTATCAGAAAGCATTGAAAAGTGTTAATTACTTTGTACTTTAGTCAGTTATGAATGCATGTAAAATTTAAATTTTTCCTGAGAAGCATATAAAGTCCACATTTATTATGCTACAAAAACTTATGAAATGATTTAAAATAATTAACCCAAAGCCAGTCATACTCCATGTTTTAAACATTTGTATAGTGCATCAGATGAATCTTAGACAATTTGTTAAAATATATATATAGCAATTTTAACAAGACCAAATCATTGAGGGGGAATGGAAAACAATGTGTATATATACATATGTGTGTGTGTATGCATGTATGCACGTGTGTGTATGTACATTTGGTCAACAGTTTGGAGAAAAATAAGTGAATAATAGAAAATAAGCATAGAAATGACTTTAAAATAATCATCTGCTCCCACCATTTTCTTGGCACCACATCCTTGTTTTTCAGACCAATAGAAAATCTTTTCTAAACTAATACAGAAACAGAAAACCAAGTACAGTATGTTCTCACTTAGAAGTGGGAGTTAAATGAAAAGAACTCATGGACACAAAGAGGAGAACAACAGATACTGGGAGGAGGGAGAGGATCAGGCAAAATAACTGTTGGGTACTAGGATTAATCCCAGAGTGACAAAATAATCTGTACAACAAGCCCTTATAGCAGGACTTTATCTATATAACAAACCTGCATATGTACCCCTGAACTTTAAAATAAGAGCTAAAAAAGAGTAAAATCCTCGCTAATAATTTCCATAAGATGATTTCTAGTGACTGGGAACTCCCTATTACCTGAGGTGGTTTTACACTATATTTAATTCAACTGCAATTATTTTTAAATGTTCTTTGTGCTTAATCGAAACATATTAAATTGTTGATTATATATGCTACAATCCATTATTAAATTCAAATAATATGTTTGTGCATCTACTACATCTCCAGCACTGGTTTTTAAGTGCTGGGTCACAGCGATGTAAACAGGAAGAAAATCCTCGCATTCGTGGAGATTGTGTGTAGGGGTGGAAGGGAGGTGAACTATGTGATGTTAAATGAAGATAAATAACGAGGACAAAACATTTAGTGTGAAAAAGAATCTGTTCTGATTAAGACATAAACCTTGGCACTAGACTCTGGATGACTGCCACATAGATTTGAGATTCTGGATTCTTTATCTCAAATGTTATAAGAACGATGTGACCCAATACATAAACATGGTTTGACCTTACTTCTTGACTCAGCATTCAGCATTCTTAGCTATTTTGATGTTGCAATGATGGTGATGGTAATGGAAATGGAGGGAGTAGTGGTTAACTAAGAGGAATACCACCAGGTTCACATCCTTCTCAACATGGAAGCCTTTTACACATTTGAGGACAAGGCTCAGTTCATTTAAGTCATCTTGGCATCAAAATTTGCCTCTCAGTCCTTAAATGGTTGTTGCTTTCTATTTGCCGCATCATTATTTTCAGTGTCTTCCACAAAAGCTCCATGTCTTAATTCGTGTTCCCTAATATGTGTGCATTTGTTTTGAAAATTTGTAATTGACAGATAATTGCATCATTTATGATATATGTTTTAATTTATTTCTACATTTTAGAAGCGGTAAACCAAGCTAATGAAAATGTCCATTACCTCACCTGCTTATCATTGTTTTGTGGTGAAGCTGTTTAAGATATACTCTTAGCAATTTTGAAATATGCAATACATTATTAATTCTGGTCACCGTGCTGTGCAATAGATGGCTAAAACTTATTCCTACTGTTTAACTGAAACCTTGTACCCTTTGACCAACACGTTCCTTTTCTGCATCCCCCACACCCCAGCCTCTGGTAACTGCCATTTTAATGTCTGCTTCTGCAAGGTCAATTTTTTCAGATTCTACATCTACGTAAGATCATGGAGTATTTGTCCTTCTATATCTGGCATATTGCACTTAGCATAACTCCCTCTCATGTAATTTCAGCACTATTCATGATGGTCAAGATATGGAAGCCACTTTAGTGTCCAACAGATAAAGAAAACGTGGTATGTATATAAACACAATGGAATGCTACACAGCCCTAAAAGAGGAAATTCTGTCATTATCATGTATATATTTAAAAATGAGGAAAACAAAATGCGGATACAAATTGAAAAGTGACCTAAAGAAAAAAAATCACAGAATAGCATTTTCAGGCCAGGTAAAAACACCTGATGGTCCCACGGCAATGTGAAAACTTGAAAAACTATATTGAGAAGGCAAATATTCTGGCTACATATTAGGTATAGATATCTTTATTAAATTGTCATACTGTATATATTTTAAGTTCTCTCTCTCTCTCTCACTCACTCACTTCTTCCCTTCACTCTTATCTGGTTAACTTTCAGACTTTTGTATGCCATATTTCAGTGGTATATATTTTAATTATTCTGTCAAGTGCCATGGCTAAATTTCATGAAAAGAATGAAAAAATTCTAAATCTGATAGACAGAAAAGGATTTTTTTTTCTTTATAAAGAAATAACCTCTTCTAGGTGTTTAAATGCCAAAGTCAGTCAATCAAACTATAATTGAGTCTAATTGGGACTCCCACAAGTTCTTCATCTTTCACAAAAGTACCGAAAGTTAAGAAGAGGTGAAAAATTCATCTGTGACACTAGGCATTAAAAAATCTGATCTGCCTAAGAAAATATCTGATTCTGAATCAGAAAAAACAAATCCAAAGCATTACCCTCATTAAATTAGAAATAACTCTACATCTTAATTCAACATATGAGTACCTATCAACCTGATTTTCCAATAAATGATATAATGATAAATATGTTTAAGGAACTAAAATACAAAATTGAGATCTCAATTGTGATCTAAGGGAGAGTACAATGTAAACAACTTTTGAGGAAAAATGCCTTTCTACTGGAGGAATGGTAGTTTCTGACAATTTAACGTCTAAAATTGTTTTTTTTTTTTTTAATTTAAAACACATACAGCCACCTGGTTTGATATAGTAAACACACAAATACATGTAAGGCAAGAGTTCCTGTTTCTACTGAGCCTTGGAATTCCTCCAAATATAAAAAAATACAAATTCATTTGTAGAGTGAAGATTGCATAGAACTTGTGATCTCTGTGATTTGAAAATGCATGTTTGCTCAAATGGGTGCTATCAATGAATATCCTGCTATCTAATTGTATACTTTTCTATTCTTATTTGGATCCTCATCTCTACAATACGACTGTGTAGTGGGAGAATACATCAGAGATTGCACCAAATTAACACAAAACCAGGGAGAAATTGCCAGAGGGAGTGGTTATGTGCCTCTGTTGAGGCACAGATCTGGAAGGATATATGATGTCAATGCACATCTTGCTATTTCATTTAAAAGCCAAATCTTCCCTCATAAGATAACTTCATTTTTACTTTATTTTATTGTTTATTTTTTGAGATGATGTTTCGCTCTTGTTGCTCAGGCTGGAGTGCAGTGGTGCAATCTTGGCTCACTGCAACCTCCACCTTCCGGGTTCAAGTGATTCTCCTGCCTTAGTCTCCAGAGTAGCTGGGATGACAGGTTCCCGCCAACACACACATTTTTTTTTTTTTTTGTATTTTTAGTAGAGATGGGTTTTATCCATGTTGGCCAGGCTGGTCTCAAACTCCTGGCCTCTCAAGTGATCCTCCCGCCTCAGCCTCGCAAAGTGCTGGGATTATAGGCATGAGCCTCTGTGCCTGGCCTTAGCTTTTACATTCTGATAGACTCCAGCAAAAATTGTTTTAGACCTAGAGGTGACACTGTTCTTCATGGAAATAGATGTATTAAAAAGGGCAAATGTGAAAAGTTTCTTACAATGATTAAAGTGTTAAAAGTAAGAGCTATGATAAAAGGCAACAGAAATTAGGAATATTAAACTGTAAGCAATGAGTGTTGCTAGATAGCTGAATATCTACAAAGACATGCTGGTTTATAACATAGAATGAGGGCGGTGATCCCTTTTTCAACATTCTTCATATGAGTAAACACCAAATGCATTTAAATCACCAGAGAAAGAGGAGGGGACTGATCTGTCACACTTTAAGTAGAAGAGAGAGCCATAAACACTTAGGATCTAATGGTGACCCGTTAGCTCTATATTTCAAACAGGTGCTTCTGGTATATCCATTTGCAAGAGATTAACAAATTCACCACTGAATGTCTTTTATAATGTGGACAAGATGATCTTTGATAAGGTGATCTTTCATCATCTTGACCAAGAACTTAACTAATGCTAATCGTAAGATACGTTTTTTGCTAAACTTAAAAAAAAAAAAAAAAAAAAGGAAAGAAAAAGAAATCTCATTACAAATTCTTCTAAGCACTGCATTGGAATCAAAATCAGAGGTTGTATACAGGATACAAACTACCTGGAAACTGACAAAGTTTATCCAAACATTATCTTAAACCTTAGTTTCATAGAACTTAGAAAGGGGAGTTGATCACTGCTGGATGGACCAATTTTAAATATCCCTTTGCATAAGCACATTAATGATCAAATATTAGGTTACCCTTTTGTGACATTTTCTGAGCTTTAATTTTTATTTAATTGAAAGTATGTTAGAACTGCTGTAACATTTAGAAGCATGGCTCTGGGAAGGCCACACACTCTGTCTTCTTAAACACATATTTATCCAGCAGGCTAACATTTTAAGAGACAACTATGCCAGCTGTTAACAAGATTTTATGGGTTTAATGTTGACACATGAAAATTATAATTTATACTCTATTAATTGTTGACAAAAGTGATGATTAACAAGAATCCAAATCAATTGTGCTTTCTCAATTAAAAAGATGTACCACAGCATACAATTTAACCAGATATTTATTTCTTCTTAGCAACATGGGATTTGCTTTTTCAAAATAACAAATAAAACATATTTTGAAGGGCTCAGAGATTTCTCCCTTTCTTCGTATCAATTGATGAATAATCATGGAAAAATATTTAGCTCTAACTTTATGCTTCTGACACCTTTTTTCATTCAAGTCGCAAATTCCTAACACGTTTCTCATTACTGGCCATGCTATTTTAAAAATTAGACTCAGTAGCTGCACTGCAATTTCACTAACATTTACTTAGCTGCTTAAATTTGGGGAGAAGTTCCAAAGTAATTTATTTCTTTCACATATACCTGAGATAAATGTATATATTCCCATTTGACAGAGAAGACAAACATGCTTGTAATCTCACTAGTGTCTCACTAGCACCTCACTAGCAAATCGGTATCTGACCCTCGATTCCCTATCTTCAAGTCCAATGTTTTTCCACTGTACATAATCATGTACTTTTTAATAATAAAAGGGTGGTGTGTGTGTATGTGCTTGTGTATATTTATTGGTTTTCAGGGAACTCTAGTGAACCAGCATGTCTTTCAACTATATGCTGAGATATCTTGTGTAATGGAAATATACTATTGCACAGAGGTGTGTCTCTCTATATGTTAATTACATAGCTCACATTATATCTTAATATTTACATTGAATGGCCAGATACATCAAGTATGACTTTCTTGATTCTGCTGCTGATCAACTTAGTTATTGAGAATAACGTTTCATAGAAACAAACATTGAGGGCTGGGCGCAGTAGCTCATGCCTGTAATCCCAGCACTTTGGGAGGCCGAGGTGGGCAGATCACCTGAGGTCAGGAGTTCAAGACCAGCCTGGCCAACATGGGAAAACCCCATCTCCACTAAAAATACACAAATTAGCTAGGCGTGGTGGTGCATACCTGTAATCCCAGCTACTCAGGAATCTGAGGTGGGAGAATCGCTTGAACCCAGGAGGTGGAGGTTGTATGCAGTGAGCTGAGATCATGCCACTGAACTCCAGCCTGGGTGACAGAGTGAGACTTCATCTCAAAATAAACACTGAACATCATACAACATTTGTCTTACATGGCCCTGACACAGTGGATTGTGTCTCTAGCCCCAGATAAATATCTTAGAAATATGTGCTATGTAAAAAAAATGTGAGCAGAGAGAGAGATTATCACTCCAAGAGTAAATTAGCTCAATATAAGAAAGGTACACCTAGAATTTAGGAATTTCTGACAACCACAAGTCCAGAGGTGAAGGTTTCTAAAAGTGATTTATTGGAGGCTTTCTCTCAAACATCGACCCATCCCAGCATGTTTAACTTTATCTGCAATTTTAATAATTTTATTTGCTTTGCATTTTACGTTATACCATATACTATATGTTCTAATATAAACTTATTCTTTTCTAAAAATTGTATGACTTTCTATACATGACATATGTTCCATAATTTTGAAATTCTGTTCTCCGTTTCAACTCCAGAATCTAGAAAAGTACCTGGAACACAATAAATACTCCATAACTACTTGTTAAGTTGATTTGTTACAATGAGAAAAAAAGGATGAACAATGATTCTGGCATAGGGAAGTATCATAGACTAAAAAACTATTATATCATCTTATTCTGAATCGTGAATGTTGTCAGTGAAGTGTCTATAATACATCACCAATTTTTGTTTCATAAATTTAATGCCATAGGTCAGAATTGCTTTTCTTTCATCTATTTTTGTCCTCAAATATGTTGAAGAAACTGTCAAAAGCAGTTCAAAAGGAGGGGGAAAATAACCTGGTGAGGCTGTGAATAAAATTTTCCTCATTCATGTGATCTCTTTTATTAAAAAGGTCTCCCGAGCTTGGTCCCCTGAGCCAGGCTTAATTAAAGTTATTTGCTCTTAGCTTACACCATGAATTGCCCCCTCTCACTTAGAGATGGAGTCTACCACTGACAGCAGAGTTGAAATCCGGGGGCTTTACTTTCCATAGAATTTGTCCCTATGTCCTCCAATGAATTGCTTTAATTAAAATAACTTAGTGACCTTTTCTTTGCTCTCTTGGCTACAGAAATTTTCCACAACCCTCAGATTTGCCCTTGGATTGTTAAAAATATTACACTGAAAAAGTGTCTTTTGTTCTCCTAGAAATATCTTTTTTGCAAACATCTCTTCTTTCTTTTTATGATGACTGTCTATTTTAGAGGAAATCTTTGATTGATACATGTTAACTCCACAGACTTAACATACTTCAAAAGCCTGGGCAAAAGCAAAGTTCTCCTAGGTTTGAATCTTTTGCATCTCACAAAATGGAGACTTACGGGTCTCAAAACAAGCATGATGAAACAAATCAGTAATTATATGATCACTTATTTACAAGAAGATTTACGATGGTTTGAAATCATTGCAATATAGCAAAACTGCATTAAAACATCCTGTTTTAAATGAACAGTTCTTTTAGTATAAGAGATGTCATGGTTACTCAAAATAATAATGAGGATGGCTAGATTTAGCAAGGACTTATTACGTGTTCCTTCAAAGGCATTTATTGAACCATATAATAGGCAAGCCAACGTGCTTGGTGTGCAATGGAGCAGTGAACAAAACAGTCTCTTCCTTTAGCAACTGTATGTTCTCAAGGGGTAAATAGACATTACTTTGAATATCACATATAAACAAAATATGTATAGCTGTGGTAAGCTATGTAAAAGAAACAAAGAGTTTTCTAACTACAGAACTCAACTCAAACTAGAAGTACATGGGGGTAGAAGGAAAAATCTCCCTGAGAAAGAAGCATTTAATCTAGAAAAAGAATTAGCTGAGTCACAACCAGCAGGAAGGAGAAAAGCATTTCAGATAGAGAAGACAGAACATGTGAAATGCCTGAGAGGTAACCCATTTGAAGAATGATGAACAGCAAGAAGAGTTGCAGGAAATGAGAATGTAGATCCTGCTGACCACATAAGACAGGTTAGCAATCTCACGTGAAAGTTTCTGTATTTGGTTCTAAGACCACTGGCAAAGCACTAATTGACACTGGTTTGTATTTTATGATCATTCTATCTTCTGTGTACAATATTGCATTAAAAGGAGCAAGAATGGCAAGGAGTCTACTGGATGAATGTTTCCTGCAATAGTCCCCATGACAGCTTAGGTTTCAGGGGTTTAAAGACGAACTGAGGATTTAAAGTGCGTAGAAGCACTTGGAGCATCTGTGAACACTTTACTAAAGATGACAACTATAAGGAAATCAAATTTGTGGTAAAGATGAAGTGTTCTGTTTTGAACACATTAAGCTTGGCATCACTCTAAGAGATTCAAGAGCAGATGCCAAGTGGACAATTTTACATTTACAAACCCACACACATCTACTCGTACGTGGGTCAACAGCTGACGAGAGGGATTCATACTGCAGACAAAATGTTAAGAATCAATAATTTATAAATAATATTTATAGAAAATAAGACTGAGAACTGTAAGCAGAAGGGTGGAAAAGCATTCATGCTTATGGAATATCATAGGAAGCAATAACAGCAAGTTTTATAAAATGTAACTCAACTGTGTGAAATGATGCTTGGGGCTGGCGCTAGGGCTTTATCCTCCGTTTATAAATAAATCATAGAATTCAGGAAGACTTGCCAACATTTACAGTGATGGAGTCAAGATTTCAAATCAGCTTATTTTTTTTAAAACTCTAAATTTTTATCTCACTACGTCACGAGGATTTGAATACTAATACAAGAAAATTGAACTTATTTGCTTGTGCAGAGAGAATAATTAGAGCCTGGTCTCTTCAAGATGAGTTTCTAGATGCAAATGCACTCTTATCAGAAGGCAGCATTAGGGTCTCAACTGCCCTGAATTGTCCACCTTCTCTTGAATATATATATAGAAATAGTCTCACTCCATTGCCCAGGCTGGATGCAGTGGTGTGATCTCGGTTCACTGACACCTTTGCCTCCCAGGTTCAGGCAATTCTCCTGCCACAGTCTCCTCAGTAGCTGGGACTACAGGTGCCCGACACCATGCTCGGCTAATTTTTGTATTTTTAGTAGAGATGAGGTTTCACCATGTTGACCAGGCTGGTGTCGAACTCCTGACCTCTGGTGATCTGCCTGCCTTGGACTCCCAAATTGCTGGGATTACAGGCGTGAGCCACCACACCAGCCCTTCTCTGGAATTTCTTATGGCAGTTCTAAAAGTCTTCTCTGGAATTTCTACCGTGTTTGTCCAATTAGACACATTAAGGAACTTTTGGAATAAGGAAATAGTCACACTGGAAGTGTAAAGGAGTGGAATAATCAAGAATTATGACAAAATAGGTTTCTACAGAAAAATAAAAACAATGTTTTCAGTTTGGGCCTCTGACTATCCTACATGAAAAAGCCACTTCTCTGCCTAACTGTATCTCATTATCCTGCCACATTTTCCTTCATCATATATATACAGGTTTGTTTGCTGCCTTCCCTGCTCATTAAGCCCAAGGAAGATCAAAACTTTGCCCTCCTATTCACTCATTGATGGCATCTAGAAGAAAGCCTACGCTTACTGCTCACTCAATAAAGAACTGTTGAATCATCAGATGATTACTGAAATAAACTTCAGAGATGACCCGAGAGTTGTCCATTTGTACAAACCGCACAGAACTCCAATGCTACTATAGCTAGAATAGCCATAATTTGTCAGAATAAAGTCTGTTTCTACCAACCTGGTGCTTGGACGAAAGGATAAGAGAAAATCCCACTGTTTATTGAGAGTTATCTGATGGGGGTATCTAGTTGATGTATAGAAAGTGGGTGTCCTGGACAGCAGAGAAAATACTGAATGGCAAGTATATCATTCCATTCTCATACTGCTATAAAAACTACCAAGACTGGTTAATTTGTAAAGAAAAAGAGGTTTCATGGGCTCACAGTTTCACATGGCTGGGGAGACATTCACAATCTTGGCAGAAGGTGAAGGAGGAACTAAAGCAGGTCTTACATGGTGGCAGGCAAGAGAGTCTGAAGGGTAATTGCCTTTTATAAAACCATCAGATCTTGTGAAACGTATTCACAATCACTAGAAAAGCACCGGAAAAACCTGCTCCTGTGATTTAATTACCTCCCACAGGGTCCCTCCCACAATACATGGGGATTATGGGAGCTACAATTCAAGGCAAGATTTGGGTGGTGACACAGCCAAACCATATCAGCAAGTATAGGTAACAGTTGAAAAACAAATTATCATCTCTTTTTAATCTTCCTTTTCTAAATAAGTAATGTTTAATTGGATTCATAGGATGTCCCATTCTTTCTCCTTTTTCCAGTCTCTACCTTTGTACTACAAATGGAAATAAATGTGCAAATTTCAGAATATTCAAAATATTTTACGTATAGGTGACAGCCCCAAGTAGTACAGTTTAAAAGGCAATAATCAGTCACATACATATGGGTACACTTTAGACTAAACTTTTCCAAATATATGATTTTAAAATATTTTAAAGACATTTCACAACTTCTAAATTTACCTATTTAACTCAATATGTATCTATGGATTGAGGGACTGACTTTGGGAATGGTTATGCTATCTTAGGAAATTCAAAATCATTTCAAATATAAGGAACATCTTTAGTTTCCTGTCTTGTAGCTGAAATTTACCAAAATAAAGCACTTCGAGATGCAGCTAAAATTTTTAATATATTTTTCAGGAAAGAGAGTTAAGTTTATATTATTTAATATAAAAAGAGATGTTATTTGCACGTAAGTGTTTTTCTTGATATATATTTTTAAAACATATTAATGTATGAGATATAAAAATGTGGTATTTATGTCTATATTTCATGGAGTAGTAATTAAACCACTATTTCTATGTGACTGATTTTTTTAGTCCCTGTAAAACACACATATACTCAACCCTAGCACTATTCACACTCCAGGTGAGACGTGGGTCACTTTGGGATGCTCTTCTATACATGGTAAGATGTTTACCAGCACTGCTGTCCTCTACTCACTAGATACAAGTTGCATCTAACCCTAAGTTGTGACAAACAAAAAGATATTGAGGCTGGGCATGGTGGCTCTCACGCGTGTAATCCCAGCACTTTGGGAGGCCAAGGTGGGTGGATCACGAGGCCAAGAGATCGAGACCATCTTGGCTAACACGGTGAAACCCATCTCTACTAAAAATACAAAAAATAAGCCCGGGCGTGGTGGCGGGCGCCTGTAGTCCCAGCTACTCGGGAGGCTGAGGCAGAATGGTGTGAACCTGGGAGGCAGAGCTTGCAGTGAGCCAAGATCGAGCCACTGCACTCCAGCCTGGGCGACAGAGTGAGACTCAGTCTCAAAAACTAAATAAATAAAGCATCCAGAGATTGCCAAATGTCAGCTGCGGGGGGATGGGGCGGTGAGCATTACCTCGGGTTGAGAACCACTGCAATAGAAAAATGTTTCTCAAAATGTTTCTGAGTCCCAGAGACAGTGTCTGTTTAAATTTGAAGATCTCTGGTCCTTCTCAAAATTAATTAAATTAGAATCTCTAAGGATTCTGGGAATCGGTATTTTCACAAGCATGCTTGATATTGAGGAAATTGTAACTTTAATATGCAAATACATGAGATAACCACAAAATGAAACTCATTCCTGAGGAAGAGTGAGGACAGTGATTGTAAGTTTAACATATATTTTTGTGATTTGCAGATGCACTGAGTAATAAAAAACATACTTGCAATTGAAAGGTATGTTTTATTAAATTTGCAGTAGGTAATTAATATCACACTGCGTAAGAACTGCATTGCTAAGTGAAATAATTATTTCTATAGTTCTGGGCACATCTTCTGTCTAAACACTTAATGTGTAGTAGTAAATGGTAGTCTTGTCTTTTCAAGCATTTCCATCTTGAAAAAAAAATGCAAAGAAAACTATCTTGCCTTTTATACAAGAAAGCAAATTAAAAGAAGCCTGTGATTGTGCTTTGGAAAACACACATTGCTTATGTTAATGGGCCATTATTATCTGTATCATGAGTATTTTTTTAAGATAATAGTCAAATTCCTGTTCTTCCTCTTTCCTTATGAGCTGCCTCCACACATAGTCCAGCTGTGGCATATGGTCAATTCTTGATTGTCTGTGAATGGATTAGCCGCCTTGTCGATTACCCGTGTGCACTGGGGGCTGACTCATTATCTAGCAGAACAGCTGCTAACACATCTGTCTTCTCCCACTCACCATGGGATCCCCACAGAGGCTTTCCCCTTTTACCAGCTCATACATCTCTGCTCATTTGCATTTTCCTCTGAAATAACCCAGCCTAACAGAGCTGCAGCCTAAGGGTCTGTGGGGGAAGGAAGTAGAAAGGAAGTCAGTCATCAAGCACATTTTCGAATTTTATCTACTTTTTGTGAAGAGTCCCATAGAAATTGGCCCCCTATCTACTACACAAGTAGATAATTTTTGTTTGACGAATGGTGTTTGCCCTATCAGCATACACGTTTTTGTCTCCTGAAGTAGAATAAAGAGTTAAATGGGGAAATAAAAGAAAGGTAGTCATAAGAATTTCAGAGGCCAGGCACGGTGGCTCATGCCTGTAATCCCAGCACATTGGGAGGCTGAGGTGGGCGGACTGCCTGAGGTCAGGAGTTTGAGACCAGTCTGGCCAATATGATGAAACCCTGTCTCTACTAAAAATACGAAAAAAAAAAAAAATTAGCCAGGTGTGGTGGCGTGTGCCTGTAATCCCAGCTACTCGGGAGGCTGAGGCAGAGGAATTGCTTGAACCAGGGAGGGGGAGGTTGCAGTGAGCCCAGATCATGCCACTGCACTCCAGTTGGGCAACAGAGCAAGACTGTCTCAAAAAAAAAAAAAAAAAGAAAAAGAATTTCAGAAAAGCACAGGACAGAGAAATTGATACTTTATGTAACTCATGGTGGTAACTTTCAAACATATTCATAAACTCTTTGACATTCCTATTAAAAGTTGAGGGTCATAAGCCTTCTCTGATTCTGGCTGACCTTAGTAAATAGTCTACTAGCTGACTATGGCCTCAGCAACATGACATGACTTCCAAGTACAGGTCATAAAGGTGATATAGCTTCCAACTGATTTTCTAGAAGACTCAGACTAGAGAACTGAGCCACCATGGAATAAGTGTGACTGCCCTGAAGCCATGATACTGTGAAGAAGCCTGAACCAGTTAATGCTGAGATATCATATGGAGAATATCCAAGACAACATGAAGAGAGGGGAAACAGCCAGCCCCCACCTGCCCCAGTCCCTTGCTGTTCTACCTTCAGCTCCCATCTCACTACAGCCCACAACTAGAATCACCAGCCTGAGCTTTCTCAAATTCCTGACCTGCAGAAAATGTGAGAGATGCTACCATGATTGTTATCCTAAAACACTAGGTTTGGGGGTAATTTGCTGTAGAGCAGCGACAGCTGATACCTCCTCTAATACAGCAATTTACACCCTGTTATTTTTGTTGTTTAAGAATTAGACTCTTCTCTGGCAGGAAAATGTGACTACAGGCCCAGTGCCATGGGCATCTCTCCTTTATTTAACAAACACATGTTATGTCAGACTCTGTTCCAGACAAGGCTAGTTTGTAGTTAAGCATACTGTACTTCCTGGACTCCTAGAATATATAAAGTACAGGATGGAGACAGGTGTTATCGTTGAATAGCTAAGTAAATAAGAAGGATACAAATAGTGAAAAGTGCTAATGCAGATAAAAATATACAAGGTCATATACCAGGCAAATGTGACCTAGTCAGGGGGCAGAGAGGCAAAAAGGAGAGTGGCTGGATTTTATTTCCCAACTCTCCAATGAAATATCTTGTTATCTCTTGGGTATATACCATGTCAAAACTCAGCAATAAGACAGAACACAAAACATGGCTATAGGTAAAATCCATTATATAAATTGTGAAGGCTGTAAGCTTCCATGTGCTCTGGGATCCCAGGTTTTTAAACAAAAGTTTCACCAATTAGGAAATGAAACCAACAACAAAAACGAGAGTAAACTGTATCAGGTAAGATTCCGACCCTCATTTCCCACCATTTGATTACTGCTTTGCCTCAAGATAATGGCAAGAAGAGTCATTGACTCATTTGCACTTTTGAGCCACCTGCATTTGCGTTCCTTCTCATTAGTGTCTAGCAACAAGAACGTATTTGATAAATAATAAATCCGATGAATCTCTACTATTCCAAACACTGTGAGGGAAGGCAAAATAAGGAGGAAAAAAAAAGAAAAGCTTCATCCTTCAGAAATTCATACTATGGAAAAACCTATCATCCAAAAGATCTATTTATGTATTCTATAAGTTTATTAAATACCCATTTAGGGACTTATTACTAGGTGCTATAAGAGATAGCGAATAATATCAGATACTGTCACTGATGTCACACTATATCTTTTCTTTCTTATTGAAAGGATTAAGATAATGTATCACATAATTTCATTCCAGGTCGCTTTCCCATTACATAGTAACCATTTTCAGCCAAAGTTGTACTTTGAACTTGTACTCATATATCCTTTCTCTTACGATTTTTGAATTTTTTGCTATTTAAATACTTTTTTAATATTATTCCTATTAATATTAAAGATGATTTTTATCTATACACTTCTGCAACCTTTATAGGACTTAAGTATTGTAGGTTATGGGTGATGTCATAGACTGGATTCAAAAATGCATGGGAAATAAATCTATATCTATTTGACCAAATATACAGTTTTACTCTCTATGCCTACATTTTAGCATCTGTAAAATAGGACTAGTAATATTTTTTACCTTATGTTGCTTTTTTAATAGTAAAAGTGCTCAGCATATTGTCCATATTGAACACTCAGCAAAAATATTTTCATAAAATTACAAAAACTTTATTTTGCTCAAAAAACCTCCTTTGGGTAAATGCAGTTTTCTTATCCCCATTCTGTAGAAGATGAAAGTTGAGACATTACATTGTTTGGCTGCGGCCACAAGTAAGTTAAATAGTTGGCATTCAAGTCCCAAGCTTCTGATTTCATACCCAGACATAACTTTATAGTTGAGATTTATTATTTTTCTAAAAATTTCTCATGTTACTTAGTTCTATGATTAGAAATAATTTAGGATCAATTCATTTTTCCTCTCTTTCACTCATTCTTACTCCTCACATCAATGCAATGAAGCCTCTTATTTCTTGTTCCAAAATATATTATGAAACTATTCCCCATCTATGTTCCTGGATACCATTTGGTCCAAGGCATTATCACATCACAAGTGGATGCCAACAAGAGTCAACTTAATCATCTCATTTTGGCACCCCCTCCGCCTCTTCCAAGTATTACAAATTACAAATCCCTTCTTGTGTTCTATCAAGGCTGACACATATTTCTCTGTGTATTCCTCCTCTTCACCTCTCAAGACCCCTTTCTCTGAGTCAGTAGCCTCAGATTTTTTGGTCATATGTCCAGAGTCATCTCAGGAGCTTCCTCTGCCTATTCCCTATCTGGAATGACCTTTGCTCCCAAACCAACGTTTCTTATGACTAGAACCTACCTGAAATTCAGAAATAAACTTAAAATCATCTTTAACATGGGGCTGTTCCTGTCCATGACTAAAAATTCCAAATGATTCTTCACCCCCTCTACTGCAACTCCAGTTGCAAGCTTCTGTTTTACTTTGTTTTATAACACATTCTACTGTAGAAAATTACTTCTTTTGGGCTGGGCGCAGTGACTCACGCCTGTAATCCCAGCACTTTGGGAGGCCAAGGCGGGCAGATCACGAGGTCAGGAGATCGAGACCATCCTGGTTTAACACGGTGAAACCCTGTCTCTACTAAAAATACAAAAAATTAGCCGGGCGTTGTGGTGGACGCCTGTAGTCCCAGCTATTCGGGAGGCTGAGGCAAGAGAACGGCGTGAACCCAGGAGGCGGAGCTTGCAGTGAGCCAAGATCACGCCACTACACTCCAGCCTGGGCGACAGAGCGAGGGGTGGGGGAAAATAAAATAAAATTGCCTTTGATCTTTTGGTTATTATTCCTTGTCTTCTTCCACTAAAATATAAGTGCTACAAAATTCATATACCTTGTTTATTACTGAATGTTCATTATATAGAAAAATATGAGGCATAGAATAGGCTTCCAATTAATACTTGCAGAATAATGAATTAACTATAGTCCCTGAAGTTTTGTTGAACTTAAGAGTTCACATGTTCTGGCAAAGTTCACATTTCCAAGGAATAGGATATCCATTTAAATGTCTCTCACAATAGAGGCAGAAGGTCAACGGAGAGAAAAAGGCAGTAGCAGAATATTAGTAAATATTGTTTACAATAACAGTAATAATGGTAGATTGAATGTATAGTAATTACTCAACTAAGTTTAAGGAAAATTTACATATATCCTATCATTTAATTATTTCAACAAAGTTAGAAGCAGATGTTACTGTTCCCATTTTACAGACAAAAAAACTGAGGCCCACCTCACCTCTCCCGAAGTGACAGACAGTATTTGCCCCTAGGTGTATCTGTCTCCAAAGACATTATTTGTAAAGACTCTTCCATAGAGCAATCTGCTTTATTCTCACTGCCTGTTGTTTTTCAATGACAAATAATCTAGCTAATTCCATCAAGGAATAAAAACTGCTACATTATTCATCGGCAACACATCTGCTTTTGAAAACGGGTAGACATAGTTCTCAGTCTATCAAAACACACTGAAGTTCTTATTATCCTTATAGTTGTAAAGTCCAGTATAGTCACTGAAAGATTTAGTTTTGTTTTTCTACAAGGCCTCATATGAGGGAAGACAAAGACAAACTGAAAGCAAATGTCTCAACACTGATCACTCCCCATTCAGAAACTCCGATGGGAACAGAGGGACCCGCGTGGGAATCTTTTCAGCACTTGCTGGTGAGCAGGACAAATGAAAGGGGCCTTGCGAGGCTGAACACCCGTAACTGGGGTCAGAACACCGGATTTATTACATTTTCCATTCACCAAAAGGCCTTTTCGTATGGTTCTATTTCATTTCCAGCTCCTTGTATTTTAAACATTGAGTGAAATGCAAATGTGACATTTAAACTTTCAGAGGGACATTGAAAATGAACAGCCCTGTGCAGAGAGTATTTGGTATGGATTGGTGGGGTAGTGAGGAGAGAAAATGTTATTACATCCAAAGGAAATTTAACTGAAGAGGAGGAAGGAAAATAAAAGACTAAGTTACTCATATAAATGGGAAAACAGAATGACAACAGAAGTGTATTGAAAATGAATCTGTTCCTTCCTGAAATTGTTTGAAAAAAAATCTTTATTGGGAAAGTCTAAGAATTTTATACTAGGAAAATATAAATCATCTCTTTTCCTGGGTTGACTGATGAGAGAAAGAGGGCTTGTGGGGAAGAAATGTCAATCTCTTTTTATAAATAATATTTTAATTATCTGCTACTCATTTAACAAGTTCTGGAAAATATTGTATTTTGTGGAGGTGGAACTTGAATTTTATCAGAGATTATAGATGGAAAATATATGCATTCATTTATATTTATAGAAAATATCTGTGAACTTCCTAAAATGGTGAAAGATTGTATAACCCAAAATAGTAGGTAAGTAGTAGCAAAATACTACTGGGGCAGAAAAGAAGCGGCAACAAACTAACTACAATAATAAATTAAATCTGATGAAGGTAGAGAATCCAGAAAAGTCCAGTGATTTGTTCAGTAATCATTGTGGAAGATGATAGCTAAGGAACAGGTCAAGGGAAGGGAAGGGCAGGACTCTCTGGTTGGGGAGAGCCCCTATGGATAGAAATCCAGGGCAACAGTCAATGAAGCATGCCAATCTACATGTAATTGAGAAGATAAAAAGCCATTCACAGCCAGTCACAGGGGCTCACATCTATAATCCCAGAACTTTGGGAGACCGAAGCAGACAGATCACAAGGTCAGGAGATCGAGACCACCCTGGCCAACATGGTGAAACCACATCTCTACTAAAATACAAAAAAGTAGCCGGGTGTGGTGGCACATGCCTGTCGTCCCAGCTACTCAGGAGGCTGAGGCAGGGGACTCACGTGAACCCGGTAGGTAGAGGTTGTATTCTAGCCTGGCGACAGAGCAAGACTCCATCTCAAAAAAAAAAAAAAAAAAAAAAGCCAGTCACAAAGATGTTTACTAGATATTCTCTTCCTCAGAATTCCTAATGAAGTACCCATATTTATTCATTGTCCATCTGTGAACCTTAATGATATATTAGCATTTTTACATAGGCTTTCATTTTCTTTATCTCCCTTCCCCCCCATCCACCATCACCTCCCCTCTAACGCCTGTTATGGGGCTGGTAAGAAAAATCAGCTAGATTAAGGTCATGGGAATACTTTAAGGAGTAGTCTCTGCCTTTTTTGTTCTTGGTCCCCATGCAGCTCTGGGACATAAGCACCATTGCAAAGACATAATGGAAAACATTTGTGAAGATTTAAAGTTCAAAAGCAACATATTGACATTACAACATTCTCCTATGGTATGGGTGGCATTCTTGCTTCCCCATTAAAGAAAGTGCAGGAACAGTAGAATCAAGAAAGCTCCAGCTATGTTCTTTTCCAACAGACTCTCAAAGGATGCTGCCAATGGTGTTTTATCAAACATCTGGAAACGGTGCATCATAGCTGAAGCATGGCCCAGTTGTCTGCATAAATATCACTGCGTTATGAACTGCTTGCGGGCCAGGTGTTTGTTCCACTTGTATATCCTATGAGAGCGCCAAATCTTGGGTCACAGAGTATGTGACACTCTTCCTTGAAATGCTTGCAGCTGCGGTCTATTTTTGTTGGGATTATCCATTCCAAATGGCATGATCCAGCTTCAAAGTCATTGTTGTAGCCTTCTATATTATCATTCACTCCTTACACATATGCTATTCTTTTAGGAGAGAGAAATATAAGTCCATTATCTGCTTCTCCTTCAACTAACATCCCAGAAGTTAGTAACATGTTTTTCTTGGAGAGAAAAAAGGAGTCAGGTGAAAAAAAAGGAGACCTCGCAAGATTTGCTCCTTTACAAAATGTGGTATTACCCTAATCACTTAAGTATACAACATAAATAAGACCTTAGACTCCAGTATATTATAAGGAAATGAATTACAGCAATGGTTGGCAAGTTCTTAACACATATGACCATCTCGATGATTTTGTAAACATTTTCTCAGGTCAGGCTGGGCGCAGTGGCTCACGCCTGTAATACCAGCAGTTTGGGAGGCCAAGGTGAGTGGAGCACTTGAGGTCAGGAGTTTGAGACCAGCATGGCCAACATGATGAAACCCCATCTCTACTAAAAATACAAAAAAAATTAGTCAGGTGTGGTAGTATGCAAAAACCTGTAGTCCCAGCTACCCGGGAGAGGCTGAGGCATGAAAATTGCTTGAACCCAGGAGGCAGAGGCTGCAGTGAGCTGAGATCTCAGTACTGCACTCCAGCCTGGATAACAGTGAGACCCTGTCTCAAATAAATGAATAAATAAGCCAGCCAGCCAGAGACCTGGCTTCACTCGTTTGCTGTGTAACATCAGATGAGTCATTTCTCAGTTTCTTCTCTTGTAAAATTAGATTAATAATTATTCCCGCAATTCATAGGATGGTTTTCAAGATAAAAACAAAGTAACTTGCAAACATAAATTACTCTGAAAATTGGCATATTCATTTTTGCAGGTCAAATTGTCAGGTGTTACAAAGCTACCCTGGGTAAGTTGAAGACTATGTTGGAGCAGTATTATGATTCCCAGTAGAATTTTCTACACTCTTGTTTTTGTTGTGATTTTAGGTTTCTATTGGTTCCTTCCACTTCTGTTGAACCTCTGAATCTGCTCAGACTCCTTCACCTTTCACCCTTAAGTCAATAAAGTATGATCATTAACCCCAAATCTAAGCAATCACCACTGATGAACTATCTACTCTTGCCATCATACAATAATTTCTTACTTTCTGTGCCCAGCATTCCTCTGTTGTCTCTACATTCCTATGTTGATATTTGCCTCTAATCTCTTCAATGTGGTCATTTTATAGATTTCCCCCAAATTTTTAAAATTATTTTACTCTTCTTTCCTCTCTAGCTTCTGGTATCCTGGCTTACTTTAACGAGAACTATTATATTCCAACCACAGACACTGAAGAAATGCATTCAGGCACAAGTCAAACTACCGCCACTCAAAAATGTGGGTGACACAACATCCCACTTTATTTCTCTGCTTCTAGGCTTTTTCATTCAGGCTTCCTTATGTACTACTCGAATGAGCATGAGAAAGTTAATTAATCTCTGAGTGTTTCCTCATGTCAAAAATAGGAAGAATACTTATCATGTGAATTACAGTAGAGAATGCATATGCATAGTAGTTAGAATAGTATCTAACTTACAGCACATGAGCAATATATCTTAGCCATTATTTTTTAACTCACTCATTCTTAGGTTTAATTTTTTAAATTAGCTGATTTCTAGTTTATGAACTAGTCTGCTCTCCGGCTGGTGATTATGAATCAAAAAGACAAAATAGCAAAAGGGTCGATCCCTCTTGGTATTCCAGTGGTTGTGCTTAATCATTTTAGATAGATTTAGAGAATTCTAACAAACTCTCTGTGATCTGTACAAGATTGGTGGTAAAAGTGGTCCCTCTCCAGATGTTTCCTCCATGAGGAGGGAGCTCCAGTAATTTCCCATTTCTGACCTCTTTCTCTTCCTCATTCAATGCCTCCCAGGCATGCAGAAGCCACTTAGTGTGATTGATGGGTTTAGATGGAGAACTATGGGGCTTACATTGCCTAGTCACTTTTGCTACCTGTCTCCTGAGAGCTACTCTCAGCCCTGCTCACATAGAAGGTCTTTGGTTTTTCTGTGCTCTGCAAAATCTCTATAGGCTCAGGCCCTCACATGGGTAGGTTTGCAGTTTAACAGCACTTATTCTTACTAAGTCTGACTACTTCTGGGTCTCAATATTAGAAAGTGCACATTCTGGCAGTGTGTAATACTGTGAGTTTCAGGATATGAAACTGATTTTTTGGTTCTGTATTACTGTGTTAGAACTACCATAATAAAATATCACAGACAGGGTGCTTTAAACAACAGAAACTTATTTTCTCACATTCTGGAGGCCAGAAGTTCAAGACCAAGGTATAAGGCAGGCTTGCTTTCTCCTGGGGCCTCACTCCCTGGCTCACAGATGGCACTCTTCTCATTCATTGTGTCCTCACATGGCCTTTTCTCCGTGCATGTGTATCACTGGTGTCTCTTCCTCTTCTTACAAAAATACCAGCCATCCCGAATCGGGCCTCTACTCTTATAACCTTACTTGACCTTAATTACCTCTTTATAGGCTCTTTTTTCCCTAATACAGTCACATTCTAAAGCACTGAGAGGGCTTTAACATATGAATTTCACAGGGACAGAGTTCAGTTCATAACAGGTTCATATTGGTCTTTCTCTCAGTTGTTTCCAAACCTTGTGTTTAGGTAGAATACAGGTGAGTCATTTTGGGAACCTCAATAGACTTACAGCAGTGGTTTTCAACTTTTTTTTTATTAACTCCTTATGGAGCCTTTTTTAGATATTGTCTTTCCCTAATCAAAACCCCTTTCCATGAAATTGTAATACTACAGATACCTGTGTATGTACTGTGGCCCTATGGAGGGTCGTAAGTCATTCTAATCTGAGATGCTATGACCCTGAGAACCAAATATGCCCTTCTGGGGTGGTCTTGCATGCAATAAAGATTGAATGAAAGCAGGAACAGAGAGAAGTCAGCAAGAAAGCAATAGGAGCCATGCCAGAGCTCCTCAGCTTCTTCCAAAGCAGTACTATGAGCCCTCAGCTCCACGGACCTCAGAAAGGGAGGGTCCACACTCATGGAGTATAAAAGGAATTTTCTCCAATCTGTAGAACCCTCTTATAAATAAGTAAGCATGTGTTTCTGTGTCTTTATCCATAATACATCACTATATTTTAAGGGTATATCTGTGGTTGATAGTCTGGCTTAAAATATAGACTAGGTGGCATATATCACACTGTATTTTATAAAATCTGGGTAAATAAGAGTAAGATCCTTCAAACTAACATGTCATTATCCTCCAGAATAGTTGAAACGAAGGCATAAAATACTCATGTGACTGTCACTTGAGAGACATAGCACATATGAATTAGAATACCATGAAAAGAAAAGGGCTTTCAGAGATGAGCACCCAATCAAAAGTTCCTGAGACAGGGATCCAAAACTGTAGATGCTGACATGCTATGGGGCTGCTTCTCATGTGGACAACTCTGAATAAGTGCTGGACTGAATAAATGCTGCACAGATTTATTCAGTAAAAGCTAATGCATGATACTCCAGGCAAGAACAGAAAAAGATAACAAAATACCAGAAGATTAACAAACCTTTGAGAGCATTTCTATGCCAGAATGGGGGCCAAACATAATCTCATTTAATACTCACAACAACCCGAAGAGGTAGTCGCTATCATCACTCTCATTCCACAGATTAATCACCAGGAAGTTTAACAAGGTAAGTAGTTTGTTAGATGTCAAACCAAAGTCTATCTGATTACAGAGTCTGCATATTTTACCATTCACCATCCTGGCTATCTGCTCCCAACTCCTAGGTAGAGATAATAAAACTAATTTTCCAATTAGTTTAGTTTCCAAAAACTAATTGCCAACACTATTCTTAGAGTTTGCCTTTTTACACCATTGGGGGTGTCTCCGAGAGTTATCAGCTATTTGTATCGTCATATGAAAGGAGAAGGCATGGGTTGTTTGTAGAGGGATTGTGTACAGAGGCAGAGCTGCAGCAGTGTAAACTATATCACCAATAAAATCATGGTACCCTTACAACGCCCACCCTGCTGAAGTAAGTATCATAGGTAGAGATTCCTACCTTACAAATGAGGACGCCAAGGACTAGAGAGTTCAGTGATTTATCCAAAGTTCTATATCCAGATAGAAGCATCAAAGAGAACTGTAACTTCTGACTCTTAAGTTTGCTTCCAGACCCACTACTTCACAGTTCCTCCCAAGCACGACAGTGATTGTGACCTTCCCTCTGCCCCACTGTGTTTCCCCCTCATAACCCTGTCCTCTCTTTCCCTTCCTCAACACGGCTGTGATTTTGAAGTTTGTAAGTCATTTGGAGGAGATCAACTTCTCCAGCATCCAGACAGTCTTTTGCTAAACAAGTCTGCAGTACATAAGGCAGAGGAAGGATTTACATCTTTGACTCTCTTCCAGCAGATATTACTTATCTTGAACTGCCAGCAGAACCTCGTCTATATGATGTGTGTGACAGTGAAGAATAGCTTTTTGCTGCATTGCCAGGCTTGCATGGGTAAAAGAAATTAGGAGTCATTGTTTGATGGAATGAATATTCAGGAACATCTCTGGGAAATCTTGGCAAGGAGGGTAAGGTGTGAGACCTAGTCTTAGGGGCCATGAAAATAATCCCCAATTCACTGAGCCCTTGCAATGATTTTGTAGAAACTTGGCAAGGAAGCAAAAAAAAAAAAAAAAAAAAAAAAAAAAAAAACCCACATATATATAGGATAGATTATTCAACCCTCCTTAAGACCCCTGTAGGCCATGTCTTTCCCAGTAAAGCTGTTCTTGAATTTCATATCATTTGAAAAAAGTTGGTTTATCACCTCGTCCTTAAAAACTTGGCATCAATTGTGTTTCATAAACATAATTATAAGCAGTGGTCATTATAGATAGTGGCTGGATATGTATCTTAGTAGTGCCTTGCATACATAAAACAGTCAACAAATAATTCTTATTAATAGTGCCCATTTCATTTATACATATTGTTTTTCTAAAGCATAATACATCTTCAGTCATATGAGAGATCTGCATTTTATAGTATACCTGCGGTACAATGGCATCTAGTTTTCAAGCTTATCTTCACCGTCCTTAGCACAGAACAGAAATATTAATGAACCTATTTTCCAACAAATTCCTAAGGAATATCTGGCAATATTCCCTTTTTAGAGTTAAAATTAGATCTGAGAGATAGCTGGTTGATTCCGCAGGATTCGTTGAAATGAAGTCAAAATATACATTTTGTCACAAATTTGATAACATGTTTGAACTAGATTCTCTTAGTTTATTGCAATATTTTCCTAACAGTAACAAAACATGTTTTAAACTTGTACTTATGTCAGTTTAATATTATTGGATCATGTGCAAGAGAGATTATTTTGTGCTTTTACATTTTAAATAGAATGGTTGACCTCTGAATCCAGAATCTTATTTAAGCTTTAAAATTCTTCAGAATGAGATATAAGGTGGAACTGCACTCAAGGATGCAATATTGGTAATGAACATTAGTTCAAAAGCCTACTTTGACATATAAAATAATGTGTTAAAAAATAAAACACGCTCGATAGGCACCAACATATTTTTTCAGCATAAGCATAGTGTCAAGCACTAACATAATATAAACTATTTTGAGGGTTTTAATCACAGCACATATGTATTTTTTCCTCTATCTACTCCAATATCAAATGCTAGCAGTATAAGATCTACTTCTAAATAAATTAAGGGAATGTGAGTATACCTCTCATTGCAAAATACATACATTTTTTAAATGCTCAACATGAAAATATACCATATATTTTCTATTTCAAATATACGTGAGAAGCTCTGTGCATGGTTTTATCTTAGGTGAATGCCTCACATGTACCAGCCATTGATGAAAGAGTTACAGACCTCATAGAGGTAACTGCATACCACTCAACGGACAGGAAGAGGTGACTGATGAAAAAAGCAAGCTATTTTCCAGCAGCATTAGCCAGCATTGTTCCAAATTAGGGATGTATCCATTCACGCACCAGTGGAGAAGTATGAGATCAATTTCAGACAAGCTGTAGGACTGAAGGTATGGGTGGCCCGTTAAAAGAAAATTTAGGTGTTGTTGGTTAAAGAAGCAGGAAGTAGATGATGGTGACCTAGCCAAAATTTGCTCACTACAACTCACATATCTGAATCTCTAGAAGTCTGACTAGTGGATGTGCAATTTTGCCAGATTTCCCGGGTGATAAATATTGTCATTACAGTTGAAGAATCACTCTTTGTGTATGATTCCTGTACCTCTACGGTTGAAGAATCACTCTTTGTACCTCTGTAAGCATTTTGCATATTGTTTAAAAGAGTTAGGACACTAATATTTGATAATCTTCAGAATAATGTTCTAATGCACTAGAAAGAGAATAGCCACATGTGTGTTCCAGTGGTGTTTGCCCCTTTCTGATCTGTAGAGATATCTCAAACCTTCAGGACAGGTGACTGAATAGGAAAAGCCCATGAAATAGCCAATTATTTTTACCAGAGAAACACCACTTTTAGCTGGATGATATTTTTAGTTTCCACATGAAATTACATCTTTAGAAATTATTCTGTGTTTAGGTGGGGACATATCTAAACATTCCGGACCATCCATTTTGAAGATATAAAAACTTAGGCACAGAGAAGCAAATCCAGGACATTGTAAGTTCAAATCCTGTGACTCTCAATCCAGTGCTCCTTCAAGCTTGGGTTCTAGAACCCTGAAGAATACAGGGAATGGAATCTCACCTTAGAGACTTCTTTTGTCTTAGGTAGGTTGCCCCTTCCTGCCAAGATGCACCCCAAATGGGATTCTGTCTCCTGGTCATGAATTATCTCATCTTTGCTAATGCTCTGGTCTGTCTGCTTGCTTACATAAAATGCAGCTCATCCATATGTGAGTGGAAATCCTGATCAAATTGCAAAGATAGTAAGAGATAGGAAGGGAAGAGTTGAGAACTTACCTCTCTTTGAGCACCATGATCAAATAGCCACTGGTCAGATAAAATCACTATGTCTGGGTATCTGCCTTGTTTGGACTTTGTTCTTACGGTTGTTTCTTTCAACTGACTTTTATTCAAATTGATAAAGGAATTGCTGAGATTATCCTACTCAACAATCTATAAAAGGGCTTCTCAAACTTAGCACTATTGGGAAACTTAGCACTGTTCTCAAACTTACTCTGGCCCAGATGCTCCTCTGTTATAGGGTGGACCTGTGCACTGTGAGATGGTTAGCAGTATCCCTGGCTTCTATGCACTAGATACCAGTAATACCACCATTCCTCCCAACCTCAGCTGTGACAACCAAAAATATCTTCAGACATTGTCAAATGTTGCCTAGGGTTGTTGCCAAATCACCTCCAGTTGAGAACCACTGATGTAGACAAACAACTACACCTCACTCTACAGAAACTATGCAATTTTGTGTAGTGGATAAAGTAAAATTGGATCTTAGCCCCCACTTATTCAGTATAAGGATCTGAAGATTGCTATTAGCTAATGAAGCTAAGAATATTGTTCAGTATTTGTCCTCTTGTGCATGTACCATGATGTCTAGCTAGGGTCAGGATGTCTACTGTTTGCTAGTTTGTTTCTAAATTACATTCATATCTCCCTTTGGGACAAGAATACTTTTTGATTATTGCGTTTTCATGAATTTCTACACAACATTATTTACTTCCAGTGCTTTCCGCAAAATACTGGTTGTAGCTGTGATATTCCACTGTATCTCCCCAGTCCAAGGTTTCTGCCTCTTCATCTGTGTTTGCTCACGCAGAGGCTTTGTCTGACGCAATTGACAGTACCTGCCACATTGTGCCTTATAAGTTAGCTATGTTTATGCATGGTTGTGAAGAAAGTTTAAACTAACTTCGGACAAGAAAATTGCCAGCTGCTTACAGAACATTCTGAGAAACTGATCCTCTGGTGAACATAAATATAGGCCACATGCAACTTCTGGCAATGCTCTTGAACGCTATCCAGCAAAGGCAACACAGAACTAACTCAGGGCATTACTCTTGCCTTACATTAAGCTCCACCATATGGATTCTTCTCACTCTTGGAAATGCTCTTTTCTACTTCTTCCCACTCTACTTCTTTTTTCTATACTATTTATTTAGTGCTTGAAATATTCTTGGCACAGCACAGGCCCTGGAATTGTAAGTTGAATTAGGCTGGGTTCCCCCTCAAGGTTCATCATAGTAGCCAGAATTACGAATAGTAACAAACGGATCAACAGGTTACTCTTACATTACAGAGAAAGCACACCAAATTGTTTTTGAAGACCTAGTACATATTTTTCACAGACCAGAGATTTAAATGTAAAGATTTACCAAGCATAAAAGAATGTTATATCTTTGTGCAACAGTATATATTGAGGTTGAAAAAAAAAAGATTTGGAAATGTATGGTATTTATAATGAAGAGTGTGTTTCTCAAATATTTGGTTAGAGGAAGGTCAGTGATATGGAGATTGTTAGATGGGAGAAGATGAAACTAGAAAGGACTGTTTAATAGACCCAAGCAAGAACCATAAATATCCATGGGAAATTATTAGGCAGGGGGTGACATCAGAGATGTAATTTTAGAGACATAACTATAGCATCATATGGCAGGTTTAAAAGGTTAAGATAGAAGGAAAGGAAAAATATTAAATGTAATAATTGCTCAATTCAAGTAACACTTAATGGTGCCTAAACAGAAGCCCCGGCAATGGGGCTGTCATAAGAGCATGAATCTGTGTGATAAAATGTTTGGGGTTTTGCAGCTGATTGGCTGAAATGGTGAAGAGAGGAAAAGAAGTGGAGATGGCTCCCAGGCTTTAACCCTAGTGATCTGAGAGGAAGTAAAGTTGACAAACTATATTTGGCCTTTTAGTGTCTATGCACTGTTCATGGTGGAAATCTTTGATATTGATCGATTGAGATGGAGTTTCACTCTTGTTGCCCAGGCTTGACTGCAATGGTGCAATCTCAGCTCACAGGAACCTCTGCCTCCCAGGTTGAAGCAATTATCCTGTCTCAGCCTCCAAAGTAGCTGGGATTACAGGCACCTGCCAACAAGCCTGGCTAATTGTTTTTCGGTATTTTTAAGACAGATGGGGTTTCACCACGTTGGCCAGCTGATTTCAAACTCCTGACCTCAAATGATTCACCTGCCTCGGCCTCCCAAAGTGCTAGGATTACGGGAATGAGCCGCTGCGCCTGGCCATGTTTGAGAATTATTAATGGTAGAGTGTCACAGGCTAATGAATACCATGTAAATTCGGTCTCTTTCCAAATTGCAGTTTTGAAAAATTCCTGTGACTCTACTGCTTTTCACTTTGACAATCCGAGTTCTCTAAAGCACATCACAGAAGTTCTTCTACCTCATGCACAGGTTTCTCAAGAGGCTCTTTCTGAATCAATTATCTGTGTCATCTCAATGATCCAAAGAACTTTATATTTAGTGACTGTGTACTTGTTAGAGAGACGTCTTCTATGTAGTCATACATCAAAGGCCAAATAGACAACTGGGGCTCACTCTGCTTTGTATTAAGGAAATGCTACAAATTAACAGAGAAGGGAGTAGGCTTGGCAGTGCTGTATTTTGACTGATGATTTTTTGATTTTTGGTTATGGAAATGCGGACATGTCTAATTTTGCCAGCCTCACACTGACTTTTTGGAGATACTTTTTGGATTTAGGTTTGATGTTCACCCACCAGTAATGCATATCACATTTCATCCTTTCCTAGCACCATGATTTGATAGACATGATAGAAATGCAGAAGATTATGAGAACCACCATTTCAATTCCCTCCTTTATAGACGAGATAGTAAGACTCAGAGAAAAAGTTTTTTTCCAAAGTCATGCAAAGGAGAATATTAAATAAAGAGAATAATTGGACAAATAAGTGTCAGGGCTAGAGTTTTGCCTTCTAAGATTTAAACAAAAAAATGGAGCACTATAATGGGTTAGAGAGGTGTTTGAGTCTGGTATGTTTAAGTAATTATTGGGAATGTTCAGGAAAGGTAGGTGTTAAGGGCCGGGCACAAGAAATTTTCATCAGAATGACTCTTCCCCAGAAGGGAGTAATGGAGATTCATGACATCATACTTACAAATTAATTCTAGGTGGCCAGCTCATTCAAAATAGATATTATGTGTTAGCTAGCCTAAGAAAGTGATGTAGAAAAGACCTAGTGGACAAATGGAAGGATTGATACACAGCAGAAAATATTCAGAAGAAAATGCAGCTTGTGGAATGCTCAATACCCCACACCACCTATTTTTGGAGACATACCACCAGAATATTGAGTTCCTGAATTTTGTGGTACCATAATGGCAGGCAGACAGGTGAGAGCCACTTGCAATCACAAAGGTCACTGCTTGGTAGTAGTATACTGAGAACTTTCACACTAAATCTTCCCTCCCTTCTAGATAATAGGGTAGGATACTGGGAAGGGGAAAAGGATGTGATTCAGGTGTGTGTTATTGTCTTTTTCCTTTTTGTCTTTACCCACCTCCCTCAATAATACCATTGACTTTCTGGGTTTTTTTTTTTTTTTTTTTGGATCCAGTAATCTACATCAAAAATAATTCTCCAAGGAAAAGTATCTCAAGATGCCTGAAGGCAAATTGTCAGTGATTAAAATGCTCTGGAACCTCATCACCACTTCAACAAATTGTGTGTAACATGTATTTATTATGAACAAGTTCTTTGTGATCATAGCTCAGAAGATACACAAACCATAGTGAAAGGTGTTGGTTTCTTTAGCTTCTACATCTGTGGTGAATAAAAGCAATCTGAGACTTTAAAGTATCAAATAAATGAGTTCCCATGTTGCTAACCCCTAGAAACTAATTGAAATCATGTGTTTTTCTACTTAAAGATTAGCTCTAACAGTGCTTCTGAAAATGAAAAGTAGAAAGTAGCACTCTACTTATTAGGTGTTCCACAGCTCAGCTGTGGGCTCCAAAGTGGTCTCTAATGATTGCAGGTGTAGTGAGTGGCAAATCCTATAAATAAGAAAAGTTCCAAATCACTTTCAGCTTGGTTGCCTCAAATTATGTAGAGTAAGGTAATCTCTGTTTCAGTTTGGTGTTGGGGTTTCAGACGGGATTGCAGGGAGCCCTCTGACTCCCTGCAATATGAACATTTAACACTCACCTTGGAGTTCTCCTATGCTCAAGTGAGATTGCCAGTTTCTCCTTTGAGTGTGTTAACAAATGAAAAAAACCTGAGAGAAAATCTTAAATTTAAAATAATGGCCCTAACAGTAGAATCTGCCAATGTCTGCACCACCTACGTTGGCTATTTTCATTTGAAAGGGAGACTGTCACTCCCCCTTCCCAAACCCAATATGCACTCATTCTGGCAGAATGTTTTTCTTAGTGACACAGGAGTTCAGAAGAAATTACTTAGGCAGATAGCAAAGGTACGGAAGACCTCGGTAAGGTTCTCCTTTTAATGAAAAGCAGCCCCAAATCATTTTCCTAATAAAGAGCAGCATGTGAAGTCGAGCTGCAGACATAGAAAAGCAAGCTGGGAGCTTGCACGGGTGAATGCCTGCAGGAACTAGGGACTACACATGTTCAAGATGGCAGCTCCATCTTCCCTTCTCTTCCAGCCACATTTACAGTAAGGACCAGAAAAGATGTCGCGGGCCAATGAGCGTTCATTTGCATAATCAGATTAGGGTGAGGCAACCAGCCTTTCCTGTATGCTATGTAATCATCATACCTGATTGAACCAATCTGTGAGCCCTAGAAAATCAGACACTGGCTCCTCAAGCTGTACTACAAAATCCAGCATAACCACCGCCAGCAGGTATTTCCTGCTGAGAGACCCCTCTTTCTCTACAGAGAGCTGTTTCTCTTTCTCTTCTCACCTTCTTGTTAAACTTCCACTCCTAAACTCCTCGTGTGTGTTCATGTCCTAAATGTTCCCAGGACGAAATGACAAACCCTGGGTGTACACCCCAGACAACGTAGCTGCTTCATTAAGCACACACCAAAATTAATCCAGAAAACGTGTCACTATATATTGCTATTTTATCAAAGTCATTTTCAGGCAGTTTACTAACTTTAAGAACAAATAATTTTAAAATGGTGGAAGCACACAAACATGCTGCATTAGTCTGTTCTCACATTGCTGTGAAGAATTACACAAGACTGGATAATTTACAAAGGAAAGAAGTTTAAATGACTCACAATTTTGAATTGCTGGGGAGACCTCAGGAAACGTACAATCATGGCAAAGGGCAAAGAGGAAGTAGGCAACTTCTTCACAAGATGGCAGGAGCGAGAGAAGAAGGTAACGAGGAAGAGAGTCTTATAAAACCATCAGATCTCGTGAGAACTCACTCACCATCGGGAGAACAACATGGGGGAAACCACTCCCACAATCCAATCATTTGCCTCCCTTCACACCTGGGGATTACAATTTGCGATACGATTTGGGTGGGGACGTAGAGCCCAAACCCACACACACATAGAAAGCAGAACGCTGTAAAGCATATGAAAATACCCTCTCGTTTTGTCCGTTTCTTTAAAAGGGAACCTAGTTCAGTGTATCCTACTAACAATGTTAAGTCTGCCTTTGCATTTAATTTCTTACTGAGCCCCGTAATGTAACAAACTTCATGGGTAAGACCCAGGTGTCTCCTGTTCAATCTTAGCTTGAGACGTTTCACATGTTTCATTTAGAGCTCCTCTATAGGCCTCAGTTTTCCTATTTATAAAATAGCAGTTAAGACTCAGATAGTCCTAAGGTCACTTTTTGCTACGGTCCAAATGTGTTCCCTCAAATTTCATGCTGAAACTTAATCCCCAATGAAATAGTATTAAGAGGCGGGACTTTAAGGAGGTAATTAGGTCATGAAGGTTCCACCCTTGTGAATAGGATCAGTGCCCTTATAAAAGAGGCTCTGTCATTTGTGTTATCTTTTGAACTATAGTTACAAAGGTCTTGTTCATAACATATATCATGCATACACCACACACACACACACACACACACACATTTGTTGAAGGAGTAACGGGGTTCAAGGGCATTTTAGTAACCCATCTGCCTTTTTGTTCATGTGGAGATGCTGCCAGAAGATGCCATCCATGGAATGGGTCCTAACCAGACACTGAACCCGCTGGCACCATGACCTTTGGCTTTCCAGCTTTCAAAACTATCGGAAATGCATTTCTATTAGATATAAATTGCTCAGTATATGGTGTTTTACTAAGGCAGCCTGAATGAACTAATACACTCGTTCTCAGCTCTAAATGTTTATCGTGACATTCCATGAATTAACTTTGGTTCAAATCTAAACTTTAGAGACTATATTAGCTCAAAATTATTCAGCAGTTTTCACAAAATTCCATAAAGAGGTTCCCATCAACTTATCTAAATCCATCTCCTGCTTCTTCCCAGCAAATTCTCACCATTTAAGATAGGCCAATGTCAGCCTCAAAACACATTCAGCTGACTCTGATCTCTGAATCTTCCAGCATCTTGGTAGCTGCTTTATTTATTGGATGCACCTGAGTTTAGATCCGACTCAACCACTTCCCAGCACTGTTGTCTTTATTTTACCTCTGAATCCTGTTTTCTTATATACAAAACAAGGTTGTTTACATGCTTGCTACTCTAACTATAATCTTCACTCCAGGATTACCAGAATTACCTAAGAGCTTGTTAGTAACACAGAATCTCAAGCTCAACCCCAGAACTTCTGAATCATAATCTGAATTTTAACAAGATTCACAAATGATTCTCATGAACATTAAAATTAGAGAAGCATCGTTTTATATAACTCTAATAATGCAAAGAAAAGTGCTTATAATTATTCCTAGCAGATACTAAGCACTCATTTAACACTGTTATGCTTATTAACTCAGTAAACACTGTTATGCTTATTAACTGAGTAAATATTAACTGGTCATAATTCTTAGAATATCAAGGTAGAGAGAACTGAATAATTTGGATAAGAGCAATGTTTATAGCATTATAATTTCTACTGTCAAAAACGAAAACTTCACAAATGTCATCAATAACTGATCTTTAATAAAGACGCTAAATGGACTTGAAAAAATTAGTGTGCACTAATGTTTTGGAGAACAAGACACTGAGGCCTAGTGATGTTACATATTCAAGAAAATAGAAAATTGTACAAGGTCTTCCTATCCACATACCACTATTTCCCCCACCAAATTCAGCCTTCTGAAATGAAATTCCAAGTAGATGCTGTTCTTGCTAAATGTTTAATGATTCATTAAATGCAACACATAAAAACCAAAATTTTGTGTTCACCTGGTTCACAGGTAAATCTATAGATACAGAAACTATTTGCTTGTAGAAGCTGGCAGGAGGTGGATGAAGAGTGACTGTTTAATGGGTACAGAGATTCTTTTTGGGGTGGTAAAAATGTTTTAGAAACAGTGGTAATCGTTGTACAACATGAGTGTACTAAATGCCACAGAGTTATATGCTTCAAAATGGTTAACTTGATATGAATTTTACCTCAATTAAAATTGATTTAAAGCATCCATTTATTTTCTTACAGTCTCCCTGGGGTGGATTAGGAGCTTGGGCACATTTTAGCTGATTATTCTGCTCAAGGTCTTAAAAAACTTTAAGCATTAGTCAGGTTGAATTCTGATCAGAGGCTTGACTGGGGAAGAATCTTTTTCCAAGCTCTCTTAAGTTGTCGGCTGAATTTATTTCCTTGTAGCTGTAGAATTAATGGTATTTCACATCTTCAAGATCAGTAAGAGAATAATTCTGACTTCTCTCCCCCAGTCTGAGCCACTTGGCTGCATTGCAGTACACTTTCAAGATTCTGTACCATTACTTAAGCTCCTCTGTAATATACTCACAAAATTGGTATTCATCCTTCAATATTGACATTCTCCATGTAGGCTGTAGCTCATGTATTTGTGCTCCCAAGATGACCAATCACTACCTCTGCTTAAGTACTACACATCAAACTGAATTATAATCATTTGTCTAGAGCCTTTCTACCTAGAATGCTAACTTCTGGTAAAAAGTATATCATGTATTCTTCATATGCTGAATAGCTGGCACTCTTTTTCAGAACTCACTTGATTAGGTAAGACACAACCAGGATAATTTCCCTTTTGATTAAGTCAAAGTCAAATGATTTGAGACCTTAATTACAGCTGAAAAGTTCTTTCACCTTTAGCAAATCACAGGATCTGCCTACACTCAAGGGGAAAGAGTTATATGGGGGTCACCTTAACACATAAATGCTAAACGAACTTCCCAATGTTTAAAGTGAGAAAGTAACAGCTCTTTCAGAGGAGTTCAGTGACACATAGTCAGCACGAGGCTGGCATATAGTGAATGCTTAATAAATATTAGTTACCATTATAATTATTTATCTCATTTATCATGCCAATTATCCTTACTTAATTCTTCCTGTTATCTATTCATTGTAACTCTAATGAAGTAATTGATGCCAAAAAAAACCCTAATCATGATTATTAGATTTTACAGCTGAAGAGCAGAGACCAAACACACCTGACTCCAGTGCTTCAAAATATATTTTCAGAAAAAAAACAATAGCATCTTAAGCCCTGCAAGGAAGTGATAGGTGGGCTGCTAAGGAGATGTGTGGGAGTTTTCTGAGGATGTCTGCAGTCAGAATGTATCTTGGAGAGGTCTTTAAAGGAGCGATTTTTCACCTGAATAACAGTGGCAGTCAAATCAATGAGAGTTGATAGTGCTGTTTCATGCAGCTGCCTGATGGGTGCTTCTCCCTGAGGGCCTTGGTAAGCACTTCCAAGCTATTGTTCCTGAGCCTTGTGCTATTACTTGTCTCTGAATAATTGCAGTTTTTTCACTGCCGGTATCGGCATATTCTGGTTCTTCATAGAGCATAGGCAGCAGGCGGGTGAGGAGATGGAACTGGCCCATTTCTAAGCAGGAGGGAGTCCTGGCGATGAGGTTGGATATGCATGGACTCTAGGATCAAATAGACCCGGTTTCTATATTCATTTGTTTTATCACCATCAAGCTATATTGTTGGAAAATTATATGACCTAGGTAAACCTCAGTTTCTTCATCTTTCAAATAAAAATAACAATTTCTAAGTTTTAGCATTTATTACAACATTGTCTTCAACAAAACATGGCTGATTGCAGGTAGCTATTTTGCTGTTGTTGCTATTGTTGTTACTATCAGGTTTATTAAAATACCTAACACATAGCCAGGCGTGGTGGCTCACGCCTGTAATCCCAGCACTTTGGGAGGCCAAGGTGGGCAGATCACCTGAAGTCAGGAGTTCGAGAACAGCCTGACCAATATGGTGAAACCCTGTCTCTACTAAAAATACAAAAATTAGCCAAGCATGGCAACATGCTCCTGTAATCCCAACTACTTGGGAGGCTGAGGCAGGAGAATCACTTGAACCTGGGAGGCAGAGGTTGCAATGAGACAAGATCATGCCATTGCACTCTAGCTTGGTTGATATAGTGAGACTCTGACTCAAAAAAATAATTAAAATAAAATGAAATAAAAATACCTAGCACAAAGCTGGTTAAGTGTCAGTGATGATCACCATTTATGCAAAGGCTCAGATGAAGCAAAGAGATTGAGTAATGTTAGCTTTCCTGAAAGCCACGATCTTTAGCCATGCTACATGAGTCAGAATCCCTGCTTAAGTTGTGAGCCCAACACAAACTATTTAATTTATGCTAGTTGCATCATCTGTAAGATTGTGAGGTCACAAGGCCACTATAAGAATTGAAGAACTTGATCCAATAGTTTTCTTCACAAATGCCTAGTATAAAGTGTGCAATGGAGGTGAGATATTGAAGGATTAAGAGGGAAAAAAGTAAGAATTCAAAATTATCATTCTCCCTCCATAATGTAAAATCTTATCCATTTGGCTCTATTGTAGTACACTTTTGACACTCTGTACTGTTCCTTAAGCTCCTTCTCTGTAGTTGATAGCAGCAGCAGCCCATGTGGCGGGGGGACTACAAAGACACCAGTTGCAGTGCGGGAGAAGTAACTGGAGCTGAGTGCTCCACAGAACCGGTGGGAGCCAGGAACAGGCGGGAGCCCTGCCCACTTCAGAGTTGGCGGGGCAGGGGCCTCATCCTTCTGGTGCAGCTGCAGCCTCCTAGCCATGGCCATGGACCCAGGCATCCCTGCACTATTGGGGAGCCCAGGAAGGCCCCCTGCCTCCACAGGCTCAGAAGTGGCTGTGCCCATTCCCTGGCCTCTCCCCATTCCCAGTGCCAGCTCCAATTTCAGAGCAAAGCTGTGGTCAAGCCCAGGCACTGTTGTGACCTGACCAGGTGTGTGCATGCTTGGGGTGGCACTGACACACCAGCCCCTTACCACCTTGGCCCCCTCCAGACTTTGGGTATGGGGGGCTGAAGGCAGCTCAGCACTGGCCTGCAGGTGCCCTTTGGCATGAACAACCTGGGTGCTGTGGATGACATACAGATGTCAGCAGGAGGAAGACAGGATCCTGGGCAGAAAGGGACAGGTCTCTGCTGACGTCCCACCTTAGAGCCAGGGATAACCGAAGCATGGGGGCCCAGCTGTCAGTTCTGGGTGGAGCCTGTGGCCTGGAGTGAGAACTTATGGTGCTTTTTCTGGGCCCACCCATGGCTGCCCATGGATCAGTCAGCACGCACTTCTTCTGAAGCTCATAAAACTCTGGACTCAGCCAGACTCCGGCAGATGATGGGACGACTTGCTTGAGGACAGGAACTACCCTCTCTGGATCTTCCCTCTGCTGAGGACTGCACACTCCTCAGGACAACCTGCCTTTGGAAAGGAGCTACGCACTTTGGGTGTCATTGGAGCTGTACTGTTGCTCAATAAAACACCTCTTTGCCTTGCTCATCCTTCAGTTGTCCATGTACCTCGTTCTTACTAATGTGGGGAAAGGAACTTGGGGCCCACCCAATGGAGGGACTGAAACAGCTGTTATACAGAGCTGAAACATGTACACCCCTGCCCCCCAACTTGTGGACAACAAGGAGAGAAGAGCTGGGGCTCCCTGAGCCAGGGCTGTGACACCCTCTTTGGGACTCTGTGGTTTCTGGCATCTCCAAGCTTCTGGGCATCACTGCGTTCCCCTCATCCAGACATGGGTGCCCATAGCAGAAGGCACTTTGGTGCATCTGTTCCAGCTACAGGCTTGCACAGAGCTAGCACCTGTGCTGGTGCCTGTAGCTGCCTGTCCCACCACAGCAGCTGACATGCCTGGCTGTGACAGGAGCTGGACCCTGCTCTCACTTGCACATGCATCCCTTGCTACTCTGCACCTGGTTCCAGTCTTCAGAGGTATGGGATGCAGGCCAGTAGCATGAGCCCAGTGTAGCCTGTCAGGCCAAGTGGGCAGAATGAGCCCAGTGGGCTCAAGCAAAACTAGGACAAAGGTGCCACTGGTCATAGAGGTTTCCAGCTGAAAGAATGACATCCTAGGGATCCGGTCACATAGTCATCCAGAGAATTTGTATTCATCTTTCAACACCAATATTCTCCATGCAGGTTGTGGCTTATATGTCTGTGCTTCCAAGACAACCAAACACCACCTCTGCTTAAGTACTACACACCACATTCAATCACAATCTTTTGTTTATAATCTGCCTTCCCATCTAAAATGCTAATATCTGGTAAAGGTGATAACCTGTCTTTGTTATATACTCAACAACTGGCACAAAACCCAACTAGTAATAGTTGGTTTATGTATGATTGGAAGTAAAGTAAGTGATTGAATAAATGAACACATAAACAAAAATAAATGAATGTTCTCTGACATTATTCTGCAAAGGTATCTTTGCCAAAAAAGCATATCTGGTAAACGAGAATTGTAATTCCCACTTGCACACAGGAATTCTTTTAAAACTCCTTGAGTGATGGCTTTATGAAAACAATTCTCCTCCCTCAAAGCTCTTTTTAAAACTCCATTTTGATAAAAAAAATTCTCCCAGTTTTACAACATTCTCTGCACAACTCTGTTTTCATTCAACACCAATAAATCCAACAATAAAACAAATAATTTAAGAAAGGAACAAAATATTTCCTGTTATTTTTCTATGTCATTTATGAATATACTCATTTCTTATTTACTGAGTTAGTTGATTTTCAAGAATTCCAATCCTTGTTCCAAGTTGCTCATTATTTAAAAGTATACAAGTTCCCTATTCTTTTTCCAGCCTTACGAGAACTTTCTCAATATAAAATCTTTTAAAGATATCTGTGATACCAAATTATTGCTTCCTAAGACTTGATTCATGCCTAAAGCCAAAAAAAGGAGGCACCCAGCATGACTTAGAAGACACGGGGTTTCTGTGGAAAATCACTTGGTGAAAAATATAAAGAAAACTGAGTAAATACTTTTGGCTCATTGATTGGAGTCCAAATTAATGGATGCCAGTTCAAATGAGCAGACTCTGGCGATTGGTAGGGAATTAGGTGGGTCATAGTGAAGGACTAAGAAAAAAAGGAAGAAATAAACATATAAAACTGGGAACCTCAGAAAGAAAACGGAGAAATACCATTTCTTAGGTACTTACTATGTGTGAGGCATCATTCTAGTCTTTGGGTATTTAACACACACAGATTAACATCTAAATAGCATAAGGCCATCTACTTGCTGCCTCAAAATTTATATCCCACAACAGGCAACTGTTTCTGAACTATTGCCTGAAACATCCATAATGTATTTTTCTACGGACTTTTTTGTTCATTTGCTTTTATTATCCCTCTGCTCTGATTGATATTTCCTGTTTCCATGAACTTTCTCCTTTTAGCCACATCTTCTCAAACCTAAAACCTGAACTCAGTGGTCAAGTTTTCCAGAACATCTTGCCTGTCCAATCACCTTATCTTTTTTTAGCCATAATAACCTATGTGTATGTTCCGCTGCATATGATATTTTGTGTTTGCCTTTCCAGTTACCGAAGAATGATAGCTGAATAAATGAAGGAATGGCTGAATGAGGGCTCTCATTTTATCCTTCATAGAAAACCTATAGAAGAGGTGTTAGCTTCTGAATAAAACAGATGATGATTTAATTATTAGTATCATCATCAACTCCAGGATTCAAAGCCTTATCTATTGGAAATATCGTTTCTGTTCTTGCCACTCAGCAACATTATAATTGTTTAATTAAAATACAACCGTATAAAGGAGAAAATAGTTATTGCTTGGAAAGAATAGTTACACCAAAAAAACCAATATAGATCTTACAAGGAAAACCAGGATAATTTTTGCACTCTTAATGAGAAAAAAGCGAAATAAAGAAAGGAAGTAAACATTTCTAATGGCTCAGAGAAGTGAAAATGCACTCTGTGTAATGAAATCTGTGTATATCACACATGCCAGGAAGACACGTCAGAATAAAAGCTATAATCCATCCAAAATGTTATAAACTCTCTCTTGTGCTCTTATTAATAGCACTCTCAGATGAAAGGAAAATAGCAATGGCCTTGGATCTAGATGAAATGAATTCATTCATCAGACCTGATGAGCCCAGCACAACTGGCATTTTTAACAATGTGTCCTTGGACATGTTACCTAAAATCTCTAGCCTTAGATTCCACATCTGAAAACTGGAAATCATATCAACCTGGTAGAGCCATTGTAAAATGTCTATTAGATGGATATAAAACACCCAGCACAGTACTGGCACCTATTAAATACTCAGTATTTATTAATGATGATGATAATGATAACACCAAAAGTAACACCATCTCACCTCCCTGAACTACAATGTCTTTAAGTGAATATGTTTTTCATAATTCAAAGGATTTTAGGGAGTATCCTAAATGATGATGAATCCATTGTAAGTCAAGCTATGCACACACAGGAGAATGACATTCTTCAGCACTCAAGTACTATGGTGACTTTCTGCTATTGTTGCGAGAATGAGTCCAGGGGACCAGAAAGGCTTGATGTCTTGGTTTATCAGTGCCTTCTATCCATGAAGAGAGTGATGTAAGCACAAAGGAAACCGGGACCATTTTATTATTATTCGATTATTAGCTCAGGCTTATTCTTTAAACCCTTGCTCACAAGCTCTCTGAAAGCGAGCAGTTGGTCTCACTCTAACCCTAGATAGAAAGGACTTCTCCTTCCTGCTATGTTCAAGTGATACTAGCAAAGGACCGCTCAAATGCTGAGAGAGCATCCTTGTTTATTTGGATGTAAGAGGAGAGGGAAAGTAAAGCCAAGTCTTTTTGACATTTCAAATCCATTTGTTTTACCTTTTTATTGACCTTCCTAACATATCATCCAAAGGCTGTGTTCCTTGGGAAGCAGATTCTAGGACAGTGTTAGAGGTACAAAAGGTTTAGAGGGAGTCATTCTGTGAAAGGGCATGGGAGGAAGGATGAGCAGGCAGGGGAAGGTGTCAGATCACAGTACAGACCTGAAGAAAATCTCTGGCAACCTAAACAAGGAAGTTTGGATCAAAGATCATCCATCAGAGGAATCCTGTATTGAATGAAAATGGCTGGGTTTTGTACCATTGCCTTCTTCAATAATTAGATGAAAGCCCCAGGAGGGAGTGTGTTCTGGGCTAGATAATTGCTGAAGCAAACCCTGAAAATGCTGCCAACTGAAGATTGTTAGCTAACACAGTCCTTGTAGCTGGACAGTAAGTCTTTCCTTGAAGGAGAATATGAGTGGCACATCTCAGTATCTGCCATATAAATAATGACCCCCACATAGCACTTAACAATATAGTCAAAATTGATACTCACTCTTTGAAGGAAAAACTTGCCAACAAGGAACAGAAATTGTTCCTTCTCTTCACTTCTTAAAATGAACAACATGATGATGGTGACAGTTAATTCTAAAGTAACTTTATTTGCTCTAAATTGTGTGCTTCTGCCAGAGGACCTTTCTATATACTTTCAAAGTACTTACAGGATAAAATAAATTCAAAACATTAAATTGCCCTATGTTAAGTATCTGGAAATTAATAAGAAAAAAGAACGAAAAGAACACAGCATTAATTCTACTCTGACACCGCTTTTGAATCATTCTTGAGATAGATATTTTCTCTGGGGGTTAAGTAAGTAGGAGAGAATGAATGAAAAGCTGTAGTATACAAGATAATTTGGAATAATAAATTAAAATTTTCAGTGAACATGAACTATTCCAATTAAGTTGTACATTTAATCATCTGCATCCTTTCTTAAAATAAAATATTTAAGCCTCTTTCCTCCAAAAAAGTCAATTTTCCTCAGAAACCCACTGAAGCCTGAACAGTGAAATATGAGGAGCCACTCAGTCATGAATTCTACCAGACAGAGAGACAAATAATCCCACATAGTTTCATTTAATCAACTAAACCCATTTTAGAAATGTTGGGTTGGGGCCCTAAGTCAAGTTGGAGATTACACATGTCAGCAGAGTTAATGGCCTTTCTCTTTTGAGAAATTGCCACGGGGACAGAATTACATTTAAACTTGTGGCTGAGTTAAGTAAGAAAGTATTTAATTTAGCATATACCATATTACCTAAGTGTACATTGAAATAATCAATTTATCAATCAACCTTTTATTAAGCACCTATTAAATGTCAGAAGCAATGCTAGGCTTAGAGGCCTACAGGGAAGCATCAGTAAATTAAGAGAATTAAATGCTAGGATATGATGCACATGACTCACTGACTAGTTAGCAAGGGCTGATTCACTCCCATTGCCTAAAAGCTTTCCAAAAAAATGCCCATGAAAAGAAAAGTGACTCTTTCAAATTTACAACACTGATACATATGCAAATTGTTCAAATATCTTTGAGGAAATTACCATGCGTTACACTATAGAGAGGCTCAATTGAGAAGAAACCTGAGGTTGACTTTGTACAGATCCATGGTCCATCAGCCAGAGAGTCAATCAATAAACTAGTCCCAACCTACACACTCTTCTCCTCTCTCGTTTCATTATGAAAACTACTAACCTAAGTGCTAGAAGTGAAGGGGCTGAAGATTGGAGGCTACATTCTGCAATATAAAGTCATATAGATTTGCAGATAGAAAGGGAGCAGAAGATAATGGAAAAGATGTAAGAAATTCTGGGAACCGTATTTCCTCATATGTTCTTTCAGATAGAGAACAACTAAGAACAGCTTTAAATTATATTTTTAAAAAATCACCTTCATTCATTCATGAGTTCTATCAGGCAGAAATAATAGCTATACCACCTACATATCATCAGTTAGAAGAACCAGAGTAGATTTTTGGTAAATCCCAACAGAACCTCACCTGACTTTGCCTGAGAAATCTAAATGACAAGATACCCTTTAACTGAGCATCTGAAAAATATATTCTAAAGACCTAGATGTTTGTAAGCAGGGACATAAGGGAGAAACACACTTGTAAGTCAAACAGGGAAGAAACAACTTTACAAGTTAAGCACATAGACATGTTTGGCTCAATAGATGAAAAGAGATCTAACACTTAAGATTTAGCTTGAAAAGTAACATTTTTAGCCAGGCGTGGTGGCTCATGCCTGTAATCCCAGCACTTTGGGAGGCTGAGGCGGGTGGATCACGAGGTCAGGAGATGGAGACCACACTGGCTAACACCGTGAAACGCCGTCTCTACTAAAAACACAAAAAAATTAGCCTGACATGGTGGTGGGCGCCTGTAGTCCCAGCTACTCGGGAGGCTGAGGCAGGAGAATGGTGTGAACCCGGGAGGTGGAGCTTGCAGTGAGCCAAGATTGTGCCACTGCACTTCAGCCTGGGCAACAGAGCAAGACTCTGTCTCAAAAAAAGAGAAAAGTCACATTTTTCAAATAACAAAAGCTTGAACTTTTTTAGAAATGGGGGGATTGCAAAATAAGACATTTTTCTCCTAGCTCATAGGCAAGTACATGTATTTTTAAAGACAATACTTCAATTGTACTTTTTAAATCCCTTGCTTTCATAGAACGCAAGTTTTGGGTCTTGAAGGATGGTGATATGGTTTGACTCTGTGTCCCTACCCAAATCTCATTTCAAATTGTGATCCCCATGTGTTGAGGGAGGGATCTGGTGGGGGGTGATTTTATCATGCGGGCATTTTTCCCCCTTGCTGTTCTCCTGATATGAGTGAGTTCTCATGAGATCTGATGGTTGTAAAGTGTGGCACATCCCCACCTCGCTCCCTCTGTCTCCTGCTGTCTAAGACGTGCTTGCTTACCTTTGGCTTGCTGCCGTGATTGTAAGTTTCCTGAGGCTTCCCCAACCATGCGGAACTGTTAGTCAGTTAAACCTTTTTCCTTAATAAATTACCCAGTCTCAGGTGGTATCTTTATAGCAGTGTGAAAATGGACTAATACAAATGAGAAGTCCTCTGTTCAGAGAAAAAGGTATGAAAATACATACCAAGATTAAACAACATCTAAAAAGAAACTGATACTTAAACAAAAATGACATTAAACAAAGAAGCAACAACAAAACCACACAGGTCAGAATGCCTGGAGTTAGATCTGTGTGATGGTAAGATAGTAAGAAATACAGTGACCAGATAACTACAGAGTAGAGGCCAGTTCAGAGCCTTAGAATTCAAGTTGCAAAATCTGGTTCTTTCAGGCCAGGGGAAACCACTGATGCTCTAGGCATCGTCTTCTTGGATTTCTGAACAAAGGGGTTTCTTTTGAATCTTGCCACATGACCTAGAAACGAAACTAAAAGTTGAGTAGACTGTTGTCAAGAGAGATGATGAGGTGTACTCAAGGCCATGCAATGAGTTACTGATTTTATTGCCAGGGGAAAATCCATGCTACATTTCTACAATATGCTTAATCATTCTTGAAAAGAACTATTTCTGCTACAAAAGCATCTGAAACAGAGTCTGTGTGTTTTTTTATTTTATGCAAATATATTTTTTCTTTTTGTTTTCTTTTTTTTTTTTTTTTAATAAAATCTGTTCCCATCTGTCCTTTTTTAAAAATGTGCTGCAAGAAAGAGAAAAAAAAGTTTGGATAAGCACCTGGTTATTTGTATCAATTATTGAGCACGTTGGATGTTTTCCATGGATAATCCTGCAAATAGATCATTCTCTAAAGGTTTTTCAATTATATTGTTTATCAATACAGAGTTTCTCTTACATATTCTCTGTGAAAAGACAAGGATTAAAGATGTGAATTAGGCTAGAGTCTGAGACCTGGAGAAACTGTAGACAGGTGGTATAAGTTTAACTAGAACCTGAGTTTGAATTTGGTCCTTGCCACTAATTGATTATGAGAACTTTGGGTATGATAAACGTCAGCTTTTCACCTAAACACCCCTGCTCAGTCAGACTCCTCAGTTTCTTCACTGGTATTTATAGATATGTATATAATAAAAACTATACACTTATAGAAAGTTGGGTTAGAATTAGAGCTTTTCCATAGGAATGAGCTAAGCATTATATGGCATAATATATGTAAAATGCCTTATCCAGTACCTGGAACAGGGTGTGTGGTTATAAATGTTTATTCCCATCTCTTGCCATTATGCCTCAACTCCAGTCTCTTGATTAACTAAGAGCTACTTGTGGACAGGGCATTCATCTTTCTATATGCCTGTATCACAAAACACATTATCAAGTGCACTGGAATTTCTCAATAACTGGTTATCTATGTAACAACTCTTTCAGCCTCAATTCTCTTGTGTGTAAAGTCAGAATGGAAAACATTCTTTTCTTTTCTTTTTTTTCTTGAGACAGAGTTCTTGCTCTGTTGCCCAGTGGTGCAATTCTCCTGCCCCAGCCACCACCTCCTACCCCCACCAAGTGCCTGGGACTACAGGCATGCAGCAATATATCTGGTTACTTTTTTTTTTTTTTTTTTTTTTTTTTTTTGTAATTTAGGTGGAGATGGAGTTTTGCCATGTTATCCAGAATGGTCTTGAACTCCTGGGCTCAAGTGATCTGCCTGCCTCAGCCTCTCAAAATGCTGGAATTACAGGCATGTGCCACCAAGACCAGCCAGCATGGAAAAAAACATTCTTTCAAATCTTGAACTGGGAATTTCATGTGATAACTCTTAGACATATGAAACACTCATGTTAAACATTCAATAAATGTTAACCTTAATATCATAATATAGAAGCACCATAGGCCATAGTTAAAAACTTAGAAGCTAGATTGTCAAACACTACATGTATGGCTTTGAACAAACCCTTTGAATGATTTGTGCTTCCATTTCTTATCTGAAAATAGGGGGGCGATAATAATATCTATATGACAAGATTGTTAGATTTATTATTAAATTAATTAACATAAGCAAAGCACTTAGAATGTCTGATGTACAGTAGGCACTATTTAATATTCCCAATTTTATTATAACAAACTCTCCCATCAAAGATGAATAAATGAGATATCAAAATGCAAACAATCCGTTCTTGTTTTGCCTATTGTTTCAGACTCTACATTGGAGGGAGAGAGAGGTATTTCTTTAGAGCTGGCTGCTTCAATCACCAGATGTTACTCTGTTAGAAAGATCTCTGGTGCCACTTGCTATGAACACTTGATAACCCCAGAAGATGTTTGCCTTCTGCTGCCTTGGGCTTTTGCAACTGTTCAAATCTCACTTCTCCCTTCCCTTCCGCTCTTCCTTGTCAGTTGTCGCCTTTGGATTCCAAACTGAAGCCAACGTCAGTCACTTTAGCAAACTCGAGTGCTGCTGTGGGCTGTTCTTTGAACCCCTTCCAGCAAGCTCATGGTGTTCATCTGTGCAGAGAGAAGGAGTCTGTGCAAAGAATTCTCCGCACTTGAGAGCTTCCAAGCATTTCCCTCGTGTCTTTGTACATCTCTATTCCAAATTCCCATGTCAAAAAGTTGACATTGTCTGAATTTTGAGTAAAATGTAACTTTTGGTGTACTGTGTTTCTTTAAGGGTAAAATATTTCAAATCTTAGTGCAGGATATTTTGTCTCCGTGATACCAAAGTAGGCTTAATCCTGTGTTCTATTTTGGCAGGATTCCTCAGTCATCTCAGGCTGTTTGAGATATGTTTCAGGGTTTTCTATCTTTTCACAGACACCTACTTTATAGCTAGTTCTAGCCTCCACTACTTTCTAGCTATGGGCTGGTTTTTTAAGGACTAATTGATTCATAAATTCAACAAATATTTATTCAATGACAAATATGGCTCAAAACACTTTGATTTTGTGCACTATTGCATCCCTATTACTTAAAGATATTTCCTATGCTTTCAAAGAGCCTACATTTCAGTGAGAATACATAGACACTAATCAGTATGCACACAAAAAAATGTGTAAGCATAAATTAAGATAAGTTCATCAAGAATATGAACATGGGCTCTGAAAGCAGAGAATACGCCTGCCTACATGTGAGAATGGTAGGGAAGACAGCCTGATGAAGTTATATTCCATGAGAAATCTAAAATCTAAAATCTAAAAGAATCATAAAAGTGGCCAGACATGGTGGCTCATGCCTGTAATCCCAGTACTTTGGGAAGCTGAGGTGGGCAGATGACGAGGTCAGGAGATCAAGACCATCCTGGCTAACAAGGTGAAACCCCGTCTCTACTAAAACAACACAAAAAATCAGCCTGAAGTGGTGGCAGGCGCCTGTAGTCCCAGCTACTTGGGAGACTGAGACAGGAGAACGGTGTGAACCCGGGAGGTGGAGCTTGTAGTGAGCCAAGATCGTGCCACTGCACTCAAGCCTGGGCGACAGAGCGAGACTCCATCTCAAAAAAAAAAAAAAAAAAAAAAAATCATGAAAGTATGAAACCTAAAAGCTGAGTATGAATTTAGTATGAGAATGAAAGTTTGCCAGGCAGAGGAGATGTGGAAATTTGTAAAACTACACTTGCTGGAAGGAATATGGCCTATCTCAGGATTTGGTAGGTCAGTGAAAAAAGACCAGTAATAATATATCAATGAAATGGAACATCATGAAGGTCAAGCTTGAAGGATGGAGCCTGTCTGGTCAAGTTGGTTTGAGACTAATAAAAGTGGCTCTATAATTCCTGTTAGTTTACCAGGCCCTGTTGTGAATTTTTTTTTAAGCCTTAGAACCTTGGAGAAAAAAGAGAGTTGTTTCTTAAAACCACCCAAATTCTCCAGCATTGTTTATTTCTGTGCCTCAACTCTCCCCACCTGGGATCCCCTCTAAGATAAACTGCTACTGGCTCAGAATTTCTAAAACATGTTTCATACTATTTCCTGGTTCAATGGATGCTTTATATTGTTGTAGTTATGCTAAACTGTTTCTAGTCTGGCCCCAATCAAACCTTATTAATCTCTTGAGTTGATATTTGAAGGCACTTTGCTTGAAATAGCTGCCTTATTCTCTCTAAAATATTCCATTCCATCAACAGAGTGGAGACAATCTGTCAAATGGAAGAAAATATTTGCAAACTATTTATATGGCAAGGGGCTAAAATCAAGAATATACAGGGAACTCATACAATTTGACAGAAATTAAAATGTGGGCAAACCAAATAATCAAATCAATCCTAAGCAAAAAGAAAACAATGCCAGAGGTATAATATTATGACTTTAAATATACTATAAAGCTATGGTAACCAAAACAGCATGGTAGAGGTGTAAAAACAGACACATAGACCAATGGAACAGAGCAGAGAATCCCGAAAGAAAGAAATCCAGAAGAAACAAAATCATCTACCTATAACCATCTGATCTTCAACAAAGTCAGCAAAAAATAATCATTGGGGAAAAAGACTCTTTATTCAATAGATAGACTGCTGGAATGGCTGGCTAATCCTATGCAGAAGAATGAAACTGGACCCCTACTTTCACTGTATGTAAAAGTTAACTCAAGATGGATTAAATATTCAAATGTAACACTTCAGACTACAAGAATCTGAGGGAAAAAAAAAAAACAAAAACAAAAACAAAAACTAGGAAACACCGTTCTGGACATCGGCCTTGGGAAACAATGTATGAATAAGTCCCTAAAAGCAATTGCAATGAGAACAAAATTTGACAAGTGGGACGTAATTAAACTGAAAGAAACTATGCAGGGCACAGCAAAACTATCAACAGAGTAAACAGACAACCTATAGAATGGGAAAAAAAAATTCCAAACTGCATTCAACAAAGACCTAATGTCCAGAATTTATAAGGAATTTAAATAATTCAATAAGCAAAAAACAATCCCATTAAAGAATGTGCAAAAAACATGAACTGCCGCGTCTCAAAACAAACCCCACAAGCAGCCAACAAACATGAAAAAATGATCCACATCACTAATTCGCAGAGAAACACAAATCAAAACGACAATGACATACCATCTCACACTACTCAGAGTGGCTATTACTAAAAAGTCAAAAACCAAAAGATGATGGCACGACTATGGACACAAGAGAACGCTTATGTACTGTTGGCGGGAATGTAATTAAGTCCAGCCACTGTAGAAAGAAGTTTGAAGACGTCTCAAATAACTTAAAACAGAACTATCATTTGACCCAGTAATCCTCTTATTGGGTATACACCCAAAGGAATATAAATTGTTCTACCAAAAAGACATATGCATTCCTATGTTCATCGCAGCACTATTTACAATAGCAAAGACATGGAATCAACCTAGGTGCTCATCAACAGTGGATTCTATATAGAAAATGTGGTACCTATACCCCATGAAGTACTACGGAGTCATAAAACCATAAAATCATTTTCTTTGCAGCAACATGGATAGAGCTGGAGGTCATTACTTTAAGTAAATTAACAAATGAAACATAAAACTAAATACTGCTTGTTCTCACTTATAAGTAGGAGCTAAACATTGAGTACATATGGACATAAAGATAACAACGACTCACACCACAGACTCTGAAAGTGTGGAGGGAGGAAGGAGGGCAAGCGTTGAATAACTATTGGGTACTATGCTTCATATCTGGGTGAAGGGATCATTTGTACCTCAAACCTCAGCATCATACAATATACCCATGTAATAAACCTGCATATGTCTCCCTGAATTTAACATAAAATTTCAAATTATTTTTTAAAAAGTGGGCAAAGGACATACTTAGACACTACTCAAAAGCAGATGTACCAATGACCAATAAATCCGTGAAATAATGCTCTCAACATCACTAATTCTCAGTTAAATGCAAATTGAAGCCACAGTGAGATAATATTTTACCCCAGGTAGAATGACTATTATCAAAAAGACAAAAAATAACAGATGCTGGTGAGCATGTGGAGAAAAGGGAATGCTGATACACTGTGGGAATGTAAATTAATACAGCCACTATGGAAAACAGTATGGAGATTTCTCATAAAACTAAATATAGACCCACAATGTCACTTCTGGGTATTTACCCAAAGGAAAATAAATCAGTGTATCAAAGGAATACCATTATATCAAATGGAATACTATTCAATTATAAAAAGAATGAAATCAAGTCATTTGCAGCAACATGTTGGATGAAACTGGGGGTCAGTATGTTAAGTAAAATAAACCTGGCACAGAAAGACCATATTGCATGTTCTCACTTATGTGTGTGAGCTAAAAAAGTTGATCTCATAGAGGTAGTGAGTAGAATGATGAATGCCAGAGGCTGGGAAGGGTGTGTGGTAGGGGGAGGCAGGGATAAAGAGTGGCTGGTTAATGAGTACAAACATATGGTTAGATAGAAGGAATAAGTTCTAATGTTCCATAGAGTTGTTGACTATATTAACAATAATGTATATTTCAAAATATGTAGATAAAAGGACTTGAAAAGTTCTCGGCACATTGAAATGATAAATGCCTGAGTTTGTGAATGCCCCAAATGCCTTGACGTGATCATTACATAGTTTATGCATGTAACAAAATATCACAAGTGTCACATAAATATATTAAAATACTTGTATCTATAAAATATTATAAAAGAAATAAACTTTAAAAACATTTAGTCCCAACCCAGTTACCAAACCTCCTACACTAAAATCCAGAGTCTTTGGGGATTATGAGTTTTCCCAGTAATCATATGTTTTAGGTCTTGGTCAGGCTTGGTCAAGGCTCAGTGCTTCCTCAAGCATCTAACAGTGGATTTAGAAAAGTCTTTAGAGATACCACAGAAAGGAATAAATGCCCCACATGTAAGAACTATTTATTTCAATCATTTTAAGTAAACCAAACAGGCCATTTGAATTAAGTGCTTTTGACACCAATAACATTATATAGAAACAATTTATACTTGAATTTAATGATCAAGCCAGGAAACAAGGTGTAGTATCCCATTTCTTTCACCAGGCCTCTGTTATAAAGCAGGATATTTCCCACAGCCGACAATATCCTTGGATTACAGGTTTTCTAAAGCCTAAAATGTCATATGTATTGACAAAAGCTTCTCTAAAGTAATCCTGATTATTTCTAGGTCTCCCAACATCTTATTGAAACCCCCATGTCCCCCATCAAATTTAATCTTTAGCCCTTCAGAAGGAAGAGGCACCCAGAGCAAAAATATTTACCAGTGGACTTGAATCCACGTGTTCACAGCTCTATTGTCATTAAATATAGAGAGAGGGAAACGTAGTTTCTTAGTAGCTTGAAATACCATAACAAAATGTCATACGCTGCATGGTTTACACAACAGAAATTTATTTTCTCACAGTTCTGAAACTTACAAATGCTAGATCAAGGTGCTAGCATTGTTGGTTTCTGAAATGGTTCTCTTACCGATTTGTAAATGGCCACCTTCTTTCTGTGTCCTCACAAGACATGCACAGAGAGAGAGAAAGAGAAAGAAAGAGAAAAATGGAAGCACTCTGGTGTTTCTTCTTATAAGGGCATTAATCTCATTATGAGGATCGCACCTTCATGACCTAATCTAAAATTAATTATCTCCCAAAGACCCTATCTCCAAATACCATCACAACAGGGTTCAGGGCTTCAACATAGGAACTTGGGGTGGAGGGCTCAGTCTATAACAGGTAGGGATTGGGTAACTTCCATTTTCAGTAATTTCAATAATAACAGTCATTGAACAGTTACTGTATTATTTATAACTCCATGGAAACTGATCTCAAGAATGCTTTAATGTGTATTCAGGAAGTCGTTTTGACTTTATGCTGACCCACAGAGGGCTGGATCTCCAGCCCGTAGCATTTGGTCAGCCTCAGAGATACGAATAACTACTTCTTTCTTCCTGAATTTCAACACATACATGACCTCTGGCTTTTATTATATTTACCCTTATAGGATATGTGATTACATTTCCCTGAGATAGAATTGAGTATATATTAGTAGCTAAAAGTTACATTTGCATTGTCTAAAACAGGTATACACTTACATCTAAACCACCTTAATAATTTTAATTGGTTAAAAATGCCAAATGTCCAATACACAAAATATCAGCAGTAATACATATTCAGATAGGTGAGAATTTTTCTAGATTTTTTTTTTTTAATCTCATGACACTTGTCCTCAGCAGGAGCTTGGTGCATGTTTGCTGATGGATATATATCATGTGACAACACCACAGCTGATGGAAAATTGGCTCATTCCAAAAACAGCAGGGGACAAGGGCAGGGGGCGAGGTGGAGGAAGTCTGAGTTCACTTTCAATATGATACACTTTAATGGGATTTTCCCCCCTCACTGAAATGCTTGCTTCTTCAGATGATTTCACTAATCTCTTAAGATGGGACGGTGTAGACCATATCTTAGCACAGCATTGAGATAGTTAATAAATTATCATAGAATAAATGCATAGATAAACTCTCAAGGCTGTTCCCCACTCATACCCTCACATACACACAAATCGCAGTAAAGACAGAAATGTTATTCACATTTTTTTCTATTTTATTCTTCTCAGAAACAGACACAGAATATGTTTTCCCCAGCTGTAGCATGGTATTGGACACTGGTGTCTGTAACAGAGAAGAATTAAATGCACATTTTAAATTAAAATTCCTTTTAAATATTTATTCAAAAGTCAAGCCATTAGCCAGTTAAAATAATAGTCTGTGATTCCAGATGCTCATGTGAGTTAACAAGTCAGCATGTTAGTGCTATATTACACTAACATTTAATGAGCTTCCATTCTGTGCTGGGCCCTCTGCATGGTTCTGAGATTTTAAAGATGAACAAGGTACAAGCTGGGCCCTCAAGATGCTCATAATCTAGCTGGGAAGATAAATATACAAATATATACATCATAGTACATGTTTTTGTGATCAACAATATCCATATTAAAGACATGGTCTGTGACTCCAAAAGAAAAACTAAGAGAAAACTGGGGTTATCAGGCCTGGAGACTGAAATTCAAATGATGGAAAAAAAATTGCCAAGCAAAGCCTTTCACAGATATATTCATATTACAGTGCTTGTTTTCATATAACCCACTAAGTTCGAGAATAATTTCAAAAAAAGTTTAAAAACGATTTTAGACTTACGGAAGAGTTTTTAAATTGCACTTAGACTTCCTACATAACTTTCATCCAGCTTCTCAAATATAAATATCTCACCTAGTAAGAGTATAATTATCAAAAACAAGGTTAACATTGATATAATTATATTAACTAATAAATAGATCTTACTAGAATTCATAGGGTCCAGGTTGGGTTTCTCAGTCTAATCCCTCCCTTTGGCTACAGCAATTAGTTTTGGCATGGCTGAACACCTTATAATAGGCCAATGATAATTAAGCATGTTAATTTAATTTATTGGGAAATAACAGATTCTTTTCTGCTAGAATTTCTAGGTATAGAATGACTTGATCTCGGAGGTACTCGCGGAGGAATATTTCAATATCAGAGATGTCCAAATAAACAGAGAGAGATTCCGAATTCCATGATCATGTTTAAGGTACAACTGAAGATAGAGATCTATTCCTGAATATTTAGTTATATGACTAAACAGATCACTTTTCTATTTAGACCACTTTCAGTTTGGTTTTCTGTTACAAGCTAAATAAAAATACAGATGTTTATGACTAATACACGTGCACAAGCAATTTCTTTTATATAAGAACACTTTAGGTCACATGTATATATAATTACTTACATAATTTCTACAGGAAACAAAGCTCTGAACGAATTGTAGAAAATAAATCTGTGCGCTAAATGTGCTAACTAATTTTTCAAAGGCAATTTTTTTTTCTTTTATTTTTAATTGAAAAAAAAATGTCTTGCTCTCTTCAGGAGCTACTTTCTTACAGGAAGAAAATCTAATCTATTTCTAATGAGACAGAGTATACATAGCACCCAGTACAGTGGTCTAGATTTTGTACTAGACATTATGCCAGACCATTAATGGATGTCAACACTCCTTTCTTTTCCAGAATTCACAGGACATTCTCACCGTTGTTACCAAATATTGTTCACTGAGAATAGAATCTAAGGGAGGTGGAGAAATTATATTGTGACTCTTGGTGAATTCGTCAACTACCCCTCTCACTCCCTCCTTCGGTGAAAATGGTGACTTACTGTGCGCTGGGAGATTGAAATTATCCTATTATATTCAGAATTTACATAAAATTTGATATAAAAATTGCTGTGATTATTTTTCTGTTCTCATCTTTGAATGCTGCAGCCAGGCTGAAAGCCTGTGTGCCAAGTTTTCTGCCTGGAGGAAAATTGTGTGGCTGAGTTATAAATACATTGATGGATCCAGCTGGAACTGTCTCTTGTAATTTAATATGCAAAGAAATAATCTGAGTCATAGATGAAGACAAGCAGTTCCTTTTAGATAAGAGTGCTCTCTAAGTTTGGCTATGCAGATGACTTTCAAGAGACTTCTTCCAACGGAGAACAAGACATGGTCTCAGGACAAGTGGGGCAAAACTTTGACCTTGAATCTGGCATTCAATTGCCTGTCCTGTTGTCCTTCCAAACATCAGCAAAGTTTATGCCACCTAAATTCTTCCTCAGTAGGTTTTACATAAAATGTCTGTTTTCCAATGTTGAAACAAAATGGACTTCATTTCTGCAAAGTACACATTTTTAATACTCCTTCAAATTAAATAATATGTATGGGTAACTACTATGAATGAGATAACATGCTAAGCAGTGGAGAAGCAGGAAGACTAAGAAATAAAAAACTGCAATTGGACCCTGCTCTTCGAAGTATAATGTTGAAGTCATGATTTAATACATAGCCAATTGAAATAGCTCTTAAAACATGCCTTTAATTATTTTTAAAAATTTATAATATGATAATGCCAATAATAACATTAATAATTATTTAATTAACAATTAATAATGGTGCTACTAGTGCTTTCCCAATAATAAGTGATATCACTTGATAACATATGGAGACTGTTTCAGTTAACTATTGTCATCTAACAAGACACTCCACAACTTAGTGGCTACAAACAGCAATTCATTATTTATCATAAGTATGCGAAGTGATTAAGAGATTCTCCACTATTTTTACCTGGATTCCTTCTTGCATTGCATTTATCAGAAGGCTTGGCTGTCCTAGAAGCTGCCAGATGCTCTCATTTGCATGTCTGGTAGTTCGAGCTGACCGTCTGCTGAGGCACCTCCATTCTCCTCCACGTGACCTCTCATTCTCCAGTAGACCAGATCAGCTTCCTCAAATGGCAGGCCCAAGGAAGTATTCCAAGAGGGTGAAAATAGAACTTACAAAGCCTTTTAAGGCTCATCCTTGGAAGCTGCACAATTTCTTCTCCACCATTTTCTATCTAACGATAGTTTATATAGCTAATATATTGTTGTGGGCTAATGATGATGACTTAGAGCAGGGTCTAAGAAATGGGAAGAAGTGGATTAGTCTGATATTATTTTAAGATAAAACTATGTGAGAGACTTCCCAATGAAAGTCACCAGTTCAGTACAGATTCAAAAAGTAGGAAGCTCCTTATACATTCTGGTTATTGATCCCCTGTTGGATGGATAGTTTGCAAATCTTTCCTCCCATTCTGTAGGTGGTCTCTTTACTTTGTGAATTGTCTTCTTTGTTGCACAGGTTTTTATCTTGCTGTAATCTCATTTGTCTGTTTTTTGCTTTTGTTGCCTGTGCTTTACCCCCTTCAAAAAATTTTGCCCAGACCAATGCACTGGAGCATTTTCCCAAGGTTTTCTTTTAGTAGTTTCAGAGTTTCATGCTTTAGATTTAAGTCTTTAATACATTTTGATTTGATTTTTGTAAACGGTGAGAAGAAAGATAAAAAGAAAGAGAGAGAGAGGAAGGAAAGAAGGAAGGAAGGAAGGAAGGAAGGGAGGAAGGAAGGAGAAATAAAAAAGAAAGAAAGAGAGAAGGAAAGAAGAAAGAAAGAAAGAAAAGAAAGGAGAGAAAGAGAGAAAGAAAGGAAGGAAAGGAGGAAGGAAGGAGAAAGAAAGGAAAAAGAAAGAAAGAGAGAAGGAAAGAAGAAATAAAGAAGAGAGAAAGAAAGAAAGAAAAGAAAGAAAAAGAAGGAAGGAAGGAAGAAAGAAAGAAAGAAAGAAAGAAAGAAAGAAAGAAAGAAAGAGAGAAAGAAGGAAAGAAAGAAAGAAAGAAAGAAAGAAAGAAAGAAAGAAAGAAAGAAAGAAAGAAAGAAAGAAAGAAAGAAAGAGGAAGGAAGGAGGGAAGGAAGGAAGGAAGGAAGGAAGGAAGGAAGGAAGGAAGGAAGGAAGGGTTTCATTCATTATTCTGCATATGGATATTCAGTTTTCCCAGCACCATTTATTAAAAGACTGTCCTTTCTCCATTTTATGTTCTCGATGCCTTAGTCAAATATGAGTTTGTTGTAAATGCACGAATTCATCTCTGGGTTCTCTGTTCTGTTCTTTTGGTCTGTGTGTTTGTACCATGCTGATTTGGTTCTTATGACTTTGCAGTGTATTTTGAAGTCAGGGAGTGTGATGTCCCCTAGCTTTGTTAGTTTTGCTCAGAATTACTTTGATTATTTGGGGTCTTTTGTGTTTGCATATAAATTGTAGGATTATTTTTTTCTAATTCTGCGAAGAATGTCATTGGTAATTTGGTAAGAATTTCATCGAATTTGTAAATTGCTTTGGGAAGAATTGTCATTTTAACAATATTAATTCTACTAATCATGATCATGGAATCTTTTCATGGTTCTGTGCTCTCTTGCACAGCTCTTTCACTTTTCTGGTTAAACTAATTCCTAGATATTTTATATTTTTTACTCTATTATAAATGGGGTTGCTTTTTTGGTTTCTTCTTCAGATTGTTCACTGTTGGCATGTCCAAATGCAACTGTTTTTTGTGTATTGATTTTGTATCCTGCAACTTTATTGATTTTTTTAATCACTTCTAATAGTTTTTGGTAAAGTCTTTAAGTTTTTCTAAATATAAGATCATATCATCTGAAAACAGGAATAATGTAACTTCTTTGTTTTCAATGTGGATGCTCCTTATTTTTTTTTTTCGCTTGCCTAATTGCTGTGGTATTACGTCGAACAAAAGTAAAACTGGGCATCCTTGTCTTGTTCCAGATCTTAGAGGAAAGGCTTTCATTTTATTTTCTTGTTCAGTATGATGTTTGTTGTGGGGTTGTCATATATGCACCCCCTTTTTTTTGAAGTATGTTCTTTCTACCCCAAGTTGTGGAGGAATTATTATTTTTTTAATCATGAAGGAATGTTTAATTTTATTAAATGCTTTTTCAGCATCTATTGAAGATAGAGAGTAGATTGTTGTTTGCAAGAAGTTAGGAAGGGTTGGGGTGTGGGTTAAAGAGAGGTTGATTAATGAGCACAAATACACAGATAGATAGAGGAAATAAGACCAAGTGTCCGATAGATCAGTATGGTGACTACAGTTAACAATAATCTATTGCACCTTTCAAAACAGCTGGAAGAGAATAACTCAAATATTCCTAGCATAAAGAAAAGATAAATATTTAAGGTGATGGATATTTCAAATTACCCTGCTTTGATATTTACATTTTATATGAATGTATCAAAATATCACATATA